>NC_140930.1:10897677-11497263 GCF_045865225.1 Trachurus japonicus
TAACTGAGAGGGTAGTTTTGTAATTTCCCGGTCACAGTGAATGCAACACAGGCACGACGCCACGACCAATCAGAGAGAAGTGTTGTAGAAGCGAGAATCCTCCTCCGTGTTTTATTGGTTAACAGCCAGGTAACCAAGGTGACAATCTGAACTCTAGCGATAGATAGTGTTCCGAGCGGTTCCGAATCACGGAAAAGGGGAGAAGTTTCTGCAATCGTGGTGACTCGCGCCAGCAGGGGCAGACCGCCGGTGGGTCAGTGGACCGGCCCGGTCCGGCGTGGTGCTGCAAGTGACCCGCTGACGTTAGTGTGTTTACATTTTTCTGAGCGCGAGGAGTGACTATTCTCGGTCAGAGTTTTGTTTTTGCTCTCCAGCCACAGCTCCACACTAGTTCTGAGTTCACTTTCATACACTTAGCCATTCTCGTCATTACAATGAAAGGAAGTTTAGTCAGTAGGCCTACTAAATGGGCTTTTTAAAATGTTTTATGTGAAGCAATGTAGCCTCTCCCTTTATTTTCTCCTCAGAGTACACCAGAATGCCTTATTTATGTGTTAAAAATCCCAAAAAATTTCTGGGGGAGTGCCCCCAGACCCCCCCTACAGTGCTGTATAAAGATGGCAAATCAATGAAAGCCCAGCTGAGTTGGTACTATTGGAGAAGCTCCATAATAATAATAAAATATATATATTTATATATAATTTAGAATTTTATAATATAATTTACATGAATTACACTAACCCCCCCCCCCTTTTTTTAATAAGGTGAAAAAAATTGACCATCCCCCCTGAATTTTTTTTACAACTCGACTACTGATCGTACTAAATATTGAACATGTTTAATATTTACGATTGTCGGCACCGACCGTTTTACGAGCCGATTGTCGGGAGAATTTAAATCTTAAAACACCACACACCACAGGAGAATCTCATAAAATACTCTTAAGAGCCAAGATAATTAGGCAATTTTTGTCTTTGGTCGGAAGGAGGAAAATCAGGGCAAAATCAGCCAGATTATCTTTATGTGTGTGGTATAGGCATTAGTGTTTTGGCATTAATTATACAGCCAAGACTGATAACAGGACTGGGTTCTATAGGAATGTCTCTGGCTGGCTGCTGCAGTATAACATTGATGTGACACTTTTTTACATATTTTAATATTTGTGCTTGCTGCTTGTGACTTGACTTGAATTCAAGTCTTTGCTCTCAAGTCCAAGTAGAGTCTCAAGTCTTTGGCATCAAGTCCCAAGCGAGTCCAAGTCTTTTTTTTGATTTGATCAAGCAAGTCTTAAGTCATCAAAATCGGGACTCGAGTCCAAGTCAAGTCTCAAGTCCCGAGTCCAAGTCCCCACCTCTGATAGCACCTTTCGCAGGTAGAAACCACAAAGTGCTTCACAGTGTTAAAACAGTAGCAACAATGCAGCAGAGCAAAACAAAACAAGACGAAAGACATACAAGAAAAGCACAGATACAAAGACCCACAGGTTAACCAAATGCCTGTTTAAATAGGTGGGTCTTTAAGTTCTTTTTAAAAGTATCAACAGAATCCAAAGAGCGTAATGAAAAGGGTAAAAAAGGGTGTCGGAAGTCATGCTCGAGTCTCTTCCAACAGTGATGACGCTCTGGCCAATCAGTGGAAGGCAGTCGGCTGATGTCACGTTTAGTATCGCTTCGCCTCGCTTGGAACCAGAGCTGAGGTGTTACCAAAAAAGTACCAGGTACCAGGTACTTGTGGAAAAGCAAAAAAACAAAAACGAGTAGAGCCATGCCGTGCCTTGCCGTACTGCGCTAGTGGAAAAGCACCACTAGTATTTCTTTCCCCATGCCTCATTATCAGATCTAAATTTTAATTTCTTCAGCACTTTTGACCAAATACCTGAAACTAGGCATGCAGGCATTGGCTGGCTATAATGCTATCATTTTCACCATTTCAGTTTTCAGTTGAATATCATACCAGTTAAATGTCAGTTTGTCAGTGTTTTCATTGTAAACACTTGTAAACAGCTCAAATCACTGCCGTACCTCACACAGGGCTGTGAAACAGGAAAGAAAAACATTTGTTGCTCTATTTTTAACACCATTGTCTCTTAAATGAAAACCTGACTCCTTTCTCTCTGATGTTGCGCTGTTTCTCGTTACGAAGATAATTCTGATACTTGTTAATACCAGAGTCATCTTGTCCGTCTTCTGGTTTGCAACCCAAATCAACGTATTTTTGTGTATTTTTCTAAGCGCTGTTGCAGATTTCCTGTAAAGCAAACTTACAGCAGATGCAGGAAAACGAGACCATCACGTTGTCAAATGTTTGATTCATTACCATCTGAAGACAGCTGGACTGGTATTGTTTTCAGCTTGAGTGTGTGTGTGTGTGTGTGTGTGTGTCATCAAGGCAAAATGTGGTTCTGGAGACACCTTGTGTAACAGGAACTACCGCAGAGGTTTTGAATACCTTGGCAGGTGTCTGTCTGTCTGTCTGTGTGTGGATATCACATCCATGCAAAAAAAAAAAAAACGTCATGAAACTTTAGAGGTGTAGCTGAGTAATTCATGATAATAACTACTCAGTACCAGTTGGTTGGACTGTGACAGCTGGTGTGATGCTATTCCAACATGGTCTCCAGCTTGACATGCTGTTCCCTTGTACTTATTGCGTTTGTCTTCGCAGAGCAGTGCGATGGAAAACACGCTGACTGGCAGGACAAAGCCTGAACCTCAACCAAACCAGAAAAGTCTTTATTTTGATTCCCTCTGCCTCGTTTTATTAAAAGTAAATACTCAAGATAAACGGGTGCATGTAATGGACGGATTGGTGGAAATACAGGGACTCTATCAAAAGTCTTGCTGGGCGTGCAATTACAGTCCTGTACAGTAATTACAACTGCAGTGAGGGTGAACAGACGCTCTGTATTACGCTGCCATGCAACAGCAGATCTGTCTGTCTCTCATGGCTGCCTGTTAGACAGCATGCTCCGCTATCATTGCCCACACTTAATAAATCCCACAACAGCAAAGCAAAGGATCCATTGTTTTCCTCAGAATTGCTCTATCATCCCAGTAGTTTCTGTCTTGCATGAATTAAGCATTTGCAGAATGTGACTCATCATCATCTGTGCAGCGGCGTAATGAAAAGCAAACGATCCCAAAGTGATCGGCAAAGTCGGCGCATATGAAATTCCTGTGGCTGCCGCTTCCATTTGGTGAAAACAATGTCTTGATGTTAGCGTCACATCTTGTACCTCTGAGGAGGCTTGTTTATGTGCAAAAGAAGAAGAAAAAAAAAGAAAGAAAGTTACTCGTGTTAGTAACTCGTGCACACTAAACCAAGCACAACAAAGTTATTTCCTCCAGGTTGGGTAACTGAGGACGAACACCAGCGAAAGCCACGAGGGACCAGCCAGACTTTAAGCATTTTTGCTCACGCTATCTGCCCTCCCTCACATTTGTTGTTGTAATTGAAAGCACCGAGCTGTTACAACCTCCTGCGATCCTTCGGCAAACACAGAACACAAATACTTGAAACCACATTGAAATTATTTTCCCCTGTCGTAGTCTTAACTCTTTTCATCTTCCCTCTAACAACGGCTCATCAAAGACGGAGGAGGGAACATACTGTAAGGATGAGGTCTGAGGTTTGCACACTGCACACAATGGGATTCATGGTGTGAAAACCAAAAAAAAAAAAGAGAACACAAGATGATTAAAACACCCCCCCCCCCCCAAAATAAACATCTGCTAACCAGACAAGTGTTGCAAGTTTCACTTAATCTGCATTAAAGTAGCTTGGAAAGATTATCTGGATTGGGAGGTTAAAGTGCTGCTGGCGGTTCGTTGTGCAACGATGTCTTTGGCCCTAAATGGCATCACAAGAGGCTTAATAAAGTTTTAAAGTTTAAAGTTTCAGACCTCTGTTGGTGGGTTGGTGTTTGTGTGTATGTTGGAGTAAATAGACCGGAGAGTAGACACACGTCCAGCTGTTGGGGCGTTTAAATAAACCACCTGTAACTTTATGGCACAATAAACGTATTCATAGACCTTCATTTCACACATAATGCACTTTACTGAAGGACTTCCCTCCGCTGCTACCTCAGGAGAAATCCACGACTTCTTATAAAAACCCTTTATTGCAGCCGCTCTGCTCTTATGTAATCGTCCAGCAGTGAAAATGGCCCCCGTCTGCAGCTAGCCCTCCAATTAGCCTCAGATGCCCCACCACCACACCACCACCAGATTTGTATCTCAGGTCTCGGAAGCGACCGAGGAGCGGCATATTTCAGTGGCAGGCCGGGTGCAGATAAAGCTAATAACACCAGGCACGGAGCAAATCGCAGAAGCCTCTCGATTAGGCTGCAGACGAGGAAATGCGGAGGAATGTGTGCTTTTTCAACACCCCCGGTGTGATCCCATCAAAACAAAACAGCTACCAGTGCTGGGGCTGCTACTGAGCGCCGTCCACGCTCCCTCCTCTCCCTCCTCTCCCTCCTCTCTCCAAGATCATGGGCATATTTTAAAAACATGATGATTAAGGCAGACGTGAGGACAATGGAGCCTGCAAAAGAAAACACAAAATGAACAGATTTTTTGCAAATTTGCACGAACGCCATCACGGAGGCTGCTGGGATGGATTTATCAGCGTCATGACTTCTCATGCTTTTGTTAATGAAACACGCAGTTTAAAAGAGGAGAGAGAAAGTTGTCAAGCTTTAAATCTGTCAGCTCTCACTTCTCTATCTGCGGTGCTGCAGCTGCTGCTGCTCACACTCCTGAGGGATTTACACTCGGCAGCAGAAGAATTTTTACAGTCGTGCCAAGTTCAAGTTTGTGATTTTATTGTATATTTGAGCGACGAGGATTAAAAAGGAGGAAACGTCAGTCGAGTTTATGATACATATTCGGTCAAATCATAAAACGTGTCAAAGCTGTCGATCCGGTTTCATGCAAAACGTGACACAGTATGCGACCGTTTTTTTGTCTCTTTCGAGAGCTAAATCCTGTTTGTTTGGGTTCGACTGCAGAGTTACAGACAGAGGACGAGGCGTCTGTTTGAGTAAACGAGCAGGCTGACTCCAGGTCAGTTCTCATTACGCTGCATCTAGAAAGATTATCCAGCTTAAACTTTGGAGCGGAGGTGGAGTCCAGAGTCGAGATGTTCTCCGCCTTGTGTGATGACGTTTGTTACGTTTACAACAACATCCGTTTGTTTTGACGAAGAAATGCCTCCAAAATGAACAAAACAAAAATTCAGTGTCAGCAGCTCACGAATATCCACAGCTAAAACAACTCTCTCTCTCTCCCCCTCCCTCCCTCTCTCTCAGAGGAGGTCAGCTCTAACTGTCGGTGACAGTGACCTGATGAGTTTTCCATCACGAGTCTGGATTTAACAGTGTCCGTGTGCGTCATGTTTTAATTGTATCTGCACGATCGTTATATAAAACCCATTTACTACAAAAAACGGGAGAAGATTCCCTGCAGGAAATGTTCCTCTGTAAATGAACTGGTACATTTGTTTTTCACTCAGAGTTTCCACAGACACTGCAGCCGTGGTGTAAGATTATATAATTAGTTTAAGTGGTGCAGAATTAGTAGAAAGCTGCTGCTGCTGTTGGACCTTCAGCTCCGTGCTGATCTTCATGTCGCTCTGTGAATAACTGGAGGGAATCAAACCCAACAATAACTCTGCTCAGCCCTGGAACGCCAGCGATTAAGGAAATAGATAAAAACCCAACTTTGCTTTTTAATGAATGACTTGCATAACTCTGTCCTTATTATATCATCATCCTCCTTGGAGAAGCTATGATCCCTGAGCTGCTGCTTCAACCAAAACCTACAGCTTGCATAACTCTTGGCCTGTTTTCGATTTTTTTTTTTTTTTTAAATAAGTGGCAGGTGCGCCATTAAAATCCTTTCCTCCATATACAGTATATGCGGACATGCTACAAGTCATTTCCAAAAAGCCCGGCACCAAATTGCCTGAATCCTGATGTCAGAGAGTCGACTTATACATCCATTCATTATATAAACAGAGCCCTCGGTTTAAAAGCCCCTCGATCAGAGAGATTAATTGGTCAGCATCCATAAGGAGTGATCGGATGCCAAGTGTAACAATTTAACCAGCTCATCCATTAAATGCAGCGTGTTTCATTTAATCCTCTGCCAGTAATTCACAGGGTTTACGGCCCCCGGCATAAATCAGGCCATTTAAACACAAGTATAGAGTGTCTGTCCTCTCTCTATACGACTGTACGCACACATAACGCAACTTGGACAATAAACAAACTGTTTAGTCAAAAAAAAAAAAAAAAAGACGTCCATTCATCTTTGGTGTGAAGTTGATTGTTATGCAATCTATCACTGTGTGTAAATATTACATAAGCAGGAGCAGGTCGTGGTCGTGTTGGTGGACACACTCCTGAGATGAACCAGATGGCGGCTCAATTAGCTTTAGGAGCACACTGGATTCATTGAGTGCAGTGGAGGTTCCACATATCCTGTGTGTGTGTGTGAGAGTGTGTTAGTGTGTGTGTGTGTGTGTGTGTGTGTGTGGTTTCCATCTCCACAGAGCACCAAAGTCATTTCTGGAGTAACTGAGGGCACTTTGTAGCGTGGTTTTCTGTGATTATCTCATCACGGTGTGTTTTTTTTTTTAGTCAAATCTTTGATCAGTGATAAGTCGCCTCCTCTCCTGCTGCAACACGAACGTCCAACACAAACAAGATGGTTCAGAGACTCGTTTCTGTGAAGACTCTTCTGTTCTCTTTTCTGACGCATCATAAAAATCCTTCAGTGTGAGATCAGGGCGTCTTTTTTTTTTGCAGGCAGGTGGTTTCTGGGTGATAGTGACTCAGCCTGTTGGATAAGAAAAAAAACACTCTATTACATCTCCATTAATTAACCACTAATAAGCTGTAAGTCTCTGTGCAGTAAGTGATAAATGAATATGCGTCCGTGCTTGTCGGGCTAAAGTTGCACAACTACATGTAATGTTTGTTATTTAAGGCGGTCTGAAGAGGATGACTCCTGCAGTTTCCCAGCAGCCTCTTGGTGCATGTGCGGGGCAAGTCAAGTAGCCCAGAGCCCACAGTAAAAGAGCGCATGCAGGGTCACGGGGGAAACGTGCAGGATGAGTTCATATTGTTTATGTTCTGTCAAACCTCGGCTTCAATCTCTATTAGTTTAGATTTGTTATTGCACTGGCAGCATGAAACACATCTATCAAACTTTACCTTTACTGTCATTATTGATATAGCAGCATACAGTAGTAGTAAATACATGCTAATGCCGAGCAGAAGGACGATACTACGATCTGTACTTCCTGGTGAATTCCTCTCTTCCTTCATGATTTATCCTAAATCTGGCACAAAGCCACCTTCAAACTCGAAGCTTTCCAATCTTCTTCCTCTGGGCAGAATGTCATCTGCTTCAATCTGCTGCAGGACCAACATCAATGATCACTGTAAATCTCCCGAACCCCCCCCCCCCCCCCCCCCATCCCCATCCCCTACCCACCATCCCATCCCCTCCACTCCACCCTCGCTCTGTTTTCTGCCTCTTTCTCAAAGTTAAGCTTTCTCTTGCTCGGAGACAGGCTCACATATAATGTGACTCTCCCTCCCACTGAGAGGCCCCTGTGCTTTGGGGTCCTGGGAATGGGGAGCAGATGCTGGAGGGAACATCAGGTACCGGACGACCTGAGGGTGGGGAGAAGGGAGGACGTCTCCTCAACGGGCCTCAGACAAACATTTCCTAAAAACACACAGTCTGTCTTCTTTACTCTGCTGTGTTCAGCGGCTAAAATCTTCATTTCTGGGTGACAAACACTTATGTAATCACTGACAACAAGGAAAATGACTCTGTTGTGTATTTTTTCTTCTTTTTTTAATAATATTAAAGGCTTACAGGGATTTACCACAGAGATGTGTCACCCAACTCTGCAGCATTTCAGCCACTTTAAGCCTCTGGGTGTTAAAAATGAAATCCTGAACTCATTAACCTCATTAAAAGCAGCGGGACGTGTGGACGTTTAAGAGCAGCGAGCAAACTGAAGCTGATTTCTGATTTTTAAAAAAACCCAAATTCAGTTGAAATGATGAAGTGTTAGTATTGGACTTGTGTCAGGTGGCTGGAAAACACATCTGTAAAGACTTCATGTGTTTCTACTAACACACATTAGATAACACATGAATCAGGTTGTTGTGCTTCCACATGGCAAATGTCCACAGATCGACACCGAGCGTCTGATGCTCAATGTGCATCCACTCAGCGCGACACGCCACAGTCCTGTTGTTCCAGTGTCGACATCATGGACGGATTAGGAAAGGTAGATCCAGCCTGGTGGGGGACACATAAAAAAAAATCCCCTGCAAAGTCGTGGACACGACACCTTGAACTGCAAAATAGTTCATCTAAATTATTATTTAAGAGCCAGAGAGCAAAGAAGCAAACCTGGAAGGACACTTACCTGGTAAATAAGCCAGGTATGGACCTGATCCCAGGTAAACCACTGCAGAGCCTCCTCCTGCTGTGATCTATCCTCACTTAACACTGAGCGATAAAATATCTCTTCCTATGTGCTTGGATGTGATGGCCGACCAAATGCGCAGCCCAAATTCTGTGGAAAAGTGTATTTAAAAGTTGATCTGACTCGAATTATTGGACTTCACTTGTGTTAGACAAGAGGATTGGTTCATAAGTCTGAAAATTTACATTCATTTTACATGGGGTTGTTTCTTTTTTTGTTTTGTTCTCTTTCTTTTCTTTGTTGTTTTTAGCCTAGAGGCACTTTGTGTTGCTTTTTAGCCTGGAAGGTGCCATATAAATAAATTAAATTTGAATTTGAATTTACATATCACTTTCTAACTCTAACTTCTTTGCTCAGTGCTTTAAACTATGGACTGTGTGATGATGACCTCAGTATGTGTTGCATTCATGTGTTACACAGTCATCTATTAAACGTTAGCTGGGTTACTTTTTAACACCTCAGGGCACGACACACATTTCAGACTCAGTATCTTCTACAATAATCACTGAAATCCTCCCAGACGGACTTGAACAAACCGTCTAGTCTTCAAAAAAATGTGACTTCCCAGCCTGCGAGCAGCGAGGGCGTCCTCGTATAGGGCCACTGTAGAGTAACACGACCCGTGTTTGTATTTGCATTGTTGGCATGCCCCTGTGACTTTCACTTAACGTCTGGTGTTTCACACCACCGGCCTCCACACAAGTCACATTGTACAGCGGGCGCGGTGCGACCGAGGCCGCCTGTGTCCGACTGCTGTGATTTATATTTCTATGCGGCAGAGGTGGGATGGAAAGTTTGTTTTAGCTGTTGGAGCTTTTCAGTAATCGAGTGAACCGGTCAGTTCATTTTTGTCTTGTTGTGAGAAGCGGCTCTTGGAGGTTCCTCGGCCGACACGCAGCTATCCAAATATTTGTATGTCGGTGTGTTTTTTTGTGAAGCATCTGAGATTAGATAGACTCAGATCTGCTGCTCATCTGCACAGATTTTTCCTCTCATTTGTGCCAAGACGTTACACAATTACTTTCCTGCTCAGACAGACTTTAAAAGGGGGCTTACTAAAATATTCCAATAAAACAGCAAGGAATTTGCATATCCACATGCATCTGATTACATGCATTTGAATTTGTGATTTAAACAAAAACAAAGGTAAACCTCGCCTTATTCTTCGTCTTCCTGTGTTTTCCATAGGATGCTGTGATAAGCCACTGGGGCTCCGGTGACTGTGTGATCCGGACCCAGCAAACTGAGAGCAGTGAGGTCATTATTAAACCGTCCAGAGAAGCCAAAAGGCTAATTCATCCACCATAGCAGCCTTGGTGGCTCAGGCAAACCAGAAGCAGGTCTAAAGCAAACCCAAGGACAATCCAAGGTCTCAACCTTCATCTATTTAAAGTCGATCTTATTTTTTAATAAGAGTTATACAAGATCTGGTACTAGACTTTTTTTTTTTGTCCTTTGGATTCAACGTGCAGCTGTTTTACTGGTGGAGAATAAGGACGAGAAGAATTACATCACTGGGATCGTTATACAACTCAAGTTTGGCACCGACTTACACGCTAGCGTATTAGCATCAGCAAGATAATGAGGAGTAAAATATGTAACAAGAGTACTGACAAAAAACGTCTGGACAAGACAAGTCGGCCTATTGTGAAACAGATAATGTGGTTATAAAACATCCTCCTCAGAAGAAAATAGTGCCGGGAATTATTTTATTATCTGTTCCAAGAGCTTTCAGTGGAATAAAAAAAAAGTTTTTAAATCAGATCCTTAAATGTCCTTATTGACTCCACTCAGAGGCAGATGCACGCTACGCTATATAGCTTCAGTAGATAGCTTTAAAGTGGATGTAGAGCTACCAAACTAAAAACCAACCATCTCATCAGCAGAGTGCGGTTTGGAAACACATGACACAAGGTTATAACAAGTTTTGACGGCGCGTATCATAAATATTTTTTATCATCTTGGACCTTGAAGCTGTTGTTGCTCCTGTGTCTCAGCTCCTGTATTGATCAGATGGTGTCTGGCACCTTTTTTTGTAATGTGTTAACCAAATGTCACGGCGACACGGCCAAGCGCTTGGTATATGCTCCAGAAGAAAAGTCTGTAGGATTCATCATCTGAGGACCACGAACATCTGCACATCTGGATTGTTTGAATCCATCAATTAGAAGTTGAAGTTCTTGGCGTTAAATCTGACGGTATTTGAAAGACTACTCCTGACTGAATTGGGAGGCCACCCAGTGCTGCTGCACCCAGTGCCTCTTCATTAGTGTGGCTAAGACTTTAAACACCATCAGCACCCATACTGTTCATGCAGATGCAGATGTTGCAATTAAAGAACTTCACTTATGGCAAGGGGATCTGCAGCATAAAATAAAGTTATTCCACTTTTTTTTTCTCTTTTTACCAAATTAAGGCAGCGCTCTCTTCATGTGATGAGAGAATGAAAAGTCCAGAGTGACCTTAAATGCACCAGATTCAAAGCACAGCTGGAGAGGCAACAAGTGGCTGCAAAGAGCAGACCCAATAAAAATAGCTGATGGAGCAGGTGTACACATGTTTTGAAAAGATGTTTTGATGATGCACAGATTCGGAAATGTTCAAAATGTTTTTACAATTGCGTCTCGTCAATGTTTTTGAAGCTTGTGTGAGTGGTCGCTCGGACCTCTGTGCTCATAACACGAACTTTAAAGGGATAGTTCAACATTTTGGCAAATTCACCTATTGCCATAATCCCTATAGTCATAGCAGTAGGTTCATTACCTTTAAAGCAGAAGTAAGCAATATTTTTGTGTTAATATAAGTCTTAAATAGTTATATCTTACGACAGCAATCACTTACATAGAGTGTTTGGACCGAAACACGGGTCTCTCAGTCACTCTGATCTGCTCTGAGCCGAGGAGAAAACTTTTCTTGTATTTAAGTTTTATCCAATGAGGAGAAAGAACGGCATGCAGGGCTGTGTGTGCAGCCAAGGGATGCGCGTGAATGTGGCGACGTAGGGACGAGGACCAATAGATCCATGACGAGGGCGGGGGCTGCTAACTCCATCAGCTGACAAGATATTATGGTGCGTTCAAGGCAGCCCGTAACTCGTGTTTTTCCGACCTGTGAAGTCGTACCAGTTCGATCTGGTACCAGTTCACGGGTCGGAAGTTACGAGTGGCCGTTATAGTGACTTTCACAGGTAAAACAGGTCGGAAAAACACGAGTGGGTTGCCTGGAACGCTACAAAGTCGTAAGTCGTGACTTGAAGCTGTAATTTACGGTTTCAAAAGCCTGGAACACAGCATTAGCCAAAACGAACGGATCGCTTACTTCTGCTTTAATTATTGGTGCATGTTGTTTTGAGATCAGCGGGGCAGAGACGTGAGCTGCTCAGTGAACACAATGGAGGTGAACAGTACAGGTCCCCTGTCCCTCAAAACTCATCAAATACACAATCCAAGAAAACTCTATAATGCTGGACAAGTTGTGACCTGCACATTCACCACGCTATGATATAGTCAAGTATAATTATGTAACATTACAACACACAAAGCAAATACTTGGAACTACAGTACTCGCTTTTGAAGTCACTCCGCCCAGCAGCCGTGTCTGGAATGTAGTTCCAGCTATGCATTTGCCTCAAAAACAACAACATGTATTGTTATGTACATTATGGTGAATGTGCAGGTCGTTCACCTGCATTGTGATAATTAATGGTAATGAACCTACTGCTATGACTATATGAATTATGACGATAGGTGAATTTGCCAAAATGTTCAACTATCCCTTTAAGAGTGTCAAAGGTCAGGATGTTGCCTTCTTTAACCCAACATCCAGTTATTCCATGAGTTTTAAGTTTGTGCTGCATTATTGTGGTTTTTCCGATGCGACACAGGAGCTCAGACTGAGCCACGCATCATAACAGCGTTTCTCTCTCTTTATATCTGATGACTGATGAGTGCGGAGCGGAGCGGCGACGGCTTCGCTGTGCCAGGGTAACGAGAGGCTGGGTGGTCCACACCCTCTGCTTGTCCCATGGTAGCTCATTAGTGGATCATTTTCCAGTGACTGTCTGGGTTTATTGTATTACGTTTGATAGTGTAACTGCACTCGATGTTTTAATGAAACAAAAGTTTGAGCCAAAGAGTGACAGGATACGGAGAAACAGCCAGGCTGTAAAGTTGGGATGAATGAGAGTTTCTTTGAGCGCATATATCCAACCTCATCAGGAACATCCAGTACGTGTTTCTCACACGCGTGGGAATGTTTTTTTGGCTAATTTGCACTTTATAAACTCGTCTTTTTTTTTTTTTTTGCCTCCATCTTTTTAATTTGACTTCTGTGGAAAAGCGTTGTTTATGTCGACAGTTTAGATTAGGAAATTGTGTTTTCATTACAGCCATAAAATGTGCGTTCCTTGCGTGCTTTCTATATGCGTGTGTGTAGTGTGTTTGTGTGGGCAGCCAAACACAACCTTTAACAGAAAAAGAAGAGGAGTGGGCCTCCAAATATTGACCAAGTGTTACGTCACATTTTCTCAGGGTCAGACCTCACAAAACCTTGACGCTCCTTTAAAAACCCAGAATAGCCCACGACTGCATTCCTGCTGCACTCTGAGACACACACACACCAGACACAACAGTGTTTTGACTGTGTATTGAAAGGAAAAGGACTGCCAGCGCCTTATCAGTGCAGTGTGTGAGTGTGTGGTTGGTGGCACAAATATTAACATCATTTTTTTTACCCGTTAACGATTTTGTGGGCGATGTAATCAGATCCAATAATTACCCAGAGCTGCTTGCTGCACTTGTTGACATTTAAACCGTATTTACTCCCAGTCGCGTTGTTCTGCCACAGTGGATATTTTAACACGTCTGCTCTCGTGATAATTCCTCTCTGTCATCTAATGTTATGTAAGTACCAAAGTTACCAAAGGGGAAAATCCCATTCGTATCATGTGGAATTTTTTTTTTTTTTTTTTTTTTTACAGGCACCAATATCTCCAACCGCCCATCCCAAATTGCCGAAGTCTGTCCGCAAAGCTTGTAAACACGGCAGCAGATGCCAGCGGTCCACAGATATCAGAGAGACACACTCTCCCCCTTCTGATCTCCTTCTGGAGCCAAACTCTGGTCCAAAATCCCCCACAACACGTTCCCTCATCTCAAGTTTTCAAAAGTCCAGATATTCAGAAACACTGCAGTGGTCTGTGCTGAGGACATCCAGCTCTGTAGGAGAAATAACATCTGAGCGTGTGAAGAGTCTGTGTGAGCAGCGGCGCTGATGCTAAATTATAATTAAATTAACACAGTTTACTGATGGTTTCATTTTAAGACCTTCGGTGCCAGTGTGGAAAGTCGTCATGATGGAAATAGGATTTCTAGAGGAAACTGGAACAACATGAACTGGAACATAATTACTACATTTTTAAACTCATTTATGAATTTGATTATGGTTAATTGCTACAATTATGTGTGCAAGGCAAGACAGCTTTATTGGTAAAGAGCGTTTCACACACAAGGGAAATCCAAAGTGCCTTAGAATAATAAAAAATAAAGAAATGTCATAAAAGGTCAAATAAATAAGTCACAATCTAAAATCTAAAAATGGTGATAAACAGTAGCATATTCTACATTTTAAATGCATGTATCTAAATTTTATTTTATTTCTTTTAAAATTTTAATCATAGTAATCAGTTGCAGTGTTTTATATATGTACAAAAATATCAGTACACCTTTTTATGAACAGGAAATAAAGATGTATTTGTATTGACAGCAACTTTTGAAAACTTAAGCTTGTTAAACTTTAGAAATACATCAAAATCTTTTTCCTGCTTCACCACCAGATACAATTTGACTTCACTTCTCTCCGTCAGCGATAAACCTCCTCCTTTACTTGCTTTGTGCACTTCATTGTGCATCAACAGCACTCATACTGTATAAACCGTCACACTTCAGACTAAAAACCTGCTCAGAATCTGTATTAATGAGGATTTGATCACGTGCTTATAATCCTTGAACCGATCCCTAATGAATGAATGTTTTTGATTCTTTCAACCTGCAGCTTTTTAAATATCTCGTATCTCCATGGTTACAGACAGGTGAAAACTGCAAAAAAAAAAAAGTATGAACTAAACCCAGGAGAGGAGAGGAGAGGAGAGGAGAGGCCGGAGAAGTGAATCATGTTTAATTTTAGGAACTTGTGCCAGGTTTTCCAGCCGCAGCCGAGTCGTGACCCTGAAATAACACGGTGCAAAAATGCTTGGACAGAATGTTTTAACCTGTCCATGAGGAGTCACACCGCATCAAAACAGCTGCAGGTGTGATGCACGCTCAAATTCCTCACGGCTCTGTCACCATGTGGCACGCTGGTATCCACAGTACAGCGAAACATTTAAGTAAGAGTCACCATCACGGGCTGTCAGCACGTTATTATGTCTTATTTTGCTCCGGATTCAATCAAAACATTGCAACAAAGCACTGACATGTAGCGACAAAAGGAAAAAAAATCATTAGTCAGGGAGATAAAAACCTCCTCCGAGTCTCAGTCAGCCAGCCAGCCAGCCAGTCAGTCAGTCAGAGGACAAAGGTTGTCTGAGACTCAGACTTGTCAGGTCACGTCCGTCCGCAGCTTCACTCTCTCTCTCACATGAATCGCAGCGAAACAAACACACGTCCTCCCCAACACACACACACACACAAAAAAAAATCATTAGCAGACTCTTTCTCTGTCTTTGCCTGTCCTGCATTTCCTCTTCATTTGGCCGTTTGTGAGGCTTGTCACATTACGACGTTTCTCGCTGGAGAGACGACTGAGAGAAGCATCAACGCCTCGGGCCTCGACATATTTCTCAGATTTAATATCTCCCCCTCGCATCTGTGAGATAAAAGACTATAATGAGGGGTGAAGCAGCTGTGAGATAATCTCCAACACCATCTCTTTGCACGCCGTTTATCGCTCCGGGCATCACATCTCGCCTGTGATTGAACATACTGTACAAATAATCATCCAGAGGAAAACTCACTCAGCCATTTCTGTGATTGCTAATGTTACTTAGCAACTTTATGCAACACGAGAGCGTCTGCAAAGGGCGACGGGAGAGTTTTTATTGTCTCTGTATGAAAAGCCAATTATGTTTTATATAATGGTTTCTCCAAGGAAATTGTTGCACCGGGAAAGTTTTTGCTCTTACGAAACAAATGTACAGTACAATGAGTTCTTTTGGCAGCAGAAAAAGCTGTAAACACATCACCATACTGTCATATCGGTGCGTTGTCGCCTTATTCTAGCTGTTATGGCAACATTATGAAGTATCATCCTGTCAGTTTTTGCTGTCGTATCTTGTTTCTGTGTTTAAAAGCTTCCTCAGACATGCAGCGTGGAGCAGGGTGGTCTTTATGTGAGCCGACGCTGCACGCTCCAACTGGAACACGCCGTAGGAAGCCATGTTTGTTATCTCTGTGCTAGTTGGCATAAAGTTGATCTGGCACGTTAGCAACAAGTGGATGCAGGTTTGCGTGCAGTTATCAGTCCAGTTGTGTTGTTTTACACCTGTATCTCTCAGATTAATGTGTGTTTTTTTAATTGAGATAAGGGATGGATGTGTAAACTTCAAAAGGAGATCAATATCAATCAAAATAAACTTTAATGTCCCCGGAGGGAAAATTGTCTTGGACAATCAATGCTGTACATCCTGCAAACAGATTTTAAAACCATACACCATTTCACATACTCACACACACAACCAACAGAGATCACTTACAGACAGTACGACTAAGTTCATAGTTCATACAAAGTAATAGATAATTATTGTAATTATTGCACTTTCTCCTTTATATATTGCATCTTGCCTCAGTATTGCCACAGTCTCTGGGTCTAAATTGCACCTTTTGTATGTGTGGACTCCACCATCAGCATCAATTTAAAGGTGCAGAAGAGTAGTAATAGTAATAGTTTTTATCATTTGTTATACAATAGCCTGTAGCTCCACTTTATTGTTGGCACAGATTATTAGGGCGTACAGTTTTATCAATTATCATCCCTCTCCGTGGTATTTGTAGCACTCTGGAGATGATGCTACCTGAAGTAAACAACCTCCCTCTCTTGAACAGGATTCAAACTGCGAAGAATTTCCCTCAGCGGCCGTAAAAATAAAATAAAAACAAACCAAACTCCCTCTCTCTGTCTGTCTCTTTACCATCAGATCAGATCTTGTGCGTGTTTCTTCTGTGTCATCTGAAGATTGACTGATTCTCTGATTCTACGTCAGGACTGCGATTCTTAGAAGTTAAAGGAGCCGTTCCGGCCTGGTTCACTTTTATCACTTGAATGTCCTTGGCAATCCTCAGAGGTTTTCCAGCATCTCACGGCGGAGGTCCACGAATGAGCAGCTTTGAAAGCATGCCAATAAGAGAGAGAAAGAGAAAGAGAGAGAGAGATGGAAAATACTGTTGCATAACTTCTTGTTTTTCTTTTGACCCGTACAAAAATTTTTCAATTGACGCATTTCAGATCGGCTTATCTTCGTCTGAATCCGCACGAGGTGAGAATCCTCTGCTAACAAACAAAGGAGCTCCAACACACGTGTCATGATTTAACTCCCCCGTTTTTAAGGTTTTGTTTTCAACCTAAATCACACGTGTGCACGTCAAACAGCTTTGTTTTATGACGGACAGTAAAAAAAAAAAAAAGGGAAAAGGCACACCAACACCTGTTCACCTTAACAGAGGGTTTTTCTATTTTTTTTTAGATAGCCGTTGTCTAGAAAGCCTCCTGACTGTGATGTGGTACAATCAAATCCATTTTTCTAGATTGAATCTGAGTCATTTGAGGGGTTATCTGTGTTTTTTTGGATGCTTGGATTTCTGCTTCACCCCCCCCCCCATCCCCATGCAGCCCTGTGAGACTGATACTCTTGGGAACAGCCGAGGATCTCCAGCAGATGAAAAGCGTCATGCCCCTGTGGCGATTCTCAGACTGTCTGGCTCTGTCTTTGTCCCTGTGACTCTCTGTCATCGCAGTCATCGAGCCTTTTCCCCTGATCCGCCGTCCCTCTCCAAGCTTCTGTCTGGACCCGTGCACGGCGAAAGCTTTACTTGGGTTCGACTACATCTGGGTTGTCACCGCTCGCCAACGTTAAAAAAATGCCCTGAAATCCAAACGTCGACTTCCAATGAACAGTCGTCAAAGTTTTTATTTTTCCGCCACTGCTCGGGCCAATAAACAAACAAAAACACAATCAAGAGTTTTTGCAGAGGGAGCCAGAGCTTCTCTCTGAGATGCTAAATATGATGGAGGTTATTTTGGAGCTTTTATTCTTTTAACGCGTCGGGTTTTTTGAACTGCAGGCCCACGAAGCCAGAGGAAACACGAGGTGTAGACAGTGTATAATCTGAGATGTCACGGTTCATGGAAATCGAAGTGAAATCTTGACATTTCCCCCTAAAAAAAAAAAAACTTTCCATGAGGACTCCTCATTTTGACGCAGCTCTCCTCTTCCTCCATCATCGCTCGTGTTTTGAAGTGGAACTAACTGAGTCTGCAGTGGAAAAGCAGCGAGGCCATTGCAGAAGGACCGTGTCCTTTCTGGTTACAATTAAATGATTTATAATCTGGCTGCTCCGCCGCTTGGGTGTCTGGGTTTTTTCTTCTTTCTTCTTTCTTCTTCTTCCTTCTCCGACCGCCGCAAAGTGGACGAGAGCGGATCTCTGTGTGTGTTTTATTTGCCAGGTTAGAAAATTGTTTGTCAATCGCAGCAGGTCGTTTCAAGTCAACAGTCTGTCTTCCAGAGGCAAACACTGAAGCACTGTTAGTCTGCAGAGTGCATCTCCAGTGTGTTGGTGTAATGAACCCAGTCGTGATGTGAAAGAAAAGCCTGCAGCTTCAATCTGCATCTGTAGAGTTTCCAGCTCAAGGAATAATTCGTACAGGCGTCTTTCTTTCTTTTCTTTCTTTTTTTTGGTTTGAATTTACAGTACAGGTCAAAGGTTTGGACACACTCAATGCATTTCCTTTATTTTCATGACTATTTACATTGTAGATTCTCACTGAAATTCCACTAATGAACCCTGACAAGGCACACGTACCTGTGAAGTGAAAACCATTTTCAGGTCAGGTTCACCTCTTGAAGCTCATCAAGAGAATGCCAAGAGTGTGCAAAGCAGTAATCAGAGCAAAGGGTGGCTACTTTGAAGAAACTAGAATTGGTGGGGGCAGAGATAGAGGAGGAGGAGGAAGAAGGAGAGGAGGAAAAAGAGAAGACAAAGAAGAAAAGACGTGTTTTCAGTTATTTCACACTTTTTTGTTAATTCCACATGTGTTCATTCATAGTTTTGGTGCCTTCAGTGAGAATAAAGGAAACACATTGAATGAGAAGTTGTGTCCGAACTTTTGGCCTGTACTGTATATTAAATGTTAAATAATTCATATCCCCTTCTTCGGTGGTCTCCTCTTTGATCAGAAAAAAACAGATGTTTTACAGTTGTCATCAGCGCTCGCTAACAGACAAGCTTCACACGTCCAAATCCTGTTCGGAGGAGACAGACGAGAGAAGCTTATCTCTTTCAGAGGGAAACAGGAATGTTGGGGTGGAGGCAGACGAGCCGGGAGCCGACAATTGCTTGAGCAGTATCGACCAGATTTCTTATGAATGTGCAGTGACCAGAAGAACATGAAAAGAGGAAAAAGATCAGGAGGTTTTGGTAACTGTTGAGTCTGAGCTTCATCGCCGGGCGCGTACATTGCTCGTTAGTTTACAGCTTCGGTGTCTTGAGAGTTCACAGTTTGTGGCAGCTCTGAAAAATTGCAATCAGCAGCACGGATAAAGATGAGATGAACAACTGCTGCTGCTGCTGCACGCTGAAGTCAGAGTCTGGAGTCTGGAGTCTGGAGGAAACTTCATGGGATGATAAGATCCTTTATGATTACTTTGATGGATTCAGTTTTGGGGTGGAGGAAAAGAAAGGTCAATGGTCGAAGTTTGTGAATGTAGACTAGAAGCTGGAAATTCAATATAAAATAAATCAGTGAATATGAAATTCAAAATTTACAATTAAACACGATGCAAATTAAAAATACACGATCACAAGTATCAAAACACAACTTTGTGAAAAGGGATGTTGTCGTCCCACTCGACACTAAAGTTAAAGGGATAAATTGAAATGTCACTCATTATCTACTCACCCTCATGTCGACTAAGGGCTGGGAGAAGTTTCAGAGTCCTCCGTGGCTTCTCTGAGTTACAGTGGGGCTCCGTGCAGCACTGCATGTCCATATAACGGTTGTAAATGGATGCCAACTGTCTTCGTAACAAAAAGACACACCAAAAAACATCCAAATACCTCCATGCTGCTCGTATGTAATGACCCTCTTCTATTGAAGCCCCGAAATGCGAAATTGTCCCAAAAAAATTAAATAAGTCTATATTTCAAGCTTGTTTTGTAGCAGAAGCTTCTCGAAGCTCCTCTTCCTTCTTCGTCAAATTTGGACGAACTGGGAAGAGGAGCCACGGAGGACTCTGAAACTTCTCCCAGCCCTTAGACGACATGAGGTTGAGTAGATAATGAGTGAAATTTCAATTTTGGGTGAACTATCCCTTTAATGTAGAAGCTGGAAATTCAATATAAAATAAATCAGCGAATATGCAATTCAAAATTTACAATTAAACACAATGCAATTGAAAATACACGATCACAAGTATCGAAACACAACTTTGTGAAAATGGATGTTGTCGTCCCACACAAGGACACTAAAGTTGATTTCTTTTAAGACCTAACTCCTCTGCATTTTGTGCACTGAATGAACTGAACGCCATGTTTGATTCAACCACCACACGCTGATCTCGATCTCATCATGTCAACATCCTCTGTTAAATTTCACCAGCAGACACACACGTGCGTGCGTCTGTGTTGATTTCTGCACCGAGTTACAACCTGTCAATCACCGTCTTCTAGCCACAACGTCGAGGTCAGCAGCAGGAAGAAGAAGGAGGAGGAGGGGGTGGGGGGTGCGGGGTGCGGGGTGTGGGGTCATGTCGGTGACCTGTTATCTTCTGGCCTCTGTGCGTTTTTTCCATAGGCTACAGTTCAGTCGTGGTATTCAGCCGAGACGGAAGCACTCTTCCCTGATCATTGCCGGCGTACTTAAAGGCTGATAAGACGTACTTTCTCGCTATCAGATGCAGCCTAATTGCTCTGTGGTTATTATTGTGTCTGAGGGGTAACTGCTCCGTCAAGACATACCACTGCTGATTTACCCAGAGCTTTGCCCCAGATATTTAGATCCCAGAGCTGTGATGATATTAAAAAAAGCAGGATGATGTCCTGAATTTGTACTTTCCCAAGGTGAAATTACAATTTCCCCATCTGGGTATCATAAAAGTACCGGATAAACCTCACATTCTTTCACCTTAATATCTCCTCGGTGATTGTAATATCAGTTCTTTAGGGTTTCCAAAATACCACCTTGGCCTCGTTCTGTCAATTAGGATTAAAAATGGTATGGAAAAGATCCCCCTCAAAGTAAAGCAGAAGATGCTGTGTCCCCAAAAAACTGGGTGAAATTCCCCTAAGCAGTCTTTAAAGTGTTGTTACATAATGGGAGCTGGAGAAAATCACTGTATTACTGCCCAGATTGGAGGAGTTTGCCTTTGATCCAGGGAGGCTGCCTCGGAGAAAAATAGAGTCTCCAGGCGCAGTCAGCACTTCGGCTGATCCGCCTGCTATTATAAAACACTTGAGTCTTTCCTCTGTGGAGATATTCACTTACATTTTCATTATGCATGCTCAATTTTCTAACATTGGGGCAATTTAAAAATTTAAAATACCATTTAATTTTTAATCACATAACAAGATTAGAGCTGTTAAGTGACCCAGTAAAAAGAGCAGCATAACACTAGGTATTCTGGCCTTTTGATGTACGGAGACTTACATTATTTCTTGATCTGAGAACATAAAGAAGTGGGAATTAAGAGTCCGTTAAAACCCTGTTGATTGAACCTTTACATTGATTTATGGCGCGACAGTCTCTGCTGGTGGTTTGGTTCGTTAAAACTTATTAAAATCATCTTGACAACCTTCATATTGTTAATGTATATAATGTAATAAACCTGCAGTTTCCCGCACAGCAAGTGCGAGAAACTGCAAGTATAGCGTACATACAGTATGCGTTGAATTAATGAATAAATTAATGATTGTTTCATTGTTAATTAATAATATGACCAAAAACAATGAGACTAACCACATCACAGTTTCCTAGAGATGATAATCAAATGATTTGTTTTGTCATACCAACAGTCCAAAGCTCAAGATCTTCAATTTATTATGATGTAAGACAAAGAAAACAAGTAAAATCTGACATTTTAAAACCCAAAATCCATCAAGTATTCAGCATTTCTGCTCAGTTACAACCATGAAATGATTAAAACAGTAAAAAATGCCCACCACATTCTCCAGATTCCTCACTGATATTTTTAAATGGCTTATTTTGCCTAAAGAAATATTTAAAACCACAAAATATTTATTTTTGTACCAAGGCTGGATATCGTCACTTGGAACCAGATGTTTTTTTGTTTTGTTTTTTGAATCTGTTGTCTTTATTAAAAGTGACTCCAGTTGACGATCACAGGTTGCTGATGATCATGTGCGAACACATTGCACTGCATGTGATGTCACTTTGTCAAACAACCAAATCATCCTCTGAGCAGCGTTTGGGAGCGTGCAGGGGAAATAGTTGGAATAAAAAGTATCTTTTAAGAAATTAACTTTCAGTCCTGTGATGAGATGCTGATGCTGGTTCCAGAAACAAAACCAGACCAGCACCAGGAGGACGGGGCCGAGGCGGATCACGTTACAGCGTTATGACTCGAGTACAAACATCTCAGTCTGCTCCACGTGTCTCGGCGTCTCAACGAGTCCTGCTGTCTTCCTGTCCTGCCTCACCGGTGGACACGGCTCGTACATGTGCTGATAAACAGTCGCTGTCTGCCTCAATAACAGCACAGGCTGCTGCTGCTGCTGCTGCTGCTGCTGCTGCTGTGGTACTCCCTGTTCTCCTCACACAGCACACAGGGAAGGAAGAGGTAAACGTGGTGCAGCTGCCCTCTTGGCCCGGTCGTCCTTGTAAATGATGTGTGGAATCCCAATGAAACCGTACCTGGTTACGTAAAGGTCGTTCAAACAAGAACACAACAGCTGGAGGGTAATGTAAAGACAGATATGTTCAATTATTTCACAGGACTTTCCCAATAAATTTGTATTTAATACCATTTATTTTCATGTTTTTTGCATATACATAACCACATTTTAGTTAGTTGATGCAGGTCAAACTGAACCTAAGGTAGTGTTAGGTAAGTTAGGTAAGTAATGTAGGAAGGGTAAGGTAAAGTAAGGTAAGTTAGGAAAGGTAAGGTAATGTAAGTTAGGAAAGGTACGGTAAGGTAGGTAAGGTAAGTTAGGAAATCTAAGTGAGGTAGGTAAGGTAAGTCAGGAAAGGTAAGGTAAGTTAGGAAAGGTACGGTAATGTAAGTTAGGAAATCTAAGTGAGGTAGGTAAGGTAAGTCAGGAAAGGTAAGGTAAGTTAGGAAAGGTAAGGTAATGTAAGTTAGGAAAGGTACGGTAAGGTAGGTAAGGTAAGTTAGGAAATCTAAGTGAGGTAGGTAAGGTAAGTCAGGAAAGGTAAGGTAAGTTAGGAAAGGAAAGGTAAGTTAGGAAAGGAAAGCAAGGTAAGTAAGATAAGACTTTATTTATCCCTTAAATTGGGAAATAGAAGTTGGGAATAAATAGGTAAAGGATAGGGAGGCCAATAAGAGTAAAATAACAACAAAAAAAGTATAAAATATGTATTTAAGTCAAAACTACAAAAAGACTATGTATATCTACTGTATGCACAATAAACTATTATTACTAATAGGTGGAAATTAGGTTGAAAATAGCCCAAATCAGGCCTTAAAGGGTCAGTATGTTTGTTTTCTTATTGACCCCTGACACAAACTGCAGACGCTTTGAAACGGTTGCTAATGTGTAATTACACTGAGCCTGAGGCCAAGTGTCAGTCATAATGAACTAAGATGAACATTTACCGTATAGGAAAACATATACTGTACTGTACATGTGTGAGAGTTTTCAAAACGGATGAGATGGACCGTCATGGACGTAATATTTTCCACACAGTCACGTGGATCCAAAATGTCAGGGTCACCACCACCACCACCACACGCTCCGATGGGGGGCCACGGGAGGAACCGAGGAGCCCGTCTCCCCCTGTCACAGTCCGGCGATCCACTCGTGCAGGCTGCGGTGGTGGTGGGCCGAGCGTGTGGAAACATGATCATCATTTTGTGTTCAATTATTCTCAGGACGGCCCGAGCTAACAGCTAACATCTGTGAAAGCCATATCACACAGTGTAACCGCTTCCAGTTAGCAGCAGCAGCAGCAGCAGTAGTCGTCGTCGTCGCTGATACATTATTGATGCTTCTTCAACAAGGGGTCAAAAGTCAGAATCTGAGGGACTGGAGCTGCATGTCTGTTGTTACACAGTTTAGGAAAGTTAAAAAGTGAAACTCTACACTGCTGGCTGAAAAAGAAAATCGATATTCTGATTATATTCTCCTGAGTTTTTAAAATTATTTTTAGTCCAAATACTCAGAATAAACAGATTGCGTAAACAGTCTTCGGCTGCATCTTAAGGGATAGTTCTGGTTCATTACAAACCTGGGTCTTATTTTTGTAGTTGGAGCCAGCATTCCTGTTGTGTTCCCAGATCCCAGCGTTTAACTATAATCACAGCACAATCACTGCATAGTCTTATCAAAACCAATAGAAATGAAAGAACTACAAAACACTCACCCACACACACGAAAATAAAACATGGTAAAAACTTTAATAGATTGCACTTGTGCTCCTGCACAGAGGGAACACAATGTATAAAATCTGTTTTCCAGTCTGAGGAAAACAATACCGATTATATCACAGCGATGTCACCAGGGTCGTCTCTCCCTTTAGGTGACGTAACACAGGAGGACTGGGATGTCGAATCAAATTCTATTGATCTGTTTTATGGGGAAAGTAGGAGCTTATGTATAGGGACTAAAAATCAATATGTCTTCAATTCTGTATTTTGTTTTCTCTAAAGTCTCTCAAACTTTGATCCAGTTACATCATCTGCAGCTGAGCTTATCTATAAAAAAGTGTAAAGTCTGTACTGATACTGATAAACTGTTATATCATAACAAGAATCAATTTCCTTCTACACTAAACTAAAACCTGCACCACTTACATGGATATATTCATATTTCAAAAGTGAAAAGTGTTTATCCAGACTTCCTCCTCAGACAGACACTGATTCACCTGCAGAGTTTGTGTCAAAGAGACATCGGCCCGATCATCTGCAGTCAGCTGTTAGCGAGTGTTACTGTAGCTCCCTGGCAGGGAAACACTGAATAAAGCAGAATCCACACATGCACTCTTGCAAGCCCTCACATCTCACAGCCAGAGATAACATCACTTCAACAAAGACTAACACAGAGTTCAGATAAGTGTGCGGCCTGTTTTCAGTCTGTCTGTGTGTGTGTGTGTGTGTGTGTGTGTGTGTGTAGAGTGAACCAGCAGCCAGTTCACATAGATTGTGATTAATATTCATGTCACAGTTTATGGAGCTATCGTCACTCAAGGTGACCTCTGACCGTCTCGTGCATGTTGAAATAACTGTAATAACACATCATGTTTCCTCACTTTACTTAAGGCACAAATACAGAGATTGATAGTAGGATTTTGATCCAGTTTGAGCCATTGAAATCAGATGGTGTATTATGGTCAATGTAGGTTTAAATAAATGAGCTGGAAGAGAGTTGGGGTACATATCTGAAAAAAAAAAGCCAACTTTTCACATTTGAAATCACACATTTACAAGATTAGAAGAAAAAAAATCAAAAATTTGCATGAAGAAAACTTAAAACTTTACGAAATGTGAATATTTTGAGTTCTGTCTGTGGTGGAGGCAGTTCTGCCGGTCCAAGTGTCGAGTGATGGATTGAGTTTTATTTTTTTTATATTTGCAAGTTTTGTCCCAAGTTCTTTCTTGCAAATTTGAGACTTTATGATTTCAGAGAATATAAATTTCGTCTTTTTACAATGGCCCTAATGCGCCATCGTAAAATCTCACTGGCTTGAAAAAGTGTTTTTTCCCCCCTCCAACTTCATCTTTACCAAGGATAAATATAATAAGGCTATTTCTACAGACCGTGAAACAAACAACAAACTAAGTAAAAACTTCTCCAGTTGTGTCCACACAGTGTCACCGAGTCTGTCACAGTCTAATCTTTGATTATTTCATGATGTCTGTTAACAGGATTTGATGCTGATGTCTGAATGGCTAATGTCTTTTTCCAGAGAGGAAATCAAAGCGACAGATTTGTGACTTTTTTCTTTTTTTCTCTTGGGAGCTTTTTTCTTTTTGAGTTTGGTCAGCACCCACTTCTATTACTTCTTCTTCTTCAGACAAGGGGTGATGTGCAGGCCCCTGGAGAAACATTAGGCCCCTCTCGTTTTTCACTTTGCTTCAGAGAAAGAAAAGAAAGGGAGAGAGAGAGAGAGGTGCACATGTTACATAACCTTTTTCCACGTGGAAACTTATTTCTGGCAAATTTGCAGGTCATCAGCTTTTTAAACAAAATCCACTTCCCTGTGCCTCCGAAGGTTGGACGGCTTTAATGTGATTTTCCTTGGTGAAGTTCTGGATCATTTGCCACTAATTTGACGGTTTCTAGCACCTCCTGTTCCCACTCTCTGCGCCGCCACTCACACTGTTTATGATATTCACTTAAAGTCACTTTTTTCTCTGGACTGTGCAGAGAAAAACCCCCAGAGCAGGACATTATTGTTTAAAGACTTAAATTGCTTGTTTAACTCTCACCAGGCAAAAACAAATTGACAAAACTGTACCTAGACTTAGGCTTTAAAGATGTTTTACGAATGAAGCTGTACTAAAATAGATTTATTGTTTATTTATTGTTCCCATGCCGTCGTTGTAAATACCCCGGGGATGACACGACTCCCTGTTAAAAGCGCTTCATTTCCTCAATTATTAAGTATCAAGATGTACATATTTTTCATTCTGGCTTTTTATTTACTTTCCTCTCTCTCAGACACAGCTGTCGTGTACAAATGTTCCCTCACAGATGTCACAAACAGTCTTATTTTAGTTTGAGACTCACATACCATGTGTTACTTAGCCATTGTTTGACCAAATCCCACGCGATGTGCCTGCACATCTGGCTGTTGTGCATGCCACTGTTCTGCTGCCTCTTGGCAATGTTCGCATGACTGGAGCCTTTTCTTTCTTTTCTTTCTTTGCTTCTTTTGCTTTACGACCAAACCACCAGTCAAATATTTTGAGACTGGTGGTTATATGGTCACCGTAAGTACTGTTATACTCTTGATTTCAACATATAACAGGTTCTTTGGGATCTTTTAGACAGATGTTTGGCAAAAAAGCTCTTAAAATCCTAGACCCTGGGTGGCACCACGGAGCAGTGGTTGGCGCTGTCGATTCATACCGTGAAGTTTCTGGGTTTGAGGCCATGTGGAGTTTGCATGTTCACACATACTGTATACACACTGTGCTAGACTGGCAATCTGTCCACTGTGTATCCAACCCTCACCCTATATGACAGCTGCGATTGGCTCCAGCCCCCCCAAGCCAGCCAATGGACGGATGGATTCAGATCAAAGTGTAAAATGCAGTTAGATAGTGGAGGTATCTAGAGGCAGATGGTTTTCATTGGACAGCATATTGGAGGTTGAGCTAAAGCGTTGCATAATGACAAACTTATTGTATAATTACTATGATGCTTTTGTGGCTGTTTTTTAATGCCTAATACTAAAACGTCATTTTCCGGATAATAATAAAAGCTCTGATCTTTACTTTGCATTTACAACTGGTGTTTTTCTCATTACTTTCATGAGTAATTTCAGTTTGGCAGCAGTTGAGCTGTAGTAAACCCTAAACCTAAACAGAGCCAGACTACATCCAGAGGTGGTTGGACTGATCTGATTCACACCTTTGTGTTAAAGGGATAGTTCACCCAAAATTCAAATTTCACTCATTTTCTACTCACCCTCATGTCGACTAAGGGCTGGGAGAAGTTTCAGAGTCCTCCGTGCCTTCTCGGAGTTACAGGGGAGTTACAGGGGGTCTCGGCGCAGCAGTGCATTGCATTGCATGACGGTCACAAACCGGGCTCACTTTTCTTCGTCCAAAAAGACACACCAAAAAACATCCAAATACCTCCATACTGCTCGTATGTAATGTCCCTCTTGTATTGAAGCCCCGACATGAGAAATTGTTCCGAAAAAAATTAAATAAGTATATTTTAAACTTATTTGTAAATCTTGCGTGATTTGCACATATACACACACTGTGCAAATCGAACTGAGACACTGGGAGCTTCCGCTACAAACAAGCTTAAAACATAGACTTATTTCATTTATTTTGGAACAATTACTCATGTTGGGGCTTCAATACAAGAGGGACATTACAGATGAGCACTATGGAGGTATTTGGATGTTTTTTGGTGTGTCTTTTTGGATGAAGAAAAGTGAGCTCCGTTCTCTACCGTCATATGGACATGCAGTGCTGCACGGAGCCCCGGTGTAACTCAGAGAAGGCACGGAGGACTCTGAAACTTCTCCCAGCCCTTAGTCGACATGAGGGTGAGTAGATAATGAGTGAAATTTCAATTTTGGGTGAACTATCCCTTTAAGGTTTACAGATAAAGATGGCGTAGTTCCATCTGAGATAGATGACAGATATGGTTAGCAGCATAAGATTAAATTTAAGGACTCAAGATCTCGTTAATCCCAAACTTAATTTGCAATTCAAACCAGTCAGAGAGGAAAGTACATCAGTCATCAGTCTTTTTAGCGTGCGGCCGATCGTCCACGGCCCCGTCCTCTCATTTCTTTGTGTCATCACTCTCCATCTGGTCGATTCCCTCGCATGAAAAACAGCCCCAGGTAAAAACGGCTCACAGTGTTATGTGCCAGACAAGGATGCCTTGGATTACAGGCAGCTGCTGTGTCGAAGTCTAGTGAGCGTCTGATCTGATCCAAACTGAGGAGGAGGAGGACGGCAGAGGACATATGATGGAGCAGCATGAATCCTGTTTTGTAATAGACATTTCTGGCCCCAGTGCGACAGCTGATGAATCGCATTAAAAAGCTTTGAAATTTATGACTTAGAAATGTTCCAGTGGTCAGATGGTATTAGGTATATTGAACTAGCCTCCCTCTAAGATATTACGTTATAGTCCATGAGCCAAGACCCAAAAATTGGCCTCCCGCAATCGAACGGGTGGGCAATTTCTAGTTTGTTTTTTTGACTTGGTAGACATCTCTAGTGAACAGTTTGGCATGATAACCATTGCAAACAGGTAGCTTAGTGGTGGTTATCATGTGTTGAATAGGTGTACCGGTAGAGTGGAAACTTGAAAACTGTGTATAGCGCTTGTTCGGTATTATGCTGTTTGTTGACCACTCAGTGCCTAAATCACTTCAAGGATGTTTTTCCCTTTTATCAAGACCCTACTGTAATAATAACAGACTCACCTCAGGAATATGTGAATGAAAATGTGATAAAAATTAGAACATACACATGAAATAGCCAACGTTTTTAGAGTGTTTTACTTTTCATTCAATAACAAGAACAAACAAATACTTTTTTACACAATTAAAATCAACTAAAGAGCTTGCTCCTTCTGTCACAAATAATGTGGAGCATACTGCCAGTACAGTATTTCAAGTGTCCCTCTGTCAATGACCTACGCCTGGCCAACAGCCTGAACGAGTTCTACTGCTGCTTTGAAAGACAATGGGACAGACCTGATATCCCCCACACCTCCAACCACCAGCCATCGATCAGCAACAGCTCCTCCAAACCTGGATCACCTACACAGCCCCACACCCAAGTGCCACCCTCCCCCACACCTCTCACACCTCTCTCCATCATAGAAATCAAATCAAATCAAAGAAGGAGAGGTGAAGAGACTGTTTAAACGGCGGAACCCGTGCAAAGCTGCAGGCCCAAACTCTAGCCGTTTTCCTACTAACATCAGCGGGTCGACGCAGGTTTTTTAAATGCGGGTCGACCCGCTAACAATCGGCATTTGGCTCCTTTCCCATTGACCAAAATGAGCCGGGTCTGTCTGTCTAACCCCCGCATAAACCAGTCGCCCCGCTTTCATTCGCAGTTCGAGAAACACCTTGTCATGCCCCAGCCGCCCGCCACGGAGGACAGCGAGTCTGCCGCGGCCGCCTTATGATGGACGTCCGCGGCACAACATGTCAGTTAAACAGACTGTCGCTTCTTTTTTTTCAATCTTTTTTGGTCAGTGTTCTTTGATCTTCAAATCCCAGTCTTGAATGCAAGCAGAGTTTTGTTTTGGTAGCCTACGTGAGACGCGACTGGTGCGATGATGTGGCATCACATAACGCCCAATGTCATCACATAAATTAGCGGGTTGAGCCGGGTCTGGTGTTCCCACTGCAAGCCGATCAGAGCCGAGCCGATTGAAGGCGATTTTAACCCGCGTCGCTTGCCGAGTCATTTGACGCGGGTCGACGGGGGGGCATACATCAGTCCGACTGAAAAGTCCGACGGCTCATTTCTCCGACTACCCATTCTACAGTGTTAAGGTTAGGTTTAGGGTAAGGTTGAGGGTTAGGGCTACTTAAGTCGGAGAAATGGGAGGTCGGACTAATGGACTCAAAAATAAAGAAATGTATGGTCGGAGAAATGGGTAGTCAGACAGACGTCCCGGGTTGACGCGGGTCGGTGCGTTTGTGGGTTTAAACGGGTTTTTTGGCCAATGGGAAAGGGGTATAAGTCTCCCCCTCCACCCTGAAGCACTGAGCCAATCAGCTGTCTCCGGTGTTCACACACATTTTTAACACCTCACTGGAGACCTGTCATGTGCCAGCTTGCTTCAAGGCCTCAGCCATTGTTCCAGTTCCCAAAAAGACAAGGCTCACAGGCCTTAATGACTACAGACCCGTTGCTCTGACTTCTGTGGTCATGAAGACTTTTGAGTGCCTTGTCTTGACCCACCTTAAGGACATTACAGTTCACCTACAGAGCCATCAGATCTGTAGATGATGCTGTAAACATGGCCCTCCACTAGCACCTGGACTCCCCAGGATCCTACGCCAGGATACAGTTTGTGGACTTCAGCTCTGCCTTCAATACGATCATCCCAGCTCTGCTCCGTGACAAGCTCTCCCAGCTTAATGTGCCTGATTCCATGTGCAGGTGGATTACGGACTTCCTGACTGACAGACGGTAGTTGGTGAGGCTGGGGAAACATGTCTCTGACACCCAGACCATCAGCACTGGATCCCCCCAAGTAGGGCTGGGCGATATAACGATCTCGATACGGGATCGCGATAAATCTTTGAACGATTTCGATAATAAGCTATGGCCCTATTCCTCGATATCACATGAAAGTAAATATGCGCGACAGCAGCCGGCCACACTTCCGTCTGATACTCCGCCTCCTGTCCTGAGCATGCAGAGCTTGTTTGAGCTGCTGCAGCTAAAGGGAGGAAGGATAAGATGGATAGATAGATAGATATACTTTATTGATCCCAAGCTGTGATAAAGTGAAAGTTGTAAAAGAGGGAGGAAATGAGTGGAGGTGGAGCCGATGGCAACTGAAGCGATTGTGAACATGTGGAGCATCAGTTCGTCTGTCCCGGCTAAAGAAGCCTGTCAGTGTGGAGTCAGAGCAACCTGATGATAGCCTACCACGGTCAGAAAGTGGAGGAAACACGGAGCTGCTTGTGACGTTTATTCTGCGGTAACATGTCTGTTTGCTCATGTACAGTGTGAAGAACATGCGCTAGGCTCAGGCCCCCACATACTCCGGCGTATTTGACTCCGCGGATGTCCGCGCGCACTCGAGGCAGACGAGGACCCAAAGCGGGCGTCCGCCGGTCCCTTCCGTGCAAAGCTCAATTTTTATGACCGCGCGGACTCAATCTGTTTCAAATGTGATACTGTATGCTTGCCAATGAAACCGCAAAAGTCCGCGGACAGTGCGCGCGGAGTCAAATCCACTCACAGTATGCGCCGACAGCCTCTCTCCCTCCCTCTCTCTCTGTCAGCGCCGCGCGCACACACACACGGAGCGTCGCGTCGGAGCGGTGAAGTGAAACAACAACCTGCAGATCACCTGAGTTGACGTGAACTGCGCTCGTGGTTACCGAGTCAGATCAATAAATAGGCTTTATGCACAGCTCCACTACTTCCTGAGCTCAAACAGGCTCCTTTCCTTCCTGTCTTACATTATTGGACAAACTGATGAATCCAGGTGTGTCTGACAGTTGTTGTGACTACTGAGGTCAGAGTCAGACACACCTGGATTCATCAGAGTGGGCTCGGCATAAAGCCTGGTGTCAGAGCAGCTAAATAGCTAAATATTTGTCTACAACCTGTTCAAATAACTAGAAAGACTAGAGCCTCATGATTGACACATTTTAGAGCTGATGTATGGTAGAAAAAAGACAACAGAAAACAACAGCAACAACAATGTAAATCAAATCAAACTGTGGATTATTGAACTGTTCCACCCTTAATGAACATTAAAGTGAACTCATGTCATCCTCCCAAACTGAACACATTCTCTGGTTTCTTCAGGATTCAGTCAGGATGCTGCTTGAACTGGCAGCGGCAGCAAAAAATACATATCGAGACGATATCGAGAATCGATCAATATGGAAAAACATATCGTGATAACGTTTTTTGCCATATCGCCCAGCCCTACCCCCAAGGTTGCGTCCTTTCTCCTCTGCTGTTCTCCCTGTACACCAACAGCTGCACATCTGGACACCAGTCTGTCAAGCTCCTGAAATTTGCTGACACCACCCTCATCGGCCTCATTTCTGATGGGGACGAGTTGGCTCGTTGGCCTACAGCAGTGAGACGGACCCTCTGGTGTCATTGTGCAGCATGAACAACCTGGAGCTGAACGCTCTGAAGACAGTGGAGATGATAGTGCACTTCAGAAAGGACCCACCTGCCCTCCCCCCTGTCATCCTCTGTGACTCTACAGCGACCCTGGTTGAGTCCTTCTGCTTCCTGGGCACCACCATCTCCCAGGAGCTCCAATGGGAGCAGAACATCAGCTCCCTCACCAAGAAGCCTCATCAGAGGATAGGCTATACCTCCTGCTGCAGCTGAAGAAGTTTCACCTCCCTGTGAAGATGCTGGTGAACTTCTACACTGCCACCACTGAATCCATCCTCACATCCTCCATGACAGTCTGGTGTGCTGCAGCTACAGCCAGAGACAAGGCCAAACTGCAGCGTGTCATTCACTCTGCCCAGAGGGTGATCGGCTGCAGCCTCCCATCTCTTCAAGAGCTGTACATCTCCAGGACCAGAGCCAGAATAGCTGCTGACCCCTCTTACCCTGGACACAAACTCTTCCAGCCCCTCCCCTCTGGCAAAAGGCTCCGGTCCATCCGGACCAGGACCTCATGCCACAAGAACAGTTTCTTCCTCTCTGCAGTCAGCCTAATGAACAATGCCCCAGTTCCCCCTAAATAACCCTAAACCTATCATGTAATGCTATAATGTTAATGTCATCTTTACTCACTACATCTTAGCCTTCTTAACCTTGAATGTATATATAAACCATTAAAAATGTTCCCTGTATAATGTGATTTCACAAAAGTCCTCTGCTACTTCCCGCTAACAGCAGTATTAAAGCCGATTTTCCCCCTCGCTCCCTCATGCACCCAGTGGAATTAGCGCCAACTAGTGGTGCAAACAAATATTATCTGCAGGGCCTTTCTCTAACTGCAAAGGCGCTCTAAATCATCAGTAGTGGCACACAAATTATGAAATGTGCAACATCGGAGAATGGCCATAATTGGTGTATATGGCATTTTTATGGTCCAAATAGTGAATGCATGATAAATATTGTTAAGCTACTCTTGTGCGAAGGTTATCATACCAATTAATAAACTGGACATATATAGGAATAATAAAATAGCAACAAGAATTTGCCCACCCTTTCGATTGCGATTGGTGGTCTGGCTCATGGACTATTATTTCCTTCATGAATACTGGAGCGCTTCTCAAGTTAAGAACTCATCAATCATTGTCAAACCTCGTAACTATCCAATAACAGCTTGAAGAGCCAATACTGGTCACCCAGTCGTAAACATGTAAACAGATTAAACTGCTGACTGTTGCAGGTCGTAGTGTAGTGGTCCCTTCAGCGTTTTCAGCTTTGGCTCTGGACAACTTTGTGACTTACGAACTGTCAGACGTCTTTTTGTACCAACACCACTTCTTATATGAGAAACCAAGCTCAAGCCCATATACCAGCTTCAGAAAAGAGCAGTAAGAATAATAAGCTGTGCTTATCAAAGACATTCTTCACAGCCTCTATTCCTTCAGTCGGGTATCCTCAGTGTTGATCAAGTGAATCATCTTCAGATTGGTTTATTTGTTTATGGTTCCCTAAAAAAACTCCTTCCATCATCTTTTCATTATATATTTGCATACAACTATCAATTTCACACCTATTCCACACGTAACTCTTGTCACCTTAGAACCCAATATTGCTGTACCTCTCAATCACAGTTCTGTATACTTTATCGTGGACCAAGAATATGGAATTTATTACCTGTACATTTTTTTGATTTATCTTTACAACAATTTAGGAGAGCACTAAAGTCTCTCCTGCTAACCAGCCAATACTTTCCACATGGTCTGCCTATCTAAACTGGGATTATTTTATATTTCTTATCATATGTTTATCAAGCTTTTTGTATTGCATTGTACAATGTTAAATCATGTTAAACCATGTTTGTATTTATTATGTATGAACGACTTTTGTACCTCACAAATGTATGCTCATTAGCTTAGAACTGTAGTCGGAGAATGCCACCCCTACAAGCCCCTGGAGGGTTTTTTGGCATTCCCCTTCACATTGTTTTGGATTTTATATGTTATATCTTTTTTAACTTTGATATGTGAAAATAAATAAACAAACAAACAAAACAAACAAACCAAATACCCAAAATATCTGTTACCCTTTCTTTTAATCCAAAACTAAACTAGTCCTCCCTCCGTACCTTCACTGAGAACACCGTCTTCATTACTTTAAAAAGGAGGCAAACACATCTCCTTCCCCATGCTGTGATAATTGGCCGTGTGGGTTTGATGCCTGAAGCCCCCAAAAGCAGGAAACTGCCACGCCGCTATACCGACATCTGACAGAGTTTGGTTTGTTTGGCGGTGCGGTGGGTGGCCGGCCGGGCACAGCAGCGCTCTCAGCTCTGGAGCATGTGTGTGTGCAGGTGAGACGGTTGCCCAAGCAAACACAGGCAGGAGATAAGAGGGTGTAGTACTGTACACCCAGACAAACAGCGTGCATGAGATCACAAAGAGCTCACACACACACTAAACCTGCAGTAAACACATTTTATAGCACATTATAACTCAAAGTGTGTGTCGTTGTGTTTTTGCTTTTCAGTCACGTCTGTTGGTTGTGGTGACATGGTCTGGTTCTGGCGAGGTTATAGTCACCATTGTTGACCTCGGGCTGGCAGACATAACACCTTTTCAATCAACTTTGAGGGATCTGCTCTTTTATACAGTATATAATAAACTCAGTTGTTGAGGTGTTGCATTTGAAAAACTCTGTAACTTCCTGCGCCTTAAAGGGACACTCCACGGAAATTCTTCTCCGTTGAGTCCGAGATGCACGAGGTGCTGCTCTTTTTTGTGGTTTTACCCATCTTGTTTGTTTTGGTTGAGCGGTCGCCGGAGTGTTGCACATGTTATTTCACTGCTATCTATCTATCTATCTATCTATCTATCTATCTATCTATCTATCTATCTATCTATCTATCTATCTATCTATCTATCTATCTATCTATCTATCTATCTATCTATCTATCTATCTATCACAGCTGCATTTAGGTTTGATTCATTACAGTTACAATGAGGAGAAAACACTTCAAAATGTTTCAACGCATCCATAGAAACCTCTAAAAACCACTTTATCAGTTCATTTAGTAATGCTGTTTGTAGAACCAGCAATTATGAAATTATTTGACATATTTATACAGAGACAATGTTGTGACTGAAAAGTGAAAACACTTCCTCTGTTTTAGTGTTTTGGAGATTATTTTGTTGAGGTTTCCATCGGCCTATCCACAGGGTACGAAGGGTTGTAAACGATGTGAATCTTAGTAATCTGCGGCCTTCAGTCGCCGCATCTCACTGAACACCTATGGAGGATTTTGGACCAACGTGTTGGACAGTGTCTCCACCACCATCATCAAAACACCACGTGAGGGAATGTATTTTGGAAGAACAGTGTTCATCCCTCCCAGAGACTCGGAGGACCGACGCCAAGACGCAATGACGTGGGTGTGTGGTGGCACGTGGAGGCCGAGCGAGCGCGCCGTACCAGGACACTCCATGTTGCTTTTTCCTTTCATCTGTCACTCGTCTGTATGTTCTCCCTCGTGTGCTGTCGTAACATACGGTATATCAAAACATTCCTCCCCCTGTTTCACACTCTATATGTCCTCAAATTGGATTTCCACTAGCTTCCCCAAGAAGCGTGCAAATGTGAAGGACTGTTGTGTTTTTTGGGGGGGTTTTTTGCGCGAACGCCATCCGGCCCCGGCGAGGCCACGCAGGAGTTGGCAGAACCCTTAATGCTCTCTCTCTCGCTCTCTTTTTCTCCCCGTTTTGGTCCGGTTTCCACTCACTGCACTTGGCTGCCCCTCGCTGACAAGGCGACGGAAAGGTCCACGCCGACAAACTCTTGAGATTGTCAGCGACTGTCAGAGAGAAAGGAAACAAGCGCTGTTTTATTCGTCTCTGGCCCAAAACGTGGCTCCACTTACTGTCAGGAGAATTTCCTCGGCGCGGCGTGATGAATTCAAGGAGGATCAGTCGCCTCACTCGCGAGGAGGAGGACGGAGTAGGAGGAGGAGGCCGTCTTCTTCACTGCTGCTACCAAAACACCCGGGGACGAGGGAGATCAAAGACCGCGGGAGGAGAAAGGAGGAGCAGACTTCCCTCCCACTTACTGAGCGAACGCAGGGAGCTCTATCACACCGAGTCAGGGCCGGCCCCTGGCATAAACACTCTATGCGGTTGTTTAGGGCCACAGCCGTTAGGTGGGGGGGCCACATGATCAGAAAGGTACCGGGGTTCATTCAAGTCATTTAAACATCCTGAGGTCTGCACGTGCACGCTATGAGCTTTATATGTCATTTGAAGTCAATATTCAGCTTCTTTTATCTCACATTTGAGACATTTGGTGAAAATAGAACGGCAGAATAACAACATTTGTGCTCAAAAAGCAATCTTATAAAATTTCATTTTAGACTTGTTTTCTACACTTATCTATTACTGTATTCATATCCTATTTCAAGCACCAAAACAGTTCATTCTCATGACTGAAGGTGTGTTTTCACAAGGGATTTGAATTTTTTTTCAAAAAGCAGACCTCAAATTTCCAGCATTTGGCCTAAATTATTTCTTTATACAGTGTTCTAGGACAAATTGGCCTCAGTGTGCTTACAGCGGAGGTTCTAATATAAAACACTTGAGTATTGTTACTGCAAGTATCTTAAAAAGATCAATTTAAGAAAATATGTAAAAGTTGAGAAAATGGCCTCAAACCTCAGAGGGCATCAACACGTCTGTATTCAGTTTTAACCAGTGATTTGGTGTTTGCGCTTAGAGTGCAGGGCCACAAACAAAAATCTTGTTTAGGGGCCACCAAAATCCTAGGGCCGGCCCTGCTCCAAGTAGAGGGGGGCGATTAGATTGCAGAGGACGCCGTCATCTGGGTAAACACGAGTCACCATGGTGACCTGTGTGGAATCTCCTCCGGACACCATGTGTGTCTCGCCGTGAGGCCGGAGTTGTTTTTCAGATGCTCTGAGAATAGGGATTTTGTAGGCGTTGAACTCCCCTTCCTCCACTTCACTTCTCTTCAAAATGGGTTTCGCTTATTGCTGCTTCAACTTCGACGTTTGACCTTCACGACGCACAGATTCATCATCCTGCGCAGTGACGTGCAGGATGATGGATATGTGCAGGGTCGGACAGCAGCAGGCTGTTTTCACATCCACCTGCTGCAGCGGGGAAATGATTTTACAAGTTCATTTCACTTCAGACCTTTATTGGTCCAAAAGAGGAAATTATTTTTGCAGCAAGGCAAAACAAAAGACATTAGCCAACAATTATACAATTTTATGCGCTAATAGTGTGCATCCAATCCAGAATAAAATGGAGAACGTATCATAAAAACAGTAACAAGAGAGATAAGTAAGCACTTCCTGTCTGGAGCACTAATAAGAAAGATAAAATTGATAAACAGGATGAATCAATGAATGTTGCTCTTCATTTTTGTACATTTGTATGAGGAGGTCAGATTCCTGTGGGAGAACGTGGCATAGCACAGGTCTGATGCGTACTTAACTATTCCAACGAACCATTTTTTACTCATACATAACAAGAATGTACTCGCTACAGTACCTGTTGCAACACTTTCCTCTCCATTTGCTGTATAATTTGTACCAAATTGCGTGGGCTTGTCCTGGAAAAATACCCACGAATCTAGAGCTAAATACCAGATAAAATTATGAGGAAAGTTCGCCGGAATTTGGCTGGAAAAATAGTGGACCCACCGGGAAATGAATTATTTACCGATATCTGGGAAACTGAAGAAAAACAAAAATTTGGGTGAATTGTACTCATGTTGTCAGAGTGTGTATACAATAAATTCTCCAGAAAACATGTTATTTAGCTCATTTAGTCAGAAAAGCTGTTGACCAAATGGAAGTTTTTTGTGTTCTGGCACCGTCGGTTGTATTTTCTCTTTATAACACTTTGTCAAAACAATCAATATTTCACTGCAGCGTCAGAGTCTAATTAACACGGAATACAGCTTCACTGGAAGTCATCAACAGCAGCCAAAACATTTATTTTACCCACTAATTCTCGTGTAAAAGCCTGAGTCATTACTACGGCTCTAACTTCTGACAGACTGGATTTGAGGTTTGACACTTGTGTGCGTGTGTTTGCAGTGTGTTTCCCTGTGAAACAGCATAAACAGGAAATGTTGGTTTGTTACCACGTTGCGATGATTGACAGAGGAGCACAAGCTGACAGGAGCTGTTAACAGTTTGCAGATATCCAGCCTATAAACAAAAAGTAAAACACATGACAATGGAGATAATAATGTTAGTGATGCAAACAAGAACGAAGAACCATAATAATTGATTTCACACCATTAGTCTTTCACACATATAATTAAAATTTTAGACAATGGAAGTAAGAAAATGCAGCTGACAGTTGCACTTGTTCAAACTAATGTACTGTATGCACTGTACTGTACTCGTTTCCTGGTGTTACACAGGAAATGAGGAGGCAGTTTACAATCGTGGCTTGTTTTGGATACAGAGAGGAACTGAACAATCATCATTTAACTTTGATGGCTCCCATGACTAAACAAAGAAAATAGGTCAGTGAAGAGAGAGTCAAACATCAACAGAAACAGGTAGCAGAGCCGAAAACACTGTTGTTGCAATGGAAGTGCAGAGTACAGCAGTGAACAGTGAAGTTTGATATTTTAATCTAAAGAGGAACTATGCAAGATTTGCACCTTAATTAAACAGCTTCAGAGTAATTGTGATGGACTTATTATGGGGAGAAAGGAGGCTCTCTGCTTTCCACCTTGTGTCTCTTGTCTGAAAACCAACCTTGCAAGTGTCTTAGATCTCTTCTTGGACTACAGAGCTACAACACAAACACGCCCGGTGATCCGTAATCTCTTGTAAACATTACCCACCTCGGTAGACATCCCTCCACAGATTGCCTTTTCGCAGGTTTTGTTGAAAACAAATGCACATGGTCGGGGGGGAGGGAGGAGGTTAAGCTGTGAGTTTTTATGGCAGTCAAAACATGCACTCCTAAACTGTAGGGGGAGCTCTGTAGAGAAAAAAGCAACAGGACTTTAATGGTTCACCTTTAACTACGAACTCTAACCCCAAAAAGTAGCCTTTTTAAAGCAGCTGCAATCCATAATTTTTTAAAGCTTATCAATCGATTGACTTTAGTGTCTGTAGGTAATCACAATTAATTGCAAATTGACTGCACAAAAACAAAACGAGCATTGATTGCAAATTAAAAATGCTAAGAATGTGTCATTAAAGCAGAAGTAAGCGATCCGGTCGTTTTGGCTAATGCTGCGTTCCAGGTAGGCTTTTGAAACCGTAAATTACAGCTTCAAGTCACGACTTACGACTTTGTAGCGTTCCAGGCAACCCACTCCTGTTTTTCCGACCTGTTTTACCTGTGAAAGTCACTATAACGGCCACTCGTAACTTCCGACCCGTGAACTCACACCAGATCGAACTGGTACGACTTCACAGGTCGGAAAAACACTAGTTAGGGGCTGCCTTGAACACACCATAACGTCTTGTCAGCTGATGGAGTTAGCAGCCCCCGCCCTCGTCATGGATCTATTGGTCCTCGTCCCTACGTCACCATATTCAGGCGCATCCCTTGGCTGCACACACAGCCCTGCATGCCGTTCTCTCTCCTCATTGGATAAAGGTTGTAGGATACGAGAAAAGTTTTCTCCTCGGCTCAGAGCAGAGCAGAGGGACTGACAGACCCGTGTTTCGGTCCAAACACTCTATATAAGTGATTGCTGTCGGAAGATATAACTATTTAAGACTTATATTAACACAAAAATATCGCTTACTTCTGCTTTAAAAGGAATTTGAGTATTCTTTGTCACAGTGATGAATTGAACCTGACTCCATGGTTCCCTTCATATAAACTACATGTTTTAGTGTCTTTCAGCTCGTTGTTTTGGTAACTTTGCTGTGGCTTCCTCTCTGTTTTCAGTTGCAGCACCGACCCTGGATCTGCTGCTGTTTTCTGCTAAAACAATCTGTAATAATCCCACTGTACACATCCGTCCAACAAACAACAGACAGGCACAGTTAATGACAAGCTGTTGAACATAGTGAAGCGTTTAGCAGCTAAAGAGCCAGATGTTTCCCTCAGGAGATTGTGGAGAGGAAAACATCGAGGAGGCAGTCAATACTGGACTTACTGTATGTTCATCAGTCATGTGTGCAAGTAGCTTGTGATTAGGACGGATTCAGACAAAGACATTGTTCTGTTGAAGGTTTTTCCTCTGAGCTGTAAAATCACACCAGTTGGCGTCTGTTACTGCACCTCTCTGAAATAATTTTCTCTCGTTAGCTCGCTGGCTGCGGTTGTACTAATCATTAATATGATTACATTCACACCTCTGCCAGTTGTAAAATGAGCTTTGCCTGCGTTTATCATCACGAGTTCATCTGTAGCGCTCCTTTCTAGGATGACCTTGGCATTTATTTTAAATGTGGGCGAAGCCACATGTGGAGCCATTGTGTGGAAATGTGTTGCAATAGCAGTCGTGATTATTGGATCTGGAGAAAAAACATGGTATTTTTTAATTTTCTATGCGGTACTGAATGCTAATACAATTGTGTTTTTTTAAACTGTGGTTGAGTTATATAAATCAAAGTGGCTCAAAGAAATAAGCCAAACGGATCTTTTTCCAAGAGTACTGATCTTATTGCATTACATTTAAATGTCATTTTATTTGAGTCGGGCAGAAATGGAAATAATTCCCCTCTTTTACTATGTGTGTTTTCCTTCCATTCACTTTCTCCAAAAGACTTGAGGAGATCCCGTCTGTGAAGCCAAGCTCTTGCATTAGTTCTCCAACTCTGTAGATGCCACAATAAAACACTGATGCTGCGCTAATAGATGAATTATGAGTCAGTGGGCAGCAGGTCATGGACAAGTCAACGGCCCCAAGGGGTACTTGAACTTGTACTTTGCAGTCATTTTGCGTCTCTTTGTGGTTTGTGGCTTTTGTCGATTGTTGTATTTGTGGTTAGGGTTAGGGTTCTTTGTTGTTGCTTTGCATTTTTTAAGTTGTTTTATGCCTCTTTGTGGTCGTTTTGCGTGTCTTTCTCGTTATTTTATAGGTCATTATAGTCAATTTGCCTCCTGTGTCTATGGTTACTGTATAATCTTCGTTAACAATCATAAGATCTCATTTAAGCTTCACACTTTGACCCTTTTCTGCAGCTTTTCTCTTGTGTATCCATATTTTGGTGTGAGAACAGTTGCTCTAAACGCTGCTTCTGTTCACATGCAGAGTCTCCTGTGTATTTCCTGGTATGTATGGCTGGCTCGACTCAAAACAGCCAACATCCCCCAGACAGTGATGTCACTGATTAGTCTGTTAATCAGCGTTTAGACCATTTGATCCTCCTGTGAGGTTTTCCAAGGCCGAGGCATTTGTGCCACAGATTGGAGCTTTGTGTTTTTCATCACGTTGACTTTTCATGGACTCCCTGATAAGGAAACCCAGAGAAACTGTTTGTTGTTCTCTGCAATTAAGGCAACAATTGAGTGTTTTTCAATTATTTTTTCTGGGTAATTATCCATTAAATGTTGAAAAGAACATTTCCATCACCTAATGGTTGACACCAAGGTTAAATTTCAATTATTTAGATTTTCTGAAGTAGGCCTATGTTTGTTTGGTGAACAAAATGTCTAATAACTGAATGGGCCACAAAACCTAGCCCTAAACATTTACAGTTGAGAAACTGAAAGAAGTTGTTGGTTTCCAAAAAACTCTACGCATTGATTGATTTCATGCTGATCAACTTATTGATTCAGCTCTTTTTCGGATTGCTGTTGTCGGAGCTGTTGGTTTTGTCCAACAAACAACTCAACATCCAGTAATTTTCTACATTTGAGAGGCTGGGAGGGCAAATAATTTACTATTTTACTTCTTTATCATAAAACAAACAGAACTCATAGGTGTTGTGCGGTGACAGCTCAACACAGGAAGACATCTGGGCATGTGCAGAACACATTAACAGGAACAAGTATCATGAACGAATGGAACGGCAGGGTCTGAATGCGGACTTTATAGACCAGCCTATAAAATGTGTCTACAGTGTTAAATCCATTCGAGCAGACTGTGATCCGACTGCATTTAATACATGCTCACTCGCAGAATCAGCACATCTGACTTGCACTAAGAAAAAGTGACACAGAGATGTTCCTCTTCCTCTTTCATCCAGAAGGCTGTAACTCATGTAACAGCCAGTAGTCTAGTGTTTGTAACTTTTCATAGACCCATCTCAGCCAATTCAGACCAGAGAGAGCAGTGGTATGTTTTTCTTCTTCTTCCCAGTCCAGTTTATCATCTTACAACCCCTCAGTTATGAGATGATCCCGTGATGCCTTCAGGGTGGTCCGACCAACTGGAAACATCTGCAGTGGTTCCACTTGGGAACCGCTAATCTGCAGTTTTCTGAATCCCTGCACATATCTACACCTGATGCCACAAGAACTGACAAAGAAGTCATGTTAAATACTTTGCATAATTTCACAATAAAAGCAAATCTACTTTTAGTTTGAAATTCCCCATAGAAAAAAGCATTGATCTTCAGATGCAACCCATTCAGTAGACTTTGGGAGATGAACAGACAACTGGATGAATTCCAGATGCCACTTGTGAACAAGTATTTCATTGAAGTACTTTCCAGTTCTGACTTCTTCAATAGTCATCAATACTGTAAAAGAAATGTTGTTCATGCTCTGAACGATCCATAACTGTGAGTACTTCCTCCTTCATAGGACACTAATTGACCCAAACCACTGTGGTTCAGCCTCAAGCCAACAGCTTGAAGCCCGACAACATGGATTCTCACTTTCAAGAAATCCGGCTGCCTGGCAAAGCTACATGACAAAAGTTAGGTCTAGGACAAAAACTTCTCCTTCTTTTATCAATTTGAAGTCACTTGTAGACTGCACTAGCTTTAAAGGAGACATATTATGCCCCCTTTTCCACAAATTAAAATAGTTCCCAGGTGTCTTAAAGACATGTCTGTGACATGCTTCGGTCAAAATACCCCAAGGATCAAACATCTCAGCTCTTTTCATTTGCTCAAAACAGCCCTGTTCAGAACGGCTGGTTTCAGTACATGTCCCTTTAAATGCAAATGAGCCACTGCTCACCTGCCCCGCCCCTTCTACCGGTACCGGTACTCACAGGTAGGGGTGGTATTATGCAAATTCGAAAACTAATGACATTATTGTCTGACAACTGAGGGAACAGCTCGTAAAACTACATGGATTTCAACCTCGGGAGCCTGAAAATTACAGATTTTCTTGTCAATTCTCACATTTTGTGGACCCAAAGGCAAGACAAACACCCAAATATATGTTAAAGAGCCTCCAAAAAGTGATATTTCCACAATATGTCCCCTTTACTAAGATGTACTGTATTTGGTGAAGTGGTCCTTTAAATGACCTGTGTATACCATTGCCTCTGTATAATCCCACCGCTTTACCTACAAAAACAAGCAGGAGGAAAGTCTAACTCTGTGTGGTAGTAAACAAAACGCAGGATCGTATTTTATCTTGGCAAAGGGAAAGGTCAGATTCCAGGCCCACTGACCTGTGAGTACCTGCTGCCAGCTGCTAATCAGCCTCGGCCCGGACCGACCAGCTCACAGCAGCTCCGCCAGCCAGCCCATCATCATCATCATCATCATCATCATCGGCAGCAGCAGCAGCAGCAGCAGCGATGGGAAGCGAGGTTTCCACCACGTTCTGTCTAAATGCTTTCAGATGAAAAAGTTCCTGACGTAGGCAAGCTTGAGCAAACGCCAGTTACGCTGCATTCATGGCTTTCCATCTGCCCGAGTGCAGTGCACCACTCTCATTTCAAGTCCTTCGGTTTCTGTCGGGCAAATTCCCACACACAGTGAGTTTGTTGAGGTTTTCTGTCGACCTTGTGTTTGAGGATTCAGGAACGGGATTGAAACGATAAAAGGATTTAAAAAAACTCTATGGTCTTTGTTATTCTTGAATATGGCATGAGTTGTTGTTTATCAGTCATGAGAAAGTACATCTTGTGTCTTTGGACTATTTTAATTAAGTCAATCAAACAGTAACTGCAATAGATTATAGAGGAAGGAAGCGTGGTTAAAAGCCTTGGACAGCTTCTTTGTGTTTGTTGTGACTGGTGTGCGTGATGGTTTGAGTCGTAACAGCATTATGCAAATTGTCTGGGGTTTTTTTGCAGGGATATTTCGTGTAGGCTATCTTCCACCACATCAGTGATTAGTGTTGACAGGATAATTAATGATAATTGGGATCATCACTCAGGGTGCTCTCGCTTCAAAACAAAAACAGTCTGTTCCAAAACAACACGTGGAGTGTGGAAGGCAGCAGCCAGGATCGCTGCCAGAGGGAACAATGGTGACTTTGTGTTTCTGGTTTAGCTTAGTCAGCCTCACTGTGTTCCTGTGATCACCTCCTGCTCCTCCTCAACTGTGGGCATTCCTGGCATACTGCGAGTCTGAAGGGTAGGACACTGGGACTGAGTTTGAATAACATATTTTTATTGATATTAACACTGAATCGAGGGCTGACAGAGACAATTTAGCATCTCTAAGCTGTCATTTATCATAAGAGTGCATGCAGTTTCAATTAAATTAGTGGTAGAGATCAGTGAATACTTACCTTAAAGGGATAGTTCAACATTTTGGCAAATTGGCCCATTGCCATAATCGATAGCAGTAGGTTCGTTACCTTTATTTGTTGTGCAAGCTATTTTTAGAACGGCGGAGCAGAACCGCAAGCTGCTCAGAGCTATGCTACGGAGGCTAATGGGATTTCTTGGTTTCCCTCATCAAACTCATCAAATACACAATCCAACAGCTCCAAAACACTCTCATGGACAAGTTGTGACCTGCACATTCACCACGCTATGAGATAATAACGGAACGTTACTAGATGGAGTTGTTTTCGAGGTAAATACAGAGACTGCTTGCAGAAAAACTGTCCCTGAAGGCAACGCGCATCAGTAGTTTTGCATGAATTTGCCTCTAAAACAACTCTGTCTTGTAACGAAACTATGCTATAATAAAAAATATTTGTGCAAGTCACGCAGTGTGCGTGATTCCTCTCTTCACAAATAAGTCTGGCTCATCTGATCCTAGTCCGATGTGCGAAGACGCCTTTTACTCAGAACTCTTTATAGAAAAGTTTGTTGATATAAACATAAATATGATGTCAGAGAACTACTGCAGAACAGCTGGACGGACATCAGACGGGAACTAAATGTGAGTTGGACGACAGAGAAGGAGAAGGCCGGTTTGGTCACACCCTCTAGTGGACACTCAACGAGACATTAAAAAAAAAGATAAAAGATGAGGATGCTGTGACCAACACTTTACTGTGACTTCACTGTGAATTTGCTAAAGTATAACTTGCCAAAACACTGGCCGTAAACACACAAGCAGACAGTTATATTGGGGGCGAATGTGACGTGCTGACAGCAGTTATGTGAAAATATCTTGATCTTTAACGGTTTGTCTCCTGGCGCCGTATCAGAGGCTGTCACAATGGTCCTGTGGTTTATAGCTTACACTTACTACAAGAGTCGGTCAAAGCTGCAGAAACACAGGTGCAGCTCTGACCCAAAAATGGGCACGAAAAATACTGCAGGCTGCTGCCAAATCTACATAAACCCAACCTCAAATGTGCCGTCTCACCCACTGTGGCACAATGGGGTTTGAATGAAATGAAACCATGAAATTACCAAACAGGCACCAGCATGAAAACAGCTGCCACTTTTATGAGGGCTTGCGTAGCATCGGGCTCGCCTGTGGGAAGCTCAGAGGAGGAAAACATGAGAGCACAGATATCACGTATGTACGGCGTTGACAAGGACAATATCAGTATCAAGTCTGATAGTGTGTATCCGTCCAGAAATGTACAACACAGACAACACAGCGCTGCCTTTCTCTCACACGGAGCTGTGACATAATTGATGTCTTCCTCTGAGGATGACACTGACACTGCACTCATTCCTCAGCGTGTTTGGGAAACCCTCGTGCCCATATAAGGACAGAGCCAGCTGCCAAATAAAGGAGCTGTCCGTTTTCCCATGGAGGTCGCTGGGCTGAGACGGCTTTCACCCCGTCGTCTCGCTCCTTTTGTTGCAGCAGAAAGGATGACGGTGCTGTTTTCTATATACACTATTACAGAGGCGGGCACAGTCGAACTGTCACAGCACAAAGACAGAGGCTGTAGCTGCTTTTAGCAACGAGGGCCAAGGCTCTAAAAGTTGGTCAGTTGGGTGGTCCACCACCACTAAGGTCCGGACTCTTAATTGCACAGTACAGGACCTGTGAGCCTCTGCTTCTGTTTCTCCCTCAGCGTTCTGGGTTATAAATCAACTACTCGCTTCCTTTTCAGAAACATGTCAAACCAGTTTGTTTTTGGTTTAGTACCAGGCTGCTGAACATCCTTAATGATGCCAATATACATCCTTTCAAAACAGTTTGAAATGACTCACTTTATCGATGATTCAAGCAGAAGTCAAACGGAGAAATGCTGAATGTCTAAAGATGAAAAGAAAAACACATCATCAATCATAATCTGGTGTTTTTTTTTTCCTTTTTGCGTGTTGTAACAAATTAAATCTCACTCCTGATTTTACTCAACCAGTCCAGCATTATTTTGCAGCCTCACTACAATTTCACTCTTTCTCCGTAATAAAACCACACAGGAGCCAATTTCTGTGTAACACAAACTCCTGTGTATTTACTGTTGGAGGTTTACCTGCCAAGTTGTACGTACAATATGTCAAGGCTCAGCGGGAATTGCATTGAAGCAGCCAATACTGTGAACACTCTGCAGAGCCGAATCTCACAATAAATAATAATTGTGTTTATTCACGTGAACCCGGCTTCGTCCTTAGAAGCCAATGAAATGGGCGAGTGCCTTATTTGGCAGCGTGCGCTCAGGTTACTGGGTTTCTGAGAACAGCGAGCGCCGATTCCGAAGCACGAGCGAGATAAAGTTTAACGAAGGTGACAAAGCATGCGGTCACAGGTCGCATGCAGGAAAAGCCCCACGCAGCGTTTAACCATCAAGTTTCTGTTTCAGCGGGGGGTTCGCATTCTCAACAGCTGATTATCAATTCACTCTGGTGCACAGCATTCAGTATCATATTTGGCATGGTTTCAGTCACACAATGTTACCTCAGGTGTGTCACCAGCTTAACTTTTAGGGAATGATTACACTCAAGTCTCATACACTCATGACGATGACTGATAGGAACGACAGTATCGAGATCTTCCTGTTGACGTTGGACATGGAGCCAAATCCAAAAACATATCTATGGAAACCTGACTTTCAAGTGCAGATAATTGCTCTCCTGATTTTATTTTTCCTGTAATATTCAGCGGGTTGGACTCAGATCAGAGCAGAAAATATGAATGAATTCACTGTTTGCTTTCCTGGAATACCATATTAATAGTTTTTCTGGGAAGAGGCACTTTATCAGTCATAGTCACATCACATCCAGATGAATTAAAACAGAAGGATTCACTTGGCCAGGTTTTACAGATGGAGTAATGACTGTGTCCCAGAGTGCAGGCGGGCGTCTCGACATCTGATGAACATCTCCATCATCTCCTCACGTACAGTCTCTGAGGTCAAATCACAATCTGTCATAGTGAGGCTTCACCTCACAAATGACAGACTGCTCATTTCCTTCTTCCCTCTATTTTTTATGGCTCTTATTCATCACATGTCTGCACCGTTCCCCTCTGCATTCATTATCCACTCACCTGCGGTCCAGCATCAACAGATATTCTGTTTATTACACTTTTCTTTTTAATCACATGAGACAAAGAAAATCAGTGATCCGTTTTCTGGCGGATCGATTACTTGCCTTATTCTAGTGGTCAAATTTTCCACCCACCTTTAAAGACGGTCACCTTCAACCTCTACTGATGAGCTGGTAAACAACTTGTCACATAAACCGAGCAACACAAACAGGAAATTATACTTGTACTATAATGCTCCCTATATACCATACCATACCAACTTTATTTATAAAGCACTAACAAAAACCCAGTGGACCAAAGTGCTGTACAAAACCACACATAAAATATACAATTGGTATAAGACACAAAATGTACATAAAACATAACAGAATAAAATAATAAAGAATAAAATAAAGTGCATTTAAAATAAAACCAATAAAACAATTAAAACATAGCGCATAGGTAAATTAGTCAAACAATAAATAACTAACAGCAGATTAAAAGACATCAATTTAAAACGGGGTCAAAGGTGTGACTTGCTGTGATTACTTGAATGCACTTTGACAAGGAACAGGAAGTGAAAGAAGTAAAAGGCTCTTGAAATTAGTTTCAGTGAGTGTTTGACAGTGTAGGTTTTGTTGACGATACTGTAGAGGAACATTAACATCTGTCCAACATGTTAAATCCAGAAACCTAACTTTGAAGGATGGGCATCAAAACCTTATGTCAGTGTTACATAAAGGAGAGGATATTATGCCCCTTTTCCACAAATTAAAATAGTTCCCAGGTGTTTTAAAGACATGTCTGTGACATGCTTTGGTCAAAATACCTCAAGGATCAAACATCTCTTTTCATACTCTCAAAACAGCCCTGTTCAGAACGGCTGGTTTCAGTCCCTGTCCCTTTAAATACAAATGAAGCACTGCTCGCCCCTTCTACCAGTAAAGGTAGGGGTGGTATTATGCAAATTATAATAATCATTGTCAGACAACCGAAGGAACAGCTCCTAAAACTGATGTTTTTGTCAATTCTCACATTTTGGGGGCCAGAAGGTAAGACAAACACCCAAATATATGTTAAAGAGCTTTCAAAAAGTGATATTTCCATAATATGTTCCCTTAAATGTGAATGTCTGTTAGATATCAGAAAAGGATGTTTCATTTCCAAGAAACAGCATCACAAACTCTGAGCAGCTCTGTCTCATCCTCACATCAAAAAAAGCCACGTGATGTGATGCCCTCTTCTTCCTACACCATGTACACACTCAGGTAAGATGTGCATGATTTACAGTCTTCTCACCATCTACGGCCGCCTGGAGGTTCACACTGCAGGTACATTCCAGGAAGTGGGGGTCTATATGAGCTCCATCTTGGGTTTTTTATTAGCAGTAAAGCCTTTAACAGTCCTCCCAGAGAGAGACCACTGCTGCAGCAGATCCTCCACTCTTATTGAAGTCGGGAAGCAAAATGGTGGCCTCACAGATTTTGACGATGTTGAGGAGTTCATGGATGCGTGGTTGGGTGTGACTCAGACATGTGGTAGCAAACTGGCTGCCAGGCAAAAGTATAATACAGAACATGCCTGTGAGATGGGATTATGTCATCTATCTTCAGTATGTGGCCTACTTTTTGCATGATGCCGTAGAGGTTTTGTGTGAGAAAGGTCGAAATAAAACGTATAAGCTGTGGCGTTTTATTTGCCAGATTTGCTGGTATTCATCAAACTTGTTGCCGTCCTAACGACTTAATGGCAACTTTTGAGAAACATTTTACTGCGGAGACTCTGAAGCCAAAGCTGGACTTCTATGAATAAGTTTCAAAACTTTCATACCTCACATCACCGGTTTCACAACTCCGTGGAGAAGTGCACCTCACCCCTCGCTAAGTGATCCATCATCTCATTTACAAATCAAAGTAAGTATTTTTGGTCATAAAGGGACACTCTATGCAGTTTCAGCTTGCCCACTCCTCCCCACGCATCCACCCAGCCCCTCTCTGACGGCCTTTTTCCTTTCCACCAGGGCAGGGTCACCTACAGTGCCTCCCGTGTTCGCTTCCCTTTGAAGAACTATTTTGATGGGGAATGGTGTTTTCCGTGTGTTAAACATTTCAAAGCCGGGGTGGCGAAGGCGATCAAAGCAAATCTTTGGGCACATGACTCCCACTACCCTCAAGTCTCTCCACTCTCCCACTCACTCTCACTCTCTCCTCTCAGCCTCGTAAACCGGAGAGGAAGATGTTTTGGTCAGACGCCTTAAGACCTTTTCTTCCTCCTTCTTCTCCAGTGGCTGCAGCCTGATCCAATGTTGATGAGACAATGGTGATGACACCTACTCGCCCTTGCTGCCGTCTTTTGATAGTAAAGTCCGGGCTTTCCTCAGGAATCTGCCCAGGCATGGCTGTCTATCCCCGTCTTTGAACATGCAGCAGGTTCCCATTAGGAAGACTTGGGGGGAAACAACTGGGTGCGAGGGGATGGGAGGAGGGGGAGCCCTAAACTTTATGAGGCCCGCTCCTCATCCTATTGTTTTAAGGTGCAAGACAAAGAGTAGCGGGGTACAATTTAGGAGATGCAGAGACAAAACAGATGCATGGAAATCCACGAGCCTAAAGATGTTTGAACCCTGACATGTGGGGTGAAAGAGAAAGGATGGGAAGAATTTATTACTCGGGAAGAGATACAGGGAGGATCTCTGCAGACTGGCTATTACAGCTGAGGAGGATGTCATAAGTGCACACTTCCCAGATTCTCCACGGAGTCATGTTTTTAAACCAGCAGAGTTCCTGCACTTATCTCCATCTGGACACCCAAATATCTCTTTATCCAGAAATATGGACGATGGCTTGGACCATGATTTTGGACTAATGTTTGTCCCATTAACAAGCCTGAGGATGTCTGTTTCGTATCTTAGTGTCTTTTACTTTTATATCCTTAAAGGACTTGTCATATAGGAAATGACCTTATCTTTATTATTTGGGGTTCATTGAGAAGTTCACTAACACTCTCATGCCTCTGCTACTTTTCAAACAGTACAGTATAACGCTTACATGATGAATATATTAGTAAACAGTATTAGTATTTTTAATAGACTGTAGCATTAATAAGCTAAAGTCTGATATTTTTTAGCTCTAGTTCTTGTTTGGTGATCACAGACAATTAGGTTTTTCTTCTTTACCTTGACATGTTTTAAAGGCTGTCACCACCCTTCTGATGAAGACGGATGAGCCGTCGAATCATGTCAAGGCAAAAATTAATTGTCTGTGATAAACGAACAAGAAGTCTTTATAATCCCGAAGACATAATGAACGTTTTCAGTGTTTTTAAACTCTCTTTTGGTCTCCACCATGCACCAACTCCTTAGGGAAACATCTGGCCCCACAGCTGTCCCATCTTCCACTGTGTTCTCCAGCTTGTTGCTGACTGTGTCCGTCTGCCGTGCTGGGCAGGTTGTGTACAGAGGTTTTTCACTGGAAACAGGTGCATGCTGTGGATGGAAATCAAGCAGATGATGACAGAAAGAGTGACGTAAAATAAAAACAATTAGCTGAAAGATGCTAAAATGCAGGAAATGTAGAGTTTAAGTCATAAGACTAACACTAACACTTCTAACTTTACATATTTTTTCGAGGTCAATACAGAATCATATTAAAAGTAATATATATATAAACCCTTACCATATAAATATAAAAATGATTAGAGCAGCTTTAAGTGTTTTAATGTTTTAGTTGTGTGGTCATTTGGATTATGAAACAATACTGGATTAGCAATCGTTTAGCCTCATGAGAACCTCTGTACAGCTGTGTGCTATTTCAGAAGGTCTTGCAATTTTACTGTAATTTTCCAATTACGTCTCAATCCACAGCCTTTAGGCAAACTAAACATTGACGTTTTTGTACCTTTTTCCGAAACGCATTAGTTCACAAACAGCCTCACAAACGTGTTCAGCTTTCACGTGTCACCTTTGAACCTGCATCTGAGATTAAAAAAAAAAGAGACAGTCTGTTGGAAAATGCATCCTTCATCAACAAATTCCCTCAAGGATGAGCAGGGAGTGTTGTCCAAAAAGAGACAAAGCCTTTGAGATGACCGAAGTCTTCTCGCACAAAAAAAACAAACAAAAAAAAACACTTGGGAGTGTGAGAGTGAAAACAACTGGTGGAGGAAGGTTTAGTGTTGTCAGCCTGGCTGCATATGATAAAGGTTATCCACCACTCCTCCCTCAGCAATAATTACCATCAATAAGAAATTGATGAATTGACTCCAGATGTTGAATTAAACATTCCCAGCCGTCCCTTTGCGTAGGATTGCACATGCAGGATTTGCCTTTTTTTTTTTGCAACCTCTCCTTGTCTTCCCCGTTCACTGACTCCTCCTCCCTTCATGGACCACAGTGCTCCAGCTTGGAGATAACACAAAATCACATGACGATCAATTAGACCGACTGCAAAAGGAGTCTGACATTTAGTGAAATGAGACGCCGACCCGACCTCTTACTGTCCATACATGTCGGCGTCAGCGAGGACGATGGTTGGAAAACGTTCAACAAACACACAACTTACTGTCACGGTTCGTCATTTTCTCTGTTATTACTCGTGACAGTCGCGTCCTTGGGATAATTGTTCCGCTGAACAACAGGAGTCCTGGGATGTCATTGTTGAACACCCTCTCGCTGTCAGCTCCTGACTACCAGTAGTTCAAATTTGTCCTCTGTGGAGGACATTTGTAAACCTGAATATCTCCCACCCACTGCATACTACTGAATGAACTCCCTTTGCTATCTACAGAGGACATTTAGGGCTTTTCAATGATACCAAATGTGAAGGGGTGGGACTTTGGTACCTTTCTCTTCCTGATTCAGGAAAATGGCGTCCGTCAGTGCAAGCGCAATTTATGGGAAGAGGATAAGTAAGTGCATAAAGTTTGTTATTGAGCCAATTTTGGCTTTAAATGTTGTTGGCATATTTTATATAAGTCTCTTAACAACACATTAAAACACTGTCTGAATTATTTTAACTGTATTTTAGCATAGTATTACAGTGTTTAAAAAATGTCCTCTGTAGTGGACATTTGTAGTTATTTCTTCCATTTTGGTCTGTTTTTTTAAATGGCAAGAAAGGAAGTCATTCTCAGAAGCAGGGATAGTTTTACTGCAAATTGTTGATGGAAACTCAGATATTGAGTTGTCTGATGAAGAAGATCAAGATGCAGTGTTTGAGGCACAAGCAGAGGAAGATGATTCGGAGCTCTGAGGATGAAATTCAGGCAGGGCAAGCAGATGCAGAGGAGTCAGATCAAGTAGAACAGTTCACATCTAAGTCCAGTCAGTGTCCACTGTGGAGCAAGAATACAAAGTACACCTTCCACATTCTTGACCTGGCAATCACCAACACATGACTTCAGTATAAGAGTGACTGCCAGTTTCTGGGGGAAGAAACCACTGAAGTTCCTTGACTTCAAACTGCTCCTTGGTGAAGAGTTGATTACTCGGACCCAAGCTTGAATCGCAAGTGACAGCGAAGATGACTACACTCCCCCATGTCAAAAGTGAAAACCACAGCCAAATGCAGCTCTGAGACACTATAGCGACATCATCCAGAGATGGGGGACGAAACACATGCATCAAAGTGTCGCAGATCTGGCTGCAAGAGCTAAACATACTGTATGTGATGTGCACGAAGTGCAAGGTATTCCTTTGTATTTCCAAGAAAGGGAATTGCTTTTTGAAGTATCATACCAATTAAGCACAACAAAGCAAAACAAAACAAAACAAAAGTGATGATGCACAGTTATGTGGATGTTAAACTCATTCTTATGTTGGCTTTTTGGTATTTTCTATGGGACAAACTGGTTGCCATGAAGGTTCGGTTTCACATGTATGGTGTTCCGATGTCCACTGTAGTGGACACATAATATCTTAAAAATTAAAATTAAAATTAAAAAAAAAAATTATTCAATATTCTAATTACCTTACAAAGATTGGGGAATTTAAAAAAATAAGTGATTGGACAATATTTTTTTTCCTGGTAGTCAGGAGGATATCTGGAGACGTAAGACGCAAGAGAACGGATCATAACAATTTTTGGACGATCTGATCCAGAGTGGACTGAGTTTACTCATTACCGAAACAATCGTGTTGTTTTGACTTGCAGCTGGATCTCATGAAGTCCAAATCGGTTCAATCAGTGGTTCCCAACCTGGGGGTCGGACCGACAACGCGATTATTTGTAATCAATGCTTTTTTTTTTTCATTGCGAAAGACTGGATCGTTTTACCTCGGGAGAACTATTCAAGTTAAACTGTCAGAGATGGAAATAATATGTTTTGGTCTAAATGCTGCCAATTCAAGTGTGCAGCAAGTGACAAGAAGTTGCACGAAGACCAGGGATAAAACTACTAACACGTCACAATTTCACAATCAATCTAACATTTTTTGTCACCAGCCTCTTTCTCTCAAATTCAAACCTGAATATTTTATCGTCAGAATTTACTGGAATCACAGTTTTTCATTTCGATGTAACACGAGGCCAGAAACTGCAGCAGAACTGAAACTGATTGGCCGATTTTCCATTAATCAACTCACAATTGTGCTAAATCTGGGAACCATTGACTCAAGTAATGGATGAAAAATGGTGCTTTACTGCTTTGCCGACTCACTTACCTAATATGTACCATCCCAGACATCATATGCACCTTTAAATTACCCTGAAACCACTTGAGTGAAATTTACTAAGTCTGAAATGTGGCCTGCTCGTGTTTAGCATCCTGTCGATAAGGACAGAACCATCGTTGTGAAATGTGAAAAACCTGCTTTGCAATCTCGACTGGAAATAGATGTTTACTTAAAACAGTTGCCGAAGGTTAGCAAAATACTTTCCACGAGCAGCAAAGAGAGGGTCCTGTCCATCTGGGCGGGAACGATACCCGAGTTTGTGAGAGTGGATTTAGCTTGGACAGAGATGACAGTGTGTGAATGAGGTTACTGCTGAAAAACATCTCTCAGACATCTCTCTCTGGAGCCTCAGATCCTATTGAATAAAAAGGCATTTATATACAGTACATACCCATGTACATTAATTAACTCTAAAATATGTTAATTATCTGAATGACCCTGAGGGAGATACACAAATTGTCCTTTTGTAGTAAAGGATGATCCACAGAGAGTGATAAAAAAAAAAAAAAAGTCATACATCACATTGCCAAGAGCAGATGGACACTTATTCTATACATCCACAATGGTTTGAGTGGATTATCCGACATATACAACACCATAATAAATATTAATGTATGTTATTACAATACATTCTACTACTAAGATGAAATATCACCAACCTTAGAATAAGCATTTCTTTTTCTTGACTTTATTCTTCAAAATCCTTTTAAGAGCAGGAATGAGTAGCCTCCCTCATATGAGCATTAATTTACAACAGTAAACAGTCAATTATGGATTTTCTCCAGTAAATCAGAATTAAAAGTGGACAGACAGAAGTCTTATATGTAACATGAGGGATTATGGACTCTATTAAACTGCTTCCAGTATTTCTGAAGCTCTTATCAGTACAATACAGACTCACGGCCCTTGAACCCCCATGTTTTGTGTGTGTCCTTTCCCCTCAGTCGCAGGCCGCTACATTTACAGGCACTTTCAGCAGGATAACGAACTAATCACACTGCTCTTTATGACCAAATGGTCCAAACGAGAACAATGTACTTGCGAAGAATCGAGCTGAGGAACTAAAAGTCCCCTTCACCGTTTCCTGTTTGCATTTCCACCACATGACAAGATCTGTGACTATTAAACAAATGAGTCGGATAAAAGCTCTAAAAAAAAAAAAAAAAAAAAACCCAGTAAGTGTCTGAAATGCAGTTTTTCACAGGAAGTACGCAGTTATTCTGCTCTTTGCATTTACTGTTACACGTCTCTAATGTTTGATTGAATGTAATGAGTGGATGCAGAACATACGTCTTTCAAGTCCACAATCTTCACAGGGTTTTATGGTTATTTACTTTCCCTTTAGCGTGCAACCATAACTCCCATTTCCCCTCATCCATTATAGCCAGAATTGTTCCTGTCTTTCTTTTTCTCAGATTCCTTGTACTCTCAGCTTGTTGGCACCTTCTCTTCTCTTCTCTTCTCTTCTCTTCTCTTCTCTTCTCTTCTCTTCTCTTCTCTTCTCTTCTCTTCTCTTCTCTTCTCTGCTCTTCTCTTCTCTTCTCTGCTCTTCTCTGCATCTCTTTGATTCTTTGTAATTTCCTTAATTGATTTATTTATTGTGTATGTCTTGATCATGATGATATCATGAATGTGTCCTTACATGGATATTAACAACAGCCAGTATTTACATGATCTCTGAAAGAAGGTGAGCACACAATGTATCAACCACGAGGTCGGTGTCGGGCCATCAGTCAGCAGCTTTAAGCACCGGACCATCAGAAAGAACTGTTCTCAGAGGACTGACGAGATAAATTTAGACCTTTGTTTGTCCAGATAATGTGTCGGAAAAGATTCATCTACTGAAAAATATCTTCTGTGAAATTACCTGTCAGTATTCGCTCCACAAACCTGAGGAGAAAAAAAAAGTAGAAAAGGTTCTGCTCTTCACATGGGCAGATGGAGTATTTCGTTTGATTTGTTGTTGCAATCACATGCTGCCATTCTGTTACTATTGTGGAAAAAAATGAGGGGAATAATCGATAAAGGAGAGCTGGATGTCAGCATGTGACAAAAATGAGCTAAGAGCCAAAAGAGAAAATGATAAAGACAGAAAGAGAGAGAGAGAGGGAAGAAGGGAGAATCAAGAAACAACTGTTTTTTATTTCATGAGAGAGAGCTGTCAGTCGGGCCGGGCCGTTCGTTGAGTTCCGCCTCGGCCAACCCAAGTATGTTTGACTTTATACGCAAACTATCTCCACAGCTAATAAATCAATCACGGCCCCGTCACGCTCCTGTTGCGATACACCACGGCCAGTTTTCTCTCCAGGTACAGTGAGCGTGCAGCTTTTCAGCTACGGCTTCACCAAACCAAACACAACACAACCTCCCTGTGTTCAGGTTTACTTGGCTCCGCTGCGTCGTTTCAGCGCCCACATCCAGCAGCAGTTCCTGTGCGCTCTCTGCCAGCAGCCCGGCAGCCAAAGACATGTATTCGTACCTCACTGTGGGTCCGGACCTCTGGCAGCGGCCTGAAACCCCCTCTTTGTCAGGTCGTCCTTTGCCATATTTCAAATCTACGGGGTCCTACAGTAAAAGTGGCATCTAGCCTGCATGCGGGGTTACTGTACCGTACCTAGGGGAAGTCTTCCTGGGTGTCAGCTCGGCTCTGGGAGAGCGGGGCAGCATTAATTGAATTTCCATATGGATATGTGAGGTTTCACCTGCTTCCTGTGACTGGAAGCACAGACAGACGTCCGCATTCACTTCTTCTCCAGCTCCTTGTGAGGTTGAGCCGTGGTAAACACGTCTAGTCCCGACACAAACCGATCCTTTCAACAAGACGTGTAACTCCTTTACCTGTCGCCTCATCCTCCTGATATCAGCTCCTCCATTTTTATCAGTTCATCTTCACCCCCATGTTTAGAGACTTCAGTCGTCTGCCATATTTTCATCCCACTCATCCTCCCTCTCTTCATTTCCTGCCTCCCACAGAGGTCTTCTCCCTTTTTTTTTTTTTCAAGGACAGCAATCATTTCTTTGGCTTCTGTTTCATATTTATTTCTTGTCATTGTGAAGCAGCCAGTAGAGCTAAGTTGTGATCTGCGTCCACGGCCGGGGCATGTTGAAGCTATTGACCTGAGTATTTTTCCTGTTGGGAAAATCGATGGTCGACACGATCATTTGATCCTGAAAAAGTAATAGGCAAGTCACATGTCTGAGCACGTTTTAATGTAATCCAAGTCTGTCTGGTTAATATGCAAAATGTGTAAGTAGAATATGTATGTTTCATGGCAGAGAAGAATCACTGTAAAGAAGAAAAGTGTTTCTCATGAATATAAATCAAAAGCAGCGTTTTGGTCCAAGCATTACTGCATCATTAGCACCGTAACCACAGCAGATATAAATCTGTCATGGAAGCAGCTACGATCTAAGCTCTGGCTGTGATGCATCTTACACATTATTGGATGGATGCTTTGTTACCCAAAATTTGCTACCACTGAGTATTGTACACCCTGGGAAAACATGCAGGGTGAGTTACGGTGCAAGACAGTTACCACTACAATAATGAACGCGGTGTTCACTGTGCATGAGCCAATTGATTAGTTATGATTAAATCAAAAAATATTCTGCATTTTTCAAGCCAACAAGTCCAATGAAAGGCAAAAAAAGAAAAAACAATATTTCTCCATCTCCCAGTGTGTCAGGTAATAATTCTTGGTGTTTATTTTCTATTAATTGTACCTATAATAACAGTAACAGTGTTGACCAGTCCACACTTAAAAAGGACGAGTTTGAAGTTCAGTTCATGTAGATGAAAATGAACTAGTTCACATTTATTTGTTGCATTTTCTTTTATATTAGATGAATAAGCTGCTATAAAAAAGTTTGGACAACATGAACTTGTGTAGCTCAAACACACAAAATCAATTTATTCTGATCTATTAATGGAAAAAACAGATTCTCAATGAAAAAAAACAGAATATTTTGTACTGCAGTTTACTGTAACAACAGGCACTAACAGAAGTAGATGTATCTGTACCGTCTGTACGGCCACCATCATTCACCATGTCGGGGCGTGTCTATGGCGACGTCATGCAGTGTGCCATAAAACTGTCACTGAGGTCCAACATTTGTAAAAAATAAAAGCAAAAAAAACAAAAACAACATCAAGCGATTTCTTTAGTTAGGCATTCGCAAAAAATACGAGCGTTCAGGCTTTGATTTCGTTTTTATTCGTCCGCCAAGTCCACCATTCCCACGCTGGATTCAAATGACCTTCCTATACACCGGGGATTTACAGGAAATGATGCAGCCTTCCTGTTTGTCCCGTTTATCTTATCGATAACAGACTCACCGTTTACTATTCTCTTTGGTTCAGCTGCCTGTCGACCGCTCACAGCAGAGGGTTTGTTGACTTCTCTTCTGAAACTAGAAGACGGCCTGGAAAAGCCATTCTGAATCCAGAGAGCCCGCGACCTGGTAAAGCACTTGTTGTGTCACTGATATTGATCAACAACTCCATTTAACATCCGCAGGAATATTATAGTGATTTTGAGTTATGAGGTAGTTAGTTTCTCTTTCCAAGAATCCCTGAAAGAGAGTGAAATCAGGTCGTCACACTTGTTGAAAGTGGCCTCGATGAAATGTTTGTGTGTTTAAGACATTTTATTCTTGAACTTTTTTACAATTCAAGTGAAAAGGATTTAGAGCTGTTGAAGAATGACTGAAGGTGCGAAGTGGGGTTTTGACAGATAAAATAAATCCCAGTTAGTTCATGTTTGCTTTTCGAAGCCGCTCTGATGAAGACGCATTGATCTCCAGAGGATGAAACTGGGAGTCGGCGCAGATCGGTCTCCTCCGGTGATGAACGACTCTCTGGCAGACGGGAAGAGTCTCGGTTCGTCCGCGAGACTGTTATCCCTGTTTCCAGTGAGAGAGTCAGACATCAGCGAGAGCGCAGGCCATCACGCACGTCTGGTTATCATTTAACTCAGCAAATAAAACAAGTGTCAGCAACTCTGAGATACGGAAAACAAGCAGAGGCCGACGTATGATAACAAGTTTCACTGACTCTTTATGGGCAAAACAATGAGAGTGATGAGATTTTCAGATGTTATCTCAGGTGATTAGAAACTGTGGCTTTTAGCTGGATTTTCTGTGTTTTTTGCTGTTTTGAGTAAAAGAGGAAGTTCTTGTGTTGTGTTTCTCCGTCATAGGATGAAATGTAAAGTCAGTCTGTTGCTGTACTGTTACTGGTTGCTCTGGTTACATACCTATTTTTCAAATGTTTCCCTGTTAATGTAATACTGTAAGAGATGGTTTTAAGGATGAGGATGAGAATGAAAAGATGTCTTATCTTAGATCAGTGGTTCTCAAAGTGGGGTCTGGGGACCCCCTGGGGTCCTTGAGAGGGTTCAAGGGGGTCCCCAACTTTTTCTTGAAATTTTACCAATTTTTTCTAGAACTTTTAAACTTTTTTTTTTTTTTCAAAGTTTGACCACTTTTTCTAGAACTTTTTAAAAAACTTTTTTGAAAAAAATTTACCAGTTTCTTGTAGAATGTTTTTACAAACTTTTTGGAGAAATTTTTCTGTTTTCTAGAATTGTTTTTGAGAAATTTTCTGGAAAAAAAAAAAAGTCTTTTTTTTTTTTAGAATTTGTACCACTTTTTTCCAAAAATGTATCTACAATATTTCCAAAAATTCACGCCATTGGTCCTAATTTCAACGTACATTGACTAAAAAAGTAATGTTCTTCAGTCTCAGAGCAAACTGACGTAAAAGATGACGCTGGGTTTTTCATTAGCCACATTAGCATGCGGACGTCAGCACAAATAAACACGACGTTGTTGGTTTTTTTGTTGTTGACATTTTACCTGCAGTTTTACTACAGCATCCCTCTTGAGTTTGACGGGACGTCTGCGTTTTAGTGACATCTGCTCAGCTGTGATTGGACGATCGCCGTCGGGGAGGAGACGGCCGAGTCACCTCATGAACCGGCCGTGTGTTGTCCGTTGCGGCGGCGCAGCACCTGGGCCCTGAGCGAGCGTAGTTACAGTAGCTGCCCCTGTGAGGGTAATACAGGTCCACTGTGGCAGGATGTTGACCCCATGAAGTCTCCGAAACCGACTTCCCCCTGATGGATGGTGCGTCTCCTCTGCAGGTGTGCGTCGGCCTCATAAAGAGATGTCTGTGTGCGTCATGTTTGCCCTCTGCCCATTTCATCATTAAGGTATCGGGATGAGAAAATAAGCAGCGTGGGGGGAGGAGAGCGGCTCGGCCTTCTAGGTTTACCAATTTATGAAGTAGCTTTCATGAGCGAGGGGGCCCCTGCGGCAGTTCCTGTTGAACACACGGCTGTCTGTTGAGGAGGGAGACCTCACGGTCGGCCCATCCCGACTTGTTACTCCCGTGTCCACGCACCCCCCCACTCCCCCCCGCCTCCCCTTTTGCAACCCCTTATACATACCACTAACTGCTTATTCACTCTTTTTTTGTCTCTCACGCCACCCCACAGCCTTACAATCCCTTTAATTCTCCCTCATTCCCAATCTCTCGTCCCCCTTCACCCTCGCCTGGAATGTTTTTACACAAGAGGGAAAATAAACCGCCATATACCAACGCCCCGGCGCTCAAATCTCCTCACATCTCCTCCGGTTATAGAGCGGGATTCAGGAGGAGAGTTCAGGATGAAGAGGAGAGGGAGCAACATGGCAGCTGACATGCAATTGTAAACGTAGCTGGCTTGGAAATGTTTACCTGGACATCCAGTGTCATACTTTCCTTGGGTGTTGCTGTTCCTCCTCCGTGCGCTCGCAGAATGGCGCCTTTGTGAGCGAGAGTCGGGCTCCACGCGCCCTCCCGGCCCCTCAGCTTGTCTTTCAAGCAAATGCCTCATCATATGCCAGCGTGAGAGGCAGCTAGGGCTCTTATACCTGGGCCCCCCAAAAGTCCACTTAGCGATCATCACCCCTGTACTTACTGTTGTTTTTAAAGCACCCTAATCCTCTGTGTTCTCATGTGTTAAATTAGGAAGAAGTGCAATTCAGTTTGCATTTTACCTGCTCGGACCACGCACTGCACATTTGCTTTGGCACGCACCGAACAGGGTGTTTCTTTACACTGCACCGGTTTTCATGTGTTACATAATGAAATGACACACGAAGCAGTGAAAGTATGGTCAGAAATGGAAAAAAAAAAGGATATATACCGTTGCCAAAATAATTTCCACACCATATCCACTGAGTTGAAGTCACGAATGGTTCCAGAGGGGCTTTAGTATGTTTGTCACAAGCCTTTGGCTGCAACGCTCTCTGTGGTTTCTGTTCTGCTTCCAGCTCCTGGAGCAGCATATATATACACATATAACGTCAATGTAAATTTACTTGTTTTCATTTTATGTCTATTTTCAACCAACAAATCACAGTTATAAAGGAAAACCATGCACAGGCTGTGTGTTGTGAGCCTTCAGCAGAGGTCATGAGGTGTCTGTGAAAATGTCCTGTTGGTGGTTTAACCATCAGGACTTTGGATTTTTCATCCAAAAACATTATGAAAGAGTTCGAGCAGGATGAACATCCAGTTTTAGTTTGGGTGCACGGTGAGGATATCTACGTGTATGATCTTGAACCTGCCTCAGGCAATTTTCAGATCATTTGCTGACGGCACAACAAAACTGTCATGTTTCAGGCCACATGTCAACTCTTAAGCCTCACACTCACTATCCATTTAGCTCCGTTTGGACTCCAGCAGGCAAAAACAAAAATGTCTGATTCACTTAACTTTTCCTCACTTTGCACGGCCGCCACTGCCACACTGATGAAGGCCGTGATGTTGAAACAAAACATTAAAGCTGTGAGTCATTAAACACCAAACACTGCACTGAAAAACACAGAAAAGCTCTGTAATTTGCTCTTAAACCATCATTTCAAGTGACTCCTAAAATTACGTAATCCATCGTTTGAATAGAAATATTGATTATAGCAGCTTTAAAGGGACAACGAGGAGTTTCTATTCGGTTATAAAAAAGTCTCATGTTACAGTAATGTGGATGAATCTCCGCTACCCACACTTGTTAATGGGCCCATTTTCGATAAATATATCGTTCTGTCTCTATCGTTATTTTGTTATTATTAGTGGTGGCGGAAATGCTGGTCGAGCCGACCAGCGTTTCCTTAATGAGAATAACGTAGCTGAATCGCAGTTTATGGTCGGAACTACGACAGTAACTGAACGTCTTTGAACCTCTGACTTTAATTATTGATGAATGAAAACATGAGTCTGTCTTGCGCCGGTCAAAGAATTTTACGGTGCGCGCGGAGGCTCATAAATGTAGTGTGAAAACGCTTCGCTTTTCCAAAACTCCTTGTTGTCCCTTTAATTTGATTGTTGTGTTTTTCAACTTTCACTGTGATGAAAATCCCTCAAATTAGTTGCAGCCCAGATTTTCCAAGATAAACTCAAAGTCCCATAAGAAGGAGACCCGACGTTCAGGAGCAGGTGGGAATTCACAGCACGAATCGTTAAAGTCGTCGAGACCCTCTGATGGCTATCAAACCCCTGACTGATGCTGGGGCCAGGGGCCTCGGGGGCCTCGGGGTCCGCTAAGTCCTTCGGGGGCACAAAACGTCCCTCAGGCCAGGGCCAACTTGGGTCAGTTTACCACGCAGCAGTGCTACCGACCCAGGGCCCATCAGATAAGATGTTTCGGGACATTCCTGAGTGGGAGGCCCCCTCCTCCGGGGTCTGAGCAGGGATTCCTGCAGAGCGCTGGGGAAACGCTCCCACTGGAATGCTGGGATTTGATTGATCCTTCGGAGGATCAGGCTAAAACCTACAGGAGCTGATGTGGAGCCCGATCCGGCTTCTCCTATGGTCCAGGTACACAGGAAGACCCGGAGCTAATATTATGAGAGATTAATTGTTCTGTATCGTCAGCACTGTAGGCACTTAAGGATAGTTGTGTCGGCTCCAGCGGTGAAAACCCGTTGGACATGCTCTCGTTCGTTTAGACCTGAAGGCCGTCTTTTGTTTTCAGTGTCAGGGCAGGGGGCTTTATGCTGCAGTTTCAGTTTTCTGACTGCTAGCGTTCGTGCTTTGTTGACCCGTGGCGGTGTGGTTGTCGCTGCTCATGCTTTACAAATCGTCCTGCTTGTTTCCCCTCTCTCTGTTTATCCCAAACATCCCACTGCTGCGGCCCACATGCAAAGCTGCAGCCCAGAGGAACTGTGTTCGTTCCTCCAAGATTTTGGTCAAAGGTCAGCCTCCTTGTTACATCATCATGTTCTGCACAAAAAAAATCACTTATTGAAAACCACAACTCAGGTGATTATATAATTTAGATCCTCTGCATCCTGTGTCCCATACTCCGCCATGTAACGTTGGCACCCTTGATGCACAGGAAATAAACATCTGCAGCAAAAACATTTGGTTTTCCCTTTGAAATGGAAGGAATGAAAATTGCCTTTTGACCTCATTAGGAGCAGAGGAAGCTGTGACCATAACAACGAGGTCCTAAAGGCCGGTGGTGGAGCACTGATCCTACATTAGTGAGCTAAGCTGCGAAAGCAAGTGACTACACGTATAAACTGTGAGGCTTTGCTGAAAAGAGCATCATTACGGAGGCACATGTGCACAGGCTTTAATGGAAAACGCCTAAACCCAGCTGAAAGGTTTCGGAGCTGCTAAATGCAGTGAACCATGCTGGAGTCACCGATGTCCTCAGAGAACATTGTAAGACTTGATGAGAATATATATGAGGACATTAGACACGAATATTTGAGAGACTCAATCTGTAGTCAAGGAAAACTGCCAAAATGAAACAAAATGGGACCAACCCCACTTTAAATTTATGGTTGAAATATAAACTGTGTCCCAATTTAGGGGCTGCAACCATTGGTAAGTGGGACGGTCCAGCCTTCAGAGCATTTCCTGATTACATCTGAACACAGTCAATGTCCTAACATTCAACCAGGGCCGGCCCTAGGATGTTGGTGGCCCCTAAACAAGATTTTTGTTTGTGGCCCTGCACTCTAAGCGCAAACACCAAATCACTGGTTAAAACTGAATACGGACGTGTTTATGCCCTTTGAGGTTTGAGGCCATTTTCTCGACTTTTACATATTTTCTTAAATGTATCTTTTTAAGATACTTGCAGATGTAACAATACTCAAGTGTTTTATGTCTAAATATTAGAACCTCTGCTGTAAGCACACTGAGGCCAATTTGTCCTAGAACACTGTATAAAGAAATAATTTAGGCCAAATGCTGGAAATTTGAGGTCTGCTTTTTGAAAAAATTTCAAATCCCTTGTGAAAACACACCTTCAGTCATGAGAATGAACTGTTTTGGTGCTTGAAATAGGATATGAATACAGTAATATATAAGTGTAGAAAACAAGTCTAAAATGAAATTTTATAAGATTGCTTTTTGAGCACAAATGTTGTCATTCTGCCATTCTATTTTCACCAAATGTCTCAAATGTGAGATAAAAGAAGCTGAATATTGACTTCAAATGACATATAAAGCTCATAGCGTGCACATGCAGACCTCAGGATGTTTAAATGACTTGAATGAACCCCGGTACCTTTCTGATCATGTGGCCCCCCACCTAACGGCTGTGGCCCTAAACAACCGCATAGAGTGTTTATGCCAGGGGCCGGCCCTGCATTCAACTTTTGAAAGTGGTGGCGTTTTTACATTTCAAACAGCTACTCAGCTCTTCGCTTTGAGCTATGCAGCCAGCAGCAAACCTCCCATGGCTAGTTGGCTATAGCGTGGAGCTGCAGAAAGTCTTATATGGGATATGGGAGGCCACAAAGGACAGGTGTGGTGCGTCCTCCTAGGACAGGCAGGAGAAGGCCAGGTTTGTCGGCCTTTGAATTTGGACAGGCCTCGTCACGATGCTCGATGTACCCCCCAAACTGAGACACAGCTATGGTTGAAACATGGATTGCAGACAGGTAGCAGATTCAGACACTGAGGAGTTCCTTAATAATTTGAAAAGGAGAATATCTGATACCATAAAGAGGCAAAGAATATTATCTATTATGTGTTTTCACTTGTTTCACAGTAACTATATTTTGTGTTTAGAAGAAAACTGACACCTGATCCTGGTGAGAACGGTGGTTTAGCGGTTTCTTTCTTTTCACAGTGACTTCAAGACCTGGACTGTGTGCATTTGTTTTACTGTGCTGTTGCAGTATTTATGATGGTGTCAGTGGCAGCGCTTTACTACAACCTACTGACTTCTCCAGCCAATCATTGTTCTCTGCCACACAGCGTCCAACTTCTATTCCTGTGGTTCAGTGGTGACAGAGACACCCTGGAGGTTTGATTTCTTTAAGGCTCAGTAGGATTTTGGAGCGATGACTCACAGGCTTCAAAAGATACAGCTCATGAGTTTCTCACTAAATGGTTCAGATTTTGTTTCTGAGACACACATGCGTCTGAAATACAGCCCTCACATCTGTCCTGTCCAACTGGCTCACAGAGGTTTGACGCCTCAGGGCGAGCGCTACATCATTGTGATGCTCGCTAAAAATGTCAAGGCCAAAGTCAAATGCTCCAAGAAATGAAGCTCAAATGCATCTCCTCAAATATCTCCTCATGTTAGAGCAGCGTGTTTTAGTTTTCAAGTCCATAAATCTCACCCACACTTTCCTCTAAAGTCATTTTTTATAACTATCCAACTATAATCTCTGCAGTGCAAAAACTTCACTGTGCAGTCCTTTCTGTCCCGTTCTTTATTTTTGCCATGAAGTCCCTGTGACCCCTTCACTTGCTCATCTCCTGTTGATGCATGGCGTTTAAAGGGATAGTTCAACATTTTTGGCAGGTTGGCCCATTGCCATAATCCCTATAGTCATAGCAGTAGGTTCGTTACCTTTAATTGTCGGTGCAAGCTGTTTTGAAAAGGAGAATATCTGATATCATAAAGAGGCAAAGAATATTATCTATTATGTGTTTTCACTTGTTTCACAGAGCAGAGCAGAGCCGCGAGCTGCTCAGAGCTACGCTATGGCGGCTCATGGGATTTCTTGGTTTCTCATCAAATACACAATCAACAACTCCAAAACACTCTCGTGGACAAGTTGTGACCTGCACATTCACCACGCTATGAGATAATAATAGAGGACGGAGAAATACGAGATAGAGTTGTTTTTGAGGCAAATGCAGAGACTGCTTTCCGAAAAACTGCCCCCGACGGAAACACGCATCAGCGGCTTTGCATGAATTTACCTCAAAAACAACTCTGTCCAGTAGATGATTGGTGCACTACCAATTTTGGGTGAAGTATCCCTTTAAGTCCACTTTTAAGCCGTGACAATGGGATTTTGAGTTTTGCTTATTTCTGAAGCAGAAGCTACAGTTTAACCTCAGCTCTCGTGTTTCTTTCAATGCATATTTACGAATGCATTGGCCCCACAGGTCAGTGAACACATCACGGCAGCTTAGATAATCTACAATTTTGTAAAACATATAATAATAATGATAAAATGGCTCCATCCTGATGTGTTCACTGGATTCGTCTGTGCTTATACGTTCTGTACATCTTTCCTGTCAGATAATTGAACCACCAGACAGTGGATAGTTTAAAATAACAGCCATAAAAAATGTAACGTGCTGGGTCCAATTACTATTATGTAACAAGCAATTACGCAAAATCTCTGTAAATATTCACTTATTAGTTTTGGAAACATCTCATGTGTCAGTTTGAGCTGCCACAGACGTCACCGACCGTCCAGCGTCGTGTTGCTGTTCAGATGTAAGTTAACACATCCTACGTCCAAAAAGCACTCCACTTGAACTCGGTCACTGATCGCTGTGTTTCACACTTGGACGTCTGTGCAGTGTAGCAGGACTCTTCCTCTGTCTGGATCAGCAGGTTCACACTGTGTCTGCTGTCTGGACCCTCCCTCTCTCCCACTCCGGCCCACGGTATAAGAGTATCTTTGTGATAGCAGGGTGCATGAACAGACCGATACTGTGCCGGACTGGAGCTCCTGCAGTCCAACTTCTGTCCCCCAACCTTCTCTTCATGCTTCCTCCTTTTTCTGTTTTCCTCCATATTGATTTTTTGGGGGGCAAAATCTCTCAGTCATATCATTTGTATTCATTAAAGCAGAAGTAAGCGTTCCGGTCGTTTTGGCTAATGCTGCGTTCCAGGCAGGCTTTTGAAACCGTAAATTACAGCTTCAAGTCACGACTTACGACTTTGTAGCGTTCCAGGCAACCCACTCGTGTTTTTCCGACCTGTTTTACGTGTGAAAATCACTACAACGGCCACTCGTAACTTCTGACCCGTGAACTCGTACCAGATCGAACTGGTACGACTTCACAGGTCGGAAAAACACGGGTTACGAGTTGCCTTGAACGCACCATAACTTCCTGTCAGCCGATGGAGTTAGCAGCCCCCGCCCTCGTCATGGATCTATTGGTCCTCGTCCCTACGTCACCACATTCAGGCGCATCCCTTGGCTGCACACACAGAGAGGGCCGTCCCTTTATGCCGTTCTCCCTCCTCATTGGATAAAACTTGTAGGATACGAGAAAAGTTTTCTCCTCGGCTCAGAGCAGAGCAGAGTGACTGACAGACCCGTGTTTCGGTCCAAACACCCTATGTAAGTGATTGCTGTCGGAAGATATAACTATTTAAGACTTATATTAACACAAAAATATCGCTTACTTCTGCTTTAATGATCAGGCTGTTGAGGTTGCACAATTATCAAATATGAGACAATCATTGATGACGAAGAGGTTTTCAAACATCACATGGATGTATAGTGTAAAAGACAACACGCCAGTTTTGTCGTTTAAATGTTGACGATAGCCTACTTTTATCAATATGTTCTACTCTTTTTTTAACCTTCTGTTTATTGAATTTTTTGCATTAAAAACAATAAATCTTTCATACAATCGTCGTTAGGGTTAGAAGTTTAAATCCAACAAACAACTACAACAAACAACCGCACACCTAACCCTGCACAATAAGCCAATAGTATATTAAAGTGGCAGAGAAAAACACAAATAAATAAATAAGATGAGAGAAAAAATAAAACAAATAATGATAATAATAATTTGAAAGAAAAGGAAAAGACCATTAATAACAATAAAAGAGAAAATTGAAAATGTTTAAGTTTAATATCTTCTCTAATAAGCTGGTTTGGCTCACAGCAACAGATTATTAGGGTTATCCGAGCCCCCCTTTAGTTCAGGAAGTGGTAACTGACGGTGGTAACACTTAATAAATACACAGTATTAAGCATTAGTTAAGCATTAAATACTGAATTCATCATTTGACAACACATGAATACTCATTAGTATAAATGTTTTACTCGGGTTACTGTAGGGTTAAGCACTTACTATATTTATAGACTACATACTAATGAGTATTCATCCTTTATAAATGAAGAATTAAGTATTTATTAATGCTTAACTAATGCTTAATAGTGTGTACTTATTATAACGTGTTATACCCGGACGGCTACTCTTGGCTGCACAATCATTTGCCTCTCACGGATCATCGTTGTGTCTCTTTTCCTCATTCTCCTTTTTGTCACAGAGGAAGGACAGTTCTTCCAGTTCATTTCAAACTCTCCGACCACAGGATGTGTGTGAAGTGGAAGGTGCTGGAAAACATATTCTACCATCTCTTCAATAGCTGAAATCCCAGGAGGGAGACGACAGACATGAAAATTGTTGTTTTTTTTTTCCATCACATTTACTGGAAAATCCATAATTACTGTAACAAAATGCGTGAATGTAAATATTGGTAATACCAAAAAAAAAAAAGCAGTGGCATTCATGTCCGTCGCTGCAGAGGCCGTCCCCTCTGCATGTCAGAGCAGCCACAGATGCCACGAGTCTCTTTGTCTTTCCTCTCTTGCAGCACATGCCACAGTGAAAACAAAAGGGGCCACAAACGTCCATGTGGATCACCGTCGTTTATGCCGAGCTTGTGGTTCAACTCCAGGCAACAGATTTTCAGATCCAGATGCTGAGCCTGTGGCTGAGGTCTGCGACTCCGTCCAGCACTTGGGAATTATTTCACAACCATATCCTGTCTGCTGCTTGGATGACCCTTCGTGAACTTCCCCTTCTTTTCTGAATGATAGAATAATAGATTGCAGTTAACGATAAAAAAAGCAATGATTTTGATTTACGTTGAGACAAGACAGCAAATTAAAGCCAATCGCCCCAAAGAGCAGGTAACCAAACAAACACACCAAAACAAAATGAATCTGGGCACATCTGATAGACAGTCCTGGTAAAATACGCCAAACTAATAAAATAAGGGGAAAAGTGAAAAAAAACGAAGGAGACAAAGTATTTTTTTATATAAAATTGGAGGAATGTTTTCATTCTGCTATACATAAAAAAAGAGACCAAACTCCATAAAACCTGCGCACGGATTATTTTCATTATCGATTAATCATTATGTCAGCCAATAATAAAATAACAAAGTAACATAATCACGCTTCTTCAGTGCTATAGCCATACCGCCACGGCGAACTGATTCATGGTTTAGCTGTGATTATGACTCGAGACATTTTCTGGGGAAGTGGATGAGATCTGAGCAGTACATACTCAACTCAACTTGCCATGAAACAGAACACAACAAACAAAGAGATGAAGGCACTCAAAGCTGTTGGGGACAATTTCCCGAAAGCACTAAATGTACAAAAAAAGAAAAAAAAAAATCTTGAAACAGATGTAAAGTAAAAGTGAGTCAGCTGTGGGGGGAAAAAAAAGTCTATCTTTGATTTTGAGGGAAGAATAGATCGTACTGTACGTGGTTTGAGTTACAATTGGCCTAAAACATTCAGTGTGCTGAAATGCTTCAGTTGTGCAGAATTAGATGCACGTCTTTGTGGAGCCGTCCAACAAAATGCCCAACTGAACAGACATGAATCTTGCATTCCTGCTGACGCCTGCATTAAGAATAACAGTACAGCCTCGCAGCAAATCAATCAGACAAGCGCCAAGAGTTTTTGCTTTTTTTTTGTGTTTTTTTTTCCCTCTACAACTCAAAAACAGACGGCTTTGTTAACTCTGAGCTGTTGAGGTCTTTAGAGGTCTTTTATATTTTTAGGCTCCAGCTGCTTGAAATCCTTTAATACCACACACAAGACGTGGTGAATACCTGTCTGAGGTGGTTTATTTTCTCAGCTCACCAACAAGCCACCCCAAAAAACACCTATAGACGGAAAAGTCATTCTTTTGTGTGTTCAGACTCAAATACTTGCATAAGGCAGCATTTCTGTGCAGCGGCAGGTTATTTTCAGTCAAAGGAAGCCGTATTGTTTCTCCCTCTGCGAACGCAGGTGGTCGCTCCTTACACCAGCTGAAACAGCTCCGTCCTGAAAACCACGTGTTATGAGATGTGAAATACAGATCGGCGGTGACTCGCCACAGACTAACTATGTCTTTTTTAGACGTGCCTGCAAGCATTTTGGGTGTTTGAGTGAAATTCGCTGTAAATGTTTTCGAATGTATCTTATTTTAAACGGAGTCAGACACAAATGGGCAGCAGCTTGTGGCCTCTTTATTTTTGTGGAGCCAATAATGTGAACAGTGTTGTGTGGGTAACTCGCAGTATTTTGAATTTGACGGCGGAAAGGACAAGAATGTCACAGTAAAATGAAAAACAGTTACAATATACGGTTGGTAGGACAATGTAATTCTCTGTACATTTAAAGGACGGCGTGTGTCCTGCGGTCAAATAAGCTGCCGCATGCACAAGGCTTTGCAAAAGGCTTTACATTTTTTGAGTACTCTAACACGTTACTATTATTCATAGGTAACATAGTAACATCACGGATTACTTTTAATTGACAGTAACGTTGGAGAGTAATAAGTTTTCAAAATAACTTTACCCAACACTGAATGTAAGACACAACCTGGTTATTGTCTTGTTTGTTAGTGGTGAAGGCTGGGATGATTAGTGGCGCCATCGGGCTGCTACTGGCTGCCGAGGCTAAAAACAATCCCCGATGGACAATTGTTGATTTTAACAAAAACATGAATGAATGAATGATTCTTAATTAGCTGGTCCATCCGTCAGTTGGATGTCTGCAATGGGGCAAAGTTGTATCAATTTGTTTATTGGCTATACTGCTATACTGTATCTGTGCAAGGTCGGGGGGCTGCGGTCAATCCCAGCTGACATCCTGGACAGACTGCCAGTCTCATATTCATACCTACGGGCAATTTAGAGTCACTAATTAACAGTGTGAATGTCTGTTGGACTGTAGGAGGAAGCCAGAGAAACACACACAGGAACACAGGGCGAACATGCAAACTCGGGCCTGGGGAACCAAACCCAGAGCCTTCGTGCTTATTTATATCATTAGAATAAGTTGTGATGTAATTTTGGGAAGTGCAATATGATTGTGGAGGATTCAAGGGTTCAAAGTCGTTATTGTAATTGTGCAATACACAATGAAATGTACTTTTGCAGTCTCTAAAAACAATACTCACATTCACACACGCGTGCATAAATATATTGAAAACTTAAACATTAAGAATGATTAAGGGTATCCCATATTGCGCCATGTCTAATGTAGAAAGTGAAGTTGTGCTGGCTGGAGGGGGGTCATGCTAGTCCAAAAATATGATATGATTGTAATAATTGCAGATCTTGCTGGTCCAACTGGTTTTCTGTCATTGTTGGATTGGTTTTCAATCAGGTTTTGAAAAAAGTATTTTAATCACTGCAGAAAACCAGATCTATAACAGTCTATAGATATATACTATACTATATACTATAGTAGCATCCAGGAGCAGTTGGATAAATAGTAGTTGTACTATCATGAACTGTTTTTCTGACTCTGTAACTTGTAAATGTTTTGGCTTTGTTGAGCGTAATACTTTATCTAACAGTTAGATTATATCTGTATAAAGCCAAAATGAACATTGACATAATGGAGACCTACGCTTAAATGTCAGCACGCCATCACATTATTACATTAACAATGTCACATAGTCCGTGTCTGAAATGGGCTCACGGCGCATAAATCCAGGCGGTTTCCATCATGATAAATCTTAGCTTCTGTCGCTGCGGTGGCTCAGAAACCAACCGCTGATGTAAACCAACCGGCCAGCGCCGTGGCAACGACCGAAACGCTCGCGTCTCATCACGAGAGACAAATTGGCCTGATCTTTGTTTTCGATCTGCAGTGAAAATCCCTCACGTTTATTTCACACATAAAACAAGGCAGAGGACGGAGGCAGCGTGATCCGCTGTCTCTCCAAGTTCAGAGATGGAGAAAGCGCCAAAAACACAGACGGTGCCAAAATACTTTCACCGTGTCGTCATAATCGCTAATATCCATTCATGTGTTGGAGGCTGAAACATTACTTTTAACAGATATAATTAAAGAGCAAATTCCCTCTGCAGTATCCAACAGGGAAATGGGAAAGCAGTCATGCATCGCAAGCCATTACTTTGATGGGAGGATTTTCCACATTAATGTAAATGATAGACTGGATAGTGTAATATGAACACCGCAACCTTTCATGTAAAGCTGCGGGACATCTTTGTGGATGGCTGCAAAAAGAGAATACACATATTTACTCCAGCACCTGGAATCCCCACTGTAAAGATTTAATCTAGAAATCAAAGTATAAGAGAAGACAGAGCTCGGCTTTCTCCTCCGGCCAGACATCCATCGTTTCCTGTGCCATCTGGCCCTCGAGCATCAACAGCAGCTTTGTAGGTTGGACCCGGCGAGCGGCAGAATTGGCCCTTTGATTTGGCCTATTTCACGTGCAGCGGCCTGCAGCTCGGCCCGTGGGTGTTCCAGAGAGAGCACATCACCAGCAGCAGAAAGAAAGAGACGGTGAGATGATGACGAGGCGGAGGCGGAGGTGGAGGTGGCGTAGGCGACCTCACCGCTGTGTGTGAAAGGTCAAAGTGCCTGTGAACAAGCTGAGCGTCTTGTTGGATGCTCAGCAGCTGCGTGCAGAGCGACATGGCAGCATCGAAGACTCGAGTCCGGCGCTAGAAGCCAAGTGAGGTCTGTGTTTAATGAGAAGATCAGGCGTCTTGTCCTGGGCCCAGTGCTGCTGCTGCTGCTGCGACCCAACGTTAATGCAGCTGACATTAACTCTGATTTTGACCCCTTGTGGTTGAGTGCTAAGTGCTACCAGACCTGTTGTTTGGATCACACACAGGCTGCAGCCTCCCACATGATGTCATCCAACAGCACATAAAACAATTAACACACTGAAGACTCACAGTGTTTATCAGTACTACCCACAGTAGCTGCATCACATGGAGGGAAATTACCACTTTAACTGCTTTTATATTGTTGTTATTGCACCTCATGTTTGTGATGCTTGTTAAATTTCTGCTGCTCCACTTCCACACACATACACATCTACACGTCTGCACATCTACACGTCTACACATCTACACATCTACACGTCTACACACCATAGTGAGACCAGGAGTGTTTCCCTGTCTGGGAATGTGAGGCTTGTTTGTTTGCTTGTGTGAAAGAAGAAGTGTGAATGACAGCAACACACACAATTAACGCAAATTAAAGCAAAGCAAAAATACAAGGTGATACAACTGACTGACTTAAAGCAGAAGTAAGCGATATTTTTGTGTTAATATAAGTCTTAAATAGTTATATCTTCCGACAGCAATCACTTACATAGAGTGTTTGGACCGAAACACGGGTCTGTCAGTCACTCTGCTCTGCTCTGAGCCGAGGAGAAAACATTTATCGTATCCTACAGTTTTTATCCAATGAGGAGAGAGAACGGCATGAAGGGCTGTGTGTGCAGACAAGGGATGCGCGTGAATGTGGTGACGTAGGGACGAGGACCAATAGATCCATGACGAGGGCGGGGGCCGCTAACTCCATCGGCTGACGAGACGTTATGGTGCGTTCAAGGCAACCCGTAACTCGTGTTTTTCCGACCTGTGAAGTCGTACCAGTTCGATCTGGTACGAGTTCACGGGTCGGAAGTTACGAGTGGCCGTTGTAGTGACTTTCACAGGTAAAACAGGTCGGAAAAACACAAGTGGGTTGCCTGGAACGCTACAAAGTCGTAAGTCGTGACTTGAAGCTGTAATTTACGGTTTCAAAAGCCTGCCTGGAACGCAGCATTAGCCAAAACGACCGGACCGCTTACTTCTGCTTTAAGGAAACACACATTTTTAAAAACGTGTTCTGTCAGCGGCTGTGATTGGTCGGCTGATACGAGGCCTCTCTTTGAGGACTCAGGTGTCAACAGGCTTTTTCACCTCGTGAACTCAATCAGCTGTTGACATTTAGAAATTCTCAACCCTGAGTTAACACTTCAGCATCGAACCAGTGGTGCGATGCACAGCAGCAGCAGGTACTGTATCCTGACTGTTACTCTGCTGTATGAACAGAGATGTAGGCCAGTGGTTTCCAGCTGTTTTTAGCTTGCGAGGCCTCAAAACTGAGCAAAGTGTACAGCACTTGGCTCCGCTCATCACTGGTTGTCTAGTTATGTCAGGTTCAAACAAAGACTCTTTTTTTTTTTTTTCATTTTGTTTTTGCTCTGTTTGAATTCGTTTTCCAGAGTGAGAGAAGAGAATATCCAGCAATTTTACTTCTCTGGAAAGACAACAGAAGGACTGTTATTACTTTTAATGCAGCCCTTTATAAGGGGTCTTGGCCCTGAGGTTGGGAACCAGTGATCTGGTTTTTGAGTTCTTGAGAACTAATACTAAAGTCATGTCCGGAAAGTGCTGCAGGAAAGAAGTGCAGCCGCTGTCAGAGAGGTGGCGGCGCTGGGAAAACAAACAGAAACAGCTCAGTCATCCATCAAAAGTTATTAACTTCATGCAACTTTTGCTGCCACACAATTCAGCATCTTGGACCTAAACACTGGGACGATCGATAGATAGTGATGCAGAGGAGGCGCGGCGTGTGTGAAGTGACACCTGTATCTAAGAGAGGTGGAGTGTGTGCATTTTACCTAAACATTGTTTTTCTGCTGTTTAGCAGAAATACAACCAGACACTTCTTGGAAAGTAGCAGGGACACTTGTTTTATCCTTCACCACAGTGTTTGAAGATCACACCCACACTAAAACCAACATGCCCTTTCCTTTGAGAAGACGTTACGACAATATTTTAAAACGTTTGGCAAATTTTATACCCACTTTTAGTCCAAAAAAAGCTTTCCTTTAGACCGTCCCAGAAACAAAATGTATTCTTTCATCCAGGTCATTGGCTCCTCGAGGCAGAGCGATACCCTATCCCCTTGTATTTATTGAGATTAAATTGAAGAAATTGTGCAATGTAAACACTGTGGTAGAAGAAGAATTACCATCACACCCGAGGTGGTGCCCCGCGCTGATTGGTCAAAGCCCAAAAAAAGCCGTTAACGCTCAAAATCAGCCCCGGGATTTTTTGGCAAACTGCGCGATCAATCTGATCCATGTAAAAATGTATTTTTGTTGCAATCAATGAAACTCAATCGGCGTTGTAACCCCTCAGCCAAACTGAAGAGACCCATTTCATTTGATTTGAGTCGGGTCGGAGCAGAGCGGAGCAGAGCGGAGCATCACATCGCTGCGGTGTGGCAGCGGCCCAGCCCCTCACACCCGCCCTCTTCCTGCGTATATGGCATGAACCACATATGAATCAGATTCTGTGCCTGTGAGGCGCTCTGTGTCTGATCTGGGTCAGCAGCTCCGTTAACTGTGGCCTGTGTTTACCGACTGGTGCTGGGCCAGGGCACATGAACCCTCCTGCAGAGACACTGAAACACCCACGGTTTGTCTGATCGCACCAATGTAAAGTCTGGATCAGTGGGTCTCTAGGTCTGCGTCTGTGGCTTTAAGAACTGGAGTAAGGTACTATAAGACCAGCAGGGCTAAAGCTGGACACACACTGTAGATGTTGTTGTTTAACTCCACCTCACACTGTACGAGTGGGCATAAAGCCAAAGCTCTCAATTTACGGTATGTGCTCACATTGTACGTGTAAAAACTGTCAATAAAGGTTTATTTGAAAGCTCCAAGGCAGGTTTGTTTAGCAACACTGCTAAGGAGGCAGAAGAAATGTGTCGCCAGTCATAAAAAACCTCTAAAAAGAGCACTTTTCTCACGTTCATATCAGTCACGATAGGAGGAGGAGGAAACATCAAAGAGGCAGCAGCATTTTTTTATCCAACATCACGTTTTCAGACCATTTGTTTGCCACTTAGTGCAGGCAGAGTGAGACAAAATGGCACAGACATTGGTTCAATTGTGCAAGAGCTTGACACTGACCAATTTAAAATGTGATATTTCAGAAATTCATCCGACTGTCTGCAACTGTGAGAGCAGATGATCGGTCTTCACTCCCCTCTACACACTGCATGACACTCGTCAAAGCTGAAATTTGTGTCTAAAATGAATCATGCAGCTCAAAACTGGATGCAGGATCAAACACCACCTGTGGGAAACCATGTCTTGCTCTACACGCTCATTTCTAATAAAACCAATTTGTATTATGAAGTTTTAAGGCAATTAAGGAAAGTGCACGCCGCACATCCAAAAAAATAAACAGGTGCAGGACAAAAATGTAATAGAAAAAGGAGAAAAGAAAAAGAGAAAAGAAAATTTAATATAGATACATACAACGTTTTGACCCACACCGGGTCTTCTTCAGGTCAAGATCTTAACAGAAGACCCGTGTTTTGGGAGCAACAACAGCAGTGTGCGGACACCTTTTCTCCTTTTTCTTTTATGAATTTTTACTATCGATATCAAACGTGCTACTGTACGTGCTAAACGGTGCATAGGACTTCAGGGTTCACTGGGTCGAAGCTTGCACCTATGTATCGTCTGCCAAACATCAGCTGCAGATAGTATTTGTCTGTCGTCTTATCACAGCCGATGAGCCGGTGCAGCGAGTGATTGCAGCGTCTGTGATACAACACTCCTCTCTCTCCTACACGCCGAGTCCGGTCGACACACTCAGTGACTCCTTCATTCGCTCACTCACACCCTGGGACTGTTTGGCAAACGTCCCTCCGCCAGCTGACAACCACAGGCCTGTCTCACAGCTCCGCCCCCCCTCCTCCTCTCTCCAGATCTGTTGACTTTACCCACTTTGTTTGGAAAAGAGGAAAAGAGAGCAGTGGGCAGTGGGCCGGGGGCCTCCAGAGAGAGAGACGAGCCATGCAGCCAAAGGCCTCAGTGAAGCAGCCTGAAGGCCGCTCTCTGTTCCCTGAACCCTCGCCCTCACAGCAGAGCTACTGACAGGACAGTGGACAGAGGTGAGGAGCTGGAATCTAATGGAAAAATGCTCAATTAATTTTCCAATGACAGACACAAACATTGGTGTTTAACTTGAACCTGCACTAACGGCGCAACGAGCCAGCAGAGGAACGTTGACATATTATCACCTTATAAAGTTCATAAGGCAAACAGGCGCCGGATCACACAAGGAGCAGACATAATGGAGCACACAAAGCGCCAGCATCCTGTCGCCACGGTTACCTGTAGTTTAGTAGATGGTATTGGTATTAATCAATCAGTCAATCTTTGTTTGTATATAGCACTTTTGATAAAGGTCAGAGCAGTTCAAAGTGCTTCACAGAGGGACAAGTTAAATCAGGACCAATAAGAAAGATGACAATAAGATGCAATTATATTTTAAATGCTATATAAAATATATGACACTGCATTTCCTGTCTACATCTGGATCCAGCGTGTGTAAATGTATCTTTAATTTCACTTCATTTCAATTTATTCCATTCGTGGTTTACATACTTCACATGATTGCACATACTGTATTTACATGATGTACACATAATCACCATAGAAGGAGCAGGATGAAGAAAAACTGCCCCTTTCTATATTTATAATTGCATTGGCTTAGTATCAACACCAATATTATATACTATTTCAAAAAAATTAAGATGATAAAACATATAATAATAACAAGAAAACAAACAAGCAAAATAGCAATGGACACAGCTCGTCTATCTATCATTTCTTTTTTCCTTTGTTTTTCTCTTTCTCCTCCTTCTTTTTTGTAGGCACTTAGTTTAAGAAAATGTTTTAAAAAGAAAAACTGAGATATCCGATACAGATATCCTAAGGTATCCAATATATAGTTCCCTTGAAAAGAGTGTGGAAAGGATGAAGTAGTATCCCTGATGTGTGATGTCAATCTTCTGCTAACAATCACACAATGCACTGCTCTGCTTTTTTTATATAAATGAGAAAATTTCTATAATGCAGCAGGAGCTTTGCTGAATTGCGAAGGTATATAATTTTGTTGAATCATAAGGGTCTGTTTCTCAGAGAAGTTTTCATCTCCTGATCTACACCTGTCAATCAAGAGACCTCTCTCACCCACCAACTACACACCTGAGGGCAGCACCGACTCCTCTTAACACACACACACACTTCTCTCCTTAGTGATCAAGATGAAGTTGACAAAGATAATTTTATATTTTGTGTTATGTTTGTATTAAGTATTACCAGTAATTGATCACTAAAGCCACTATGTGCAAGTTTCCTAAAACAGAATCCCCACTTTGGCGACCCCCGGTGGCTGGATCAATGATGACACTAGTAAGCAGCAGTTGAGGCGACAACATTCACACGCACAGGACACCAACTATTTTCAACGGTTCAGCTTTTCTTTATCCAAACAAAACCTGAGTAACTTGAAATACGTTGTGATAACATAAAAAATCTGACCTGACGTCACGGTTAGCCTTCGATTTCTTCCACTGTGACAGTCTCAGCTTTCTCTGAACTGACCCCTCATTGTATTCACTCCACTGTTTTGGTCTGTCACGTTTGTTTTTCCACTCTTTCAGACTCCCTCCAAGCTGACCACCTCCAAAGTCTGTTTTCAGAGCTCCGGGGGTTCAGTGCACGTGTGACATTTACACACCAACACACACACACTGAGGGGTCTGTTTTTTTGGAGGTGTAAATTAGCGGAGAACAGATGAGTGAAGTGAGTGGTCTGCACGTTGGTTTTGTTTTGGTATTTGACATAATACAGCACGGGACAGCAGCACCCGGGTGTTAGGTTGTCTCCTCCGTCTTTTATCATGAACATAAACAGAATGTATGCATGTGAAAACGGCTCACGTACACATTTAACTTAGCCGGCACAAACGCCACAGTGTTGTTCTCAGCCACAGGTGTTGACGATATATCTGCACGGTTGTGTGTTACATTTTGCACAGTAGTGAGAGCAGGAGAATCTCCATATATTGAGATAACTGCTAGAATACTTTCTGTCCCTTCTTTTATTTATACTGAGGCCAGGAAGAAGAATTGTTTCTCCTCTGCTCTAACGCTCTGTGTCGGCTGAACAGACAGAGAAAAGAAAAACAACAATATGTCAGAGTACTGTCTGCACAGTGATGTGCAACAGTGTATAAGGGCCATTGTAGCGGAGGAAAAAAAGTTTGGGGATAATTTGGTAATTTGAGTTTCAATTCATATTTTCCAAGAAAAAATTGCAAATAAAAAAAAAAAATCCACTAATGTGTTGTTTTTGTTTTATCAGGGGAGGACACAATCTCTACACTTCGCAAGGTTGAAAGTTGCAACAGGAACCTGCATCTGGTAAGATTACACAGTCAAATGAGTTGGTAGGTTATGGATTATATTTAAAGGGATATTTCAACATTTTTGGCACATTCACCTATTGCCATAATCCCTATAGTTTTAGGAGTAGGTTCATTACCTTTAATTGTCGGTGCAAGTTGTTTTTAGATCGGTGGGGCATAGCTCTTCATGGCGCGCGGTATTTTCACCTTTCCCTCATCAAACTCATCAAATACACAATCCATCAACTCCAAAACACTCTTGTAGACAAGTTGTGACCCGCACATTCACTTAAAAAGAAAGTGAATCTAAAATTGTTGAGAGTTTTGTTTTTCATTTTTGCAAAATGCTGACTTTATGAGCTCAGACAACATCTGAGTTTTTTTCTCACCGTAAATGACTGTAACATAAACATTTTGTACCTCATGGTATAGCTGTAGCATCTACATACAGTACAGTAGGTTCAAGCTTACAGTCATCTGTATTTTTTTACAGCATGGCCCTTTCACAGGCTGACTGTGTGTTCCTCAGTACTTAGTGGGGGGGACATCTGTGGATGACAACATGCCAGACACATTGTTATCACGCAGTCCCTTGGATGAGACCGTCCTCCACCAAACAGGAAATCTGTCAACACTCAGAGAGGGAGGATGAGGCTGCAGCCGGGGGAGAAGACGATGGGCGATAAAACAGTAATAAAACAGAAAGAGGAGCTGAGAGATAAATCCATGCAAAGCATATAAAAGAGACCAAAGTGAAGGCAAAGGGGAAAAGGCCCATAAAGCCCATAATGTTTGCATCAATCTTTGTATATATCTGTCCTCATCTGTCACAGAGCGCCACAGAAAGTCCCAGAGCCAGGTAGCTATGACAGGCCAGTACTCCTCCTCCTCCACCACCATCATCATCATCATCCTCAGCACAGCGCCACTCTGTCAGGAGCCAAACCCAAAAACCACAACCTTATTAAAAGTTGCATAACGGCTCAACAGATGCTCACTGTGACAGTCCTTTCACTGAGCTCTGCTGCCTCTCTAATAGACACTGATGGATGTCCCTGCAACAGCCGGATCACATGAACACCTCATGACGGAGCAGCACATGTGGGGGAATTCACCAAAAACCCAGCAGTGTGTCTCCTACATCGCCACATTTTCCACTCTCGTTCAAACCAACCTGCATGTCGCAACTTTAAAGGGATAGTAGCATTTTTTTAAAGTGGGGTTGTATGATCTACAAATAGCCCCTAAGTACTTTAATTGCAGTAGAAGACCCTCTACACTCCTCCCGTTTGCAACGCCAGCCCATAGCCCTGCCCAGAGATTTACAACATACAGTGTTGTGAATGGACCCAAAGAAGCGGCCTATTTTCGCGGCCTAAAAGAGGTTTTACCTGAAAAAAAAAAACACAGTTCCATTGTTCGCTATAATATAATTTTTTCCAGCCCCTCAAAGTGCAGGAAAAACCCAGTTTTTATTTGGAGCTAACCAACTGCTGATCGGCGGGCGCTAACCCTGGGCGGAGGGATACGTGAGTTGGTTAGCTCCAAATAAAAACTGCGTTTTTCCTGCACTTTGAGGGGCTGGAAAAAACTATATTATAGCGAACAATGGAACTGTGTTTTTTTTTTCAGGTAAAACCTCTTTTAGGCCGCGAAAATAGGCCGTTTCTTTGGGTCCATTCACAACACTGTATGTTGTAAATCTCTGGGCAGGGCTATGGGCTGGCGTTGCAAACGGGAGGAGTGCAGAGGGTCTTCTACTGCAATTAAAGTACTTAGGGGCTCATCATACATCATCATACAACCCCACTTCAAAAAAATGTTACTATCCCTTTAAATAACCAACTTTAGCTGCAGTATCTTTATGTGCAGAAATAATTATCGGACGGCGTTCAGACGGATACCTGATACCGAACGGTTGAAGTGTGTCCTGTCCGGCCTGCCACACTGAAGGAAATGAGCCTTTTTTTAAGCATCAATCAGGAGCTGCAGATAAAATCCATGCAGGTCTGCGGCTTAAAACACATGAGGTGGCAGGTGAGGCGGGATGGAGGGAGTCCACTTGGTTTCGGGCTCGCACACCTGCAAATGTGGCTCAGTAAGCACATATAAAAGATGAATGGATGTTGATACAATCAGAACCATCATTTAAACCATATGAGAGTCAACATTAGGTTGGAGGTCGCTCAAAGACACTTTCCACATTATTTTTGTTTAATCAAGACCAAAATATTTTTCAGATATTTTTCTGATACAGCTGTTTTAATAGAGATGCAGCCACCACAGCGAACGGAAAGTCCTCTAGTCTAATGGACTAAAGGCTGATTCCAAGAAAATCAGACTAGAGTAGAGTCAAGAGAAAAGGCCTAATGTCCACCTTGGGAAAAACTGATTCTTGATGAGAGGATCTAAAACAGGACTGTCAAACTCATTCAGGGACCTCAAACAGTGCAATTTGATCTCAAGAGGACTGGACCAGTAAAATAATAGCATGATAGCCTATAAATAAAAAGATTTTTTCCTTTTGTATTAAGATGTTTACAGTTCATGAACTATCCTTTTACAAAACATATCATGAAAAACCTGAAATGTCCTCATAAAAATATGTGCAATTTCAACAATATTATGCCTCTTCTGTCTTCTGTGTAATTTTTACACTTGGAAGACTCATCCTGGGGGTCGGATTGGACCCTCTGCCGAGCCGGTTTTGGCCCGTGGGCCGCACGTTTGACACCTTTGATCTAAAAGTTCTTTTCAAGTCAGAGACACTTTGCTTCTTGAATATTCAGTAGGATGAACATCGCTGATTGGACAGCAAAGAGAGGCTCAATTTATAACTGCAGTGAATTTCCATGTCCTCAAATTTGTGTAATTGCTCAATTTGACACAGTCGGGAAGGACATAACTGAATCTTAAAGGGATAGTTAAACATTTTAGCAAATTGGCCCATTGCCATAATCCATAGTTTTAGGAGTAGGTTCGTTACCTTACATTGTCGGTGCAGGCTATTTTTAGAACGGCGGAGCAGAGCTGCTCAAAGTTACGCTACAGAGGCTCATGGGATTTCTTGGTTTCCCTCATCAAACTCATCAAATACACAATCCAACAACTCCAAAACACTCTGGTGGACAAGTTGTGACCTGCACATTCACCACACTATGAAATAATAACAGAACAATACGAGACAGAGTTGTTTTAGAGGTAAATTCATGCAAAACCGCTGATGCGCATTCCCGTCGGGGGCAGTTTTTCGGCAAGCAGTCTTTGCATTTGCCTTGAAAATGTTGAACTTGGGGCCACCTTTATAGGGGAAAATTATAAAATACCCTTGTGAATGAAAACTATACAGTGACTTGGTATCGGAAAGTCTCCTCCAGACAGTCCAACTGGAGTTACTAGGGTTAGCTCCTAACCCCAACTCCAGTAGAAGAACAGTTACGTTACTAAATTGTCTAACATAAGATTTTCCTCTCCACAGCTTGTAGAGTGAATGAATGATGTTTGATGAGTTCAAACCTTTAGAAAAGAGCAACAGTTCAATGCTACCGCAGGTGACAATACACTACCAGCCATTCGACACGCTGCTGCTCAGACACACCTCACAGAAATCACTGAGCTCATCCCTTTCATCAGCACAACTCCTGTTGGACTTCCTCTACATCCATCTGGCATCTATTTTATTCCAGCTGATAAGTCTTTTAAGAATATTTACTTTTCCTGCCCGCCCAGCGTTTGTGTTTCCAACATGTCTGAGTGAGTGAGCGTGCATGTGGGCTGCCTGCATGTGATTCTCCGTGCTGCTAAGTACTGTACAGGTGGATAACGCTCATTCTTGGAAGGATATAGTAGCTGTGTTTTGCCAGAGCAGGAAACGTTGATTTGTCCACAAGGTCACCAGACGGGCCGTTTTCTCAGAGGAGACCGGGTTCAGCTCAAAAACAGAAATATGCAGAGCCTATGCACCCCTCCACCCCCACCCCTACCCCCTGTTTCTGTTGCCCCGGAGCATATCTGATGGTGAAGGGGGGCGGTGACGGGGTAGGTGAGGGAGTATCGGACCATAGCTGGCTGAGCGGCCCAGACAGAGAGGGGCATTGTACGAGTGGACTCACACAAACCCACACCATCTGACACCCTCCTGCTCCCCCTCGTGCTGCACCTCAACGTCTGGCTTCTCTTCATTACACAAGATAACATTAATTTAATATTAAATAAACCTGGAAATGAGGCCTCGTTTGATGCGTTTTCGCCGTCTTCCTTCTCAGTTTTCCGTATTCTCGAAAAACTTCCCCACATCCTGTCTTTTAACTTCACCCTTTGCCTTCTCCAGCCTCGCTGTGAGTCTCTTTCACTTAACTCTCCCTTCTCCTACACCACTAAAACAAACAGCTGCTCCCCCCAGACCAGTGACCTGACTGGATGACACTGTGATTTAATTGTAACCGATCACTTTAATTGGTTTTGGAAATATTTCCTTTCCTGTTTTGGAACACCTGAGAGTACGAGCCCACGGTTCAGACAGACTCCCCAGCAAGTGGAATAAAACAGCACTTTACCTATCTGTTCTTTTCCATCAAGGAGCCCTCAGTGAATTTAGACAGTTAAACTTTGATCCTTGGAAATTCAATATTGAGAATTTATGCAGCCCTTTACAACACTTGGGCTTGGACAGAGAGTGTAGCCTTCAGATTTTATATACAGAAGCTGCAGTGCCAGATGATGCAAGATGGACACTGCAAGCCAGTGACAGAAGTGTCTGGCTGATCCCGACAGGATTACATCACGTTGCCTGGCGATCTGCGGATCAGCTCGTGATGCACGAAGAATCAAAGAGCAGCTACTTAAAATCTCATCGCAGAGCTCTGAGCCATGGGTTTCTGGCTTTCCTTGAGTCTGCCATTTAAACACCACCAAATTTGAAATTATCACATGACTTTGGATCATCGATGTCTTTCTGAGCAGCTGCTTGGTTGACGAGCCGCCGTCACTTGGGTCTGGAGGTCTGGGCATAAAAATGCAAAAACAAAAATTCAATAATAAATAGCTTCGACAGAAATCATACACATCTGCAGAGAGTTACAAGATATTTTTTCCTTTCATTCCTATGCAAACGACAAATATTTTCCAACCTGCCAACTCTTCAAGAGATCCTGAAAGGATGTGATTTAAAGACAAGTTGTTTATCATCATCATCATTATATGCAATTGTATAAATAGGCCTTACACTGGTATAGGAATGACCTTTCTTTAAGCCCACTTTAATCTAATTAAGTTGCTTTTTCTCTCTCACACATGCAAATACACACACATTGCTCTCATTTCGCTCCGTTTTATTACCTAGTTTGCCAAAAAAGAGCTCTTTGTTAAAGCATAATGATCAAAACCACATTTGATCTTCAAGGCAGGAGTCTTGGAGGCAGATGAGGTTTACTCGGTTGAATGTCTGACTCTAGTTTGGTACGGGGTAACTAAAAAGTACGAACAATATAATCACTGACTGCAGTGAGGTTGCAAAATCAACAACAAGTGAGAAATTCCCTGAAGTATCCAAGAACAATTGTATCCCTCCATCTGCAATCTCGGTAAACAGGAAGACTTTTATAGATTTACTAATCAACAAAATACTCGACATGTAATTCAGCTTATATAATACACTACGCCTGATTATACATAGAAACTACTGATCTATATTTGTCCAGCTTGGGTGTTTCTGTCAACATGACACTGTAAACTTTGCGGCCTGACCTCCATGACTCAGCCACAGACAGTCGCTGCTCACATTTCCCCCGAAGAAGAAACAGATTGTGAAGATCTCCTGTAAACTTTGCAGTAGATGGGGCTGAAATATGTCAGAGTTTCCACAACCTTCTCTATCGCACTTTGCTCTGGTGAGTTCCTCCTCACCAATGCACTTTCAGGGATGAGGAGAGGCTGCTGGACTTGAAACAGGCAGCTCAGTGAGGAGGAATGCCGAAGCCTTCCCAACGATCTCTCTGATGCCTCTCATTTGCATAAAACAATATTTGAATTACGAATATCAAATGAGGCTAACTAACGAACGATGCATACTAACGCGGCATAAATGGACTCTTTTACAGCACGTTGGAGCTTTAGGAAGTCCTTTTAATTAATTCAGCTCGGTAGAAAGTGTTATGTAATGTGTGGTCACAAGAGGTGGCAAAGAAAAATAAATGCAGGTGCTCAGAGTTTTGTAATTAATATGGGTGAAATAAAACATTAGTGCGTTAGAGAAAATAAACTGAATGACGCGTTTAGTGCCAGCTGGACAAAAATAACTTCATCACCTCAGCGGGACATGGAAACTAACTCTCTGATGATCGAGAGTTTTCCAACTGAATGGGATCCTGTGAGCTGAAGATGATTTATCCTGCAAGAGTAGTTCACAGTCACTGAGATATTGTATTTTTTCAAACAATACAATATTATTTATTCATATCCATTCATTCAAAGTGTCATCAGGCCATATTTACAGGCTGGTACCAATTAACAAGCCAGTTATTACCAAGAACCAGCTTTTAACTGTCTATTTTACTGTTTCAAGACCAACCAAAAACCAAACACAAACTGCCTGTTATTAATTTTTTGGATATAAACTCATAATCTAAATATTGAGTGTGGATCTGACAATCTATAATGTACTGAACGGGACATTTTTACAGTTTGAAGAATAAAGTTGTCAGTGCTCTCTAGTGGAAAAACTATAAAATAACAACATCATATGTATCAGCCAGATGTCTACACAGGTGCTAGTATTTCTGTAATAAGATAATATTGGCCCAAACAGGAGATTATGTAATGAGTGAAAAACATGTCATGCTGATAGCGACTCTCCAGCAAGTTTATTTTTGTCTCTTTGCCAACAACAAAAACCTCAGTACATCATTTCAATCTTTATGAAAGGATAGAGTCTCTGGCGTGTTGCACAGACGACTAAACACAAATGTTTACACAAGGAGAAAACTCCTAAAAAGCATCGCGTCTGCAAGATTATCCAGGACTCTTTGATGAGCCAACTGAGCAAATTTTACCGACACAGGTTGGATCTCTGATGGAAGGTTAACAGCGAAATCTGGCAAATAAGCAAAGCTCGGCTTTGGGTTGATTCAAACACAGACAGAGAAGATTAGACCTGCAGACAGAGAAGGGATGAGAGGCGGAGATGTCTTCTCAAAGGCCTCCTCAGTCACACAGGGGCCCAGGCTCCTTCATGTGCTCCATATGAGGATCAGTCAATGTTTGTCTGAGAGGGTATCATGCTGCTACTTTTAAACAAAGTGAGCCACAGTGTTGTGTTGGCGGGTTTTAGTGTAGACAAACTGCACAAAGAGGAAACTCATCTAAAAACAACCCTATACGAAGTCTTCAGGACAATTCAAGGTTCTTCTATTTCTGCTCATAGCAAGAAATCAAAGATTTGGTATTAGTATTAAAGCAGAAGTAAGCGATCCGGTCGTTTTGGCTAACTTCTTGTCAGCCGATGGAGTTAGCAGTCCCCGCCCTCGTCCCTACGTCACCACATTCACGCGCATCCCTTGGCTGCACACACAGAGAGGACTGCCCCTTTACGCCGTTCTCTCTCCTCATTGGATAAAGGTTGTAGGATACAAGGAAAGTTTTCTCCTCGGCTTACAGCAGAGCAGAGTGACTGACAGACCCGTGTTTCAGACCAAACACTCTATATAAGTGATTGCTGTTGGAAGATATAACTATTTAAGACTTATATTAACACAAACATTCCGCTTACTTCTGCTTTAAATGGATGGCAAAGTGCAAGATAAGGAAGACAAAGAAGATGTGCAAAACTTTTTCAAGGATTTTTCCAATGGCGATTATACACTGCAAAAACTCAAAATCTTACCAAGAATATTTGTCTTATTTCTAGTCAAAATGTCTCATTTCTAGTCAAAACAAATCTCATTATACCTAAAATAAGACTCATCACATTAAAAAGTAGCTTGTTTTTAGACACTTTTTACTTATTTCAAGCAGATTTTCACTTGAAATAATCTGATAGTGGAGCAAGTTTTTCTTTCTGATTACAAGCACAAAACACTTCCTTTCACTGGCAGATTTTTCTACTGATTTCAAGGGAAAATGATCTAAAAACAAGGGAAAATGATCTAAAAACAAGTTCATTTTTAGGTGATGAACCTTATTTTAAGTGGAAAGAGATTAGTTTTGACTAGAAATTAGACATTTTGACAAGAAATAAGACAAATATTCTTGGAAAGATTTTGAGTTTTTGCAGTGTAATTGGTCCGCTTTGGAGAACAAGGGTGGGTTTTAAGCTCTGATTGTGCGATCTTTTGTCAGTCGTATCTGGCAACACTTCCAGTCCAGTCCAGTTTTGTGTAGGCCGAACACACAGCCTTCACAGCCATGGAGCAGACCTTATGTCTCGATCCAACCGCCTTCACATTCTCCAGCCTCTGAACTGTCACTGTCGTCAGTTACATCATGTTTAATCATCAAAAAGGTCGACCTTTCATCGGCTGCCGGTCACAAGTCGATAACATGTACAGTATAGGCCACATTCCTCTGGGCCTTACCTGGGTAATGTGATCCCCTGACTCCAAAATCCCAGCTCCATGAATGTCACTGATTAAGTCATGTGTTTTCAACCCAGAGACCCATGAGGGTGAAAGTAACATGAGATCTGCCTGGCTGATTAGCGCCGCGATAGCTCTCTCTGGGCCCATTCCCCCCAGTGTTACAGGGGCTTATCAGCAGAACGCTCTCATCTTCACGACCAGGAAAGTAATTGTTGGGCTTGCAGTGCCGCTATTATGCAGTTTGTCTGATTTAGTATCTGTGAGTGACAACTGACGCTTTGTATGTGCATGAACATGTGCTTTTTCTCTGCACGTGTGCGGGGAAACAATAAGGAACTGTCACGGTGCGCAATCATACTGTCAGTCAGTCTTGAGTCAGTTAAAGAAAAATTTAAATTATTGTAATTAAAGGATGGACTTACAAGGAAAGATGATTGCACGGGGAGGAATTCAAAGGCTGTAAACAAGCTCCTGGACTTGTTTATTGGCGACTGGAGAAACCAAAATACCAGGATACAGGTGTAAAGTCGCTGGAATGGATCCACCTTTGAAGTTTGACATTTTAGCGATAATGAAACTGAAATCCATTCAGTTGTTGATTGACACTCAAGTCAAATCCCTTCGCTATGAGTCCTTGTAAACATGACATATTTTCTCACTACAAGTTCCAGGAAAACTGTAAACACTCAGTGAGACCAGGAATAACTTTTAATTGAGAAAGTATGGATTTCCTATCAAATCTTTAAACAACCCCTAAAGCGCGCCGCCAGGCTGTAAAGAGTCCTATAACCGATAGCATATGTATGATTTAATGGCAGCCTTTAAAGCACAGAGCGGGAGCTGCAACCTTTCAACAAGCCCACGTCCTGACATCTATTCTTGCATGCTTGGGATAGTTCGGTAATTCACAGCATTAATGGACAGAACGTAACAGGGGTGGGTAGGGTGGGGGGGGGGGGTCTCAGGGGGTCCAGAGGGCAGGAATTTGCTGGTGTTTAAGTCTCATGACCTGAGATACTCTTGCAATAATAACAGAGCGAACGGCTTTGCACCAGCAGGAATGTAGGGCAGCTAAAGTGTGAGGAGAAGGGGAAAGTGCGGCCAAGTTTGCACCAAGAAATGAGTCTATCTTAAACTATGGATGTACAGCAGCTTATCCTCATATCCAATAGTCAAAATACAGGATGTATGTACTTAAAATCCAAAAGAGTGGAAGTGCTGCTGGGTCCTTTTTTGTCGTTGATAGTCCTCAGATGCTCCTTTCTGGAAATGTGGGTGTATTTTCATCAAACATTTACAGTTTTACACAAAAGTGCGTTTACATGCACTCAGTTGTCCAGTTATAGTCGGACTAAGGCAATCATTTGGTTTTCTCAAGTGTCATGTAAACGTACTGATTGTCCGATGATTGGCCTGACAGTCGTTCTGACCTTGAACAGTCAACTTCACCAGCCAATGAGTTGTCAGACCAATCAGATCCACTTATCTGGCCACCAGCGTAATCACACCTCTTGACCCCTTTAAATCTGCAGCCGTGTGTTTACATGCAAGTTGCAAGACCTGGAGGTGGAAGATGGAAGAAGCAGGGAGGGAGAGAAAACAAAAAGCCCAGTTGCCATGGTTGCAGCTAAATACTGTAAAAAAATAAATAAATAAAAAGGCAGCATGTTCACCAGGAGGCAGGTCAGTCAAGAACGATGTAGCTTTCAGGTGAAAAATAGTAAAATTGGGCTCTACACTCAATCATATCATATAACCTCAGGGAATCGTCTACATAACTAACACAGTCTGCACAACACAATGAAAATCAGATCAATCATGTGAATATAATTGTTGTTTTGTCACCAAATACAGTTCATGTTATAAATACATTCAGATTTATGCGTTATGTAATTTGTGTTACTTTCCTCCCTAATTAAACATAGTGGACAAATTTATAACTTGTCTTCTGACCGCTACACCAACAAACTGTGTTAGCCAACACCATTAGAGGTCTGGGGGTCCGTGTGAAAAGGGAGACCTGGAAAAGAGTCAAATTCCCAGTCTGAGTTACTGTCCCGACCCGTAACGGGGCGTCTACAGGACTGAGCTAAGATTGAAACTCATTATCTCAAGAAATGTTTTAGCTAAATTCAGTTTAAGTAAATTAAATGAGCATCAACTCTATAGCTACATCCTCTATACATTTATACATCTACTTTTTAATTAGACATTATTCATATAAATAACTAATATAATATATAAATAAAGACATAATAAATAGGATAAACATTATTCTCACACTCACTACTGATGCTATGGGCAAACTACAATAAATGAAATGTGAAAAATATTTATTATTTCCACAGAACATGAAGGTGGTGGATGATGAGGGGAAATCAAACAGTTGAAAATCACGCAACATCAAACTTACTCTACTGTTAGTTGCCCTCTGTAGAGACGTGCAGCCCTGGTGGCTAACGACTCTGTCATGTTTCAGTTACTGGGACATGTTTTCACACTGTTGGTGCCCGGGTATAGAATAACAAACATCCGACTCCTTGAACTGTAGCAGAAGTTAATCTCTCAGCAGCAGAAACTCGAGGAGGGAAACAGACCACCTGTGTGTGTGTAGAAGGTTATAATGTGCGTGTACTGTAATCCTCCTGCAGTCCAGAAGCACCAAACAACACATCTGGCCAACACTCACCAACAACACACAGCCCCCCCATAAAAGGATGCCTTTGTGGTCTTAACGTGTTAAAGGGGTAGTTCACACATTTTGGCAAATTGGCCCATTGCCATAATCCCTATAGTTTTAGGAGTAGGTTCGTTACCTTTAATTGTTGGTGCAAGCTATTTTTATAACAGCGGAGCGGAGACGTGAGCTGCTCAGAGCTACGCTACGGAGGCTAATGGGATTTCTTGGTTTCCCTCATCAAACTCATCAAATACACAATCCAACAACTCCAAAACACTCTGGTGGACAAGGGGACATAGAGATTATGGCGATGGGCCAATTTGCTAAAAATGTTGAGCTATCCCTTTAATCTAAAATGCCTCTCATAGATGGTAACAAAACAAACCAATGCATGCAGCCTCCTATATTGTACATCCCATAGTTGCATGTCATTGTTAAGGGACCTCTGACAGTCAGAGCAGATGCACTGAGCCGGGTTGATGCCTATAACACGTTTTACCATCCGAAACCAGTTGTTTCTTTTATCCTCGACAACCTTATAACTGCATGTTTGATGTTTGATGTTACTGTAACCATGACGACCACAATCTTTGCTGAAACATACAGATTCCAGAAGTCCAAGTGCATTATTATTATTCTCACCATGGCAACAGATGTTTGTTAGGCCCCGGTGAAGCATGGTTGACACCGATGTGAGTCTTATTAAAGGGGCGGGACAAAAAGCCGGTATGGCTGCTGGTTTGGTTTATATAGATATTTTTATTGTTTCAGAGTAGCTGAGTAGCTTCTCCAGTTTGCAAAGGAAAACAGTGCCTCTATAAAATATGTCATGCATGTTGCACCTGTATACCACTCTGCAAACCTATAGGAGAGATATTACGTGAAAAAGGTTTGCATATCTCTCTCTTAGCGCTATGTGCCAACTATCACTCAACTCCACAGATCGTATCAGGGCCGCGGCTGCATGAGTGTCATGTCTCATCGGGTCATCTGACTAAGGAGGACAATCCAACAGAAACTTGGCATTTTGTAAAGGATAAGGGTTTTAAAGGGAACAGCCAGGTGCTTTCACCACCACCTCAGCCTGACTTTCTGTCAGTTGACCTTTCCACCCGGTGGGACGGGACCTCGGCATGCTGCAGAGAACGTGATCGCTAAGTGTTTTCTTCTCCTTCTCCTTCTTCACATGGCCCGTGTTGCTGTGCTGAGTGTTATTCCAGCAGCACACAGAGCCACAGGCGGGTTTCTCACATCTGCTCAGCATGTTGCTTTGTGTTTTCGGTTCCAGTAGTAGGAGGGCTGGCTGCATCGCCGTCCTCTGACCAGTAGCTGGAGGTGACGGACGGGACGGCGCACAGAGACACGGACCAAGTACAATGTGCTGGCAAGAGGACACAGCGTCGGCCAACACATGTTATAGTATACTTCTTCTATTTTTCATCCACACGCTCACACGGCTTGAATCTCCATCCTGAAGAAGTATAAAGCCACAGTCTGTTCCTGATATTTCCACGTGGCTCATTGACAGAGCTGTTTAGTTCTGCATGGGAAGTTGTAGCGTGCTCGAGCGGTTGTATTCGATGATTGTGCCCCCTCTCTCCCCTCAGCTGTTTATTCCCCTTTATCTCTGCCTTTTGGAACAAATTGTAGTCAGACATTTTTTTGTTCAAGTGGCCCGCGATTCATGCTTTCTCCAGGTGCCTCCAATTAGTCCTCATTGCGAATCGCTGGGTGAGTGAGAGAGCAGTGGAAAGCTCGTTGTAGTCCAGCTGTGGCTGGGTGGTACGGTGCTGAGAGAGCAGCAGCGAGGTGGAGGCACGAGGGTCGAGGAACGTTCACAGGTCGTCATCCATCAAGTTGATTTCGGACCTTTGATGAATGACACACAGTGACAGAGTTTTGGCAGATATTGGAGAAATTAAAAAGACAATTTTTCTAGCAAACCAAACACTCAGAGCAAATGTGCAGCAATGACAAAAAGAAACATAAATAAACCATTTGTCACTCCACAGCCAGTAGAGGTGTTTAAAGGACAATTCCAGGCGAATTCAACTCAGGGGTGTATTTTCCTATCATTTTAGGTCTAAAAGAAGGAATCTGAAGATTTTCAGTTTAATCGCTCCTGTTTTGCGGTAGTTGCATCTGTCCCCGCATCGCCACGGCAGCAATGAATGGGAGTGGATGTAAGTTCCGCTGTTTAGGCTGTTTACATCCCTCAAAGCCGCAATTTTTTTCCACAGACAGCGTCAGATGGCTACTCAAACATGCACCGAGAAGTTTATTTACTTCAAGCAAGACGACATGTTTGTAAAACTAGATCTAATTCAAAGTCTCCCGGAGTCTCGCGCGAGACCCAGTTGCCGTGCTCGGTGTGTTCAGGTGCAGTGGGAAAAGCTACCGTTTGTGTCATAAACACAGGAATATCAACTCTTGACTTGCTTCAAGTAAAAAAAACTTCTCGGCGCATGTTTGAGTAGCCACCTGACGCTGTATGTGGAAAAAAATGTACACTTGAAGCAAGTCAAGAGTTGATATTCCTGTGTTTATGACACAAGCGGTAGCTCCCACTGCGCCTGAATACACCAGCACTGCAACTTCGGGCTCGTGCGAGACTCCGGGAGACTTTGAATTAGATCACAAACATGTCGGCTTGCTTGAAGTAAATAAACTTCTCGGTGCATGTTTGAGTCTCCATCTGACGCTGTCTGTGGAAAAAAATTGCGGCTTTGAGGGCTGGAAACAGCCTAAACAGCAGAACTTACATCCACTCCCATTCATTGCTGCCGTGGCGATGCGGGGACAGACGCAACTACCGCAAAACAGGAGCAATTAAACTGAAAATCTTCAGATTCCTTCTTTTAGACTTAAAATGATATGAAAATACACCCCCGAGTTGAATTCGCCTGGAATTGTCCTTTAATAGGCTACTGTAAGGAATATCATATCATATGTGACCAACTCATATCAGCTGTTTTGAAGCAATGAGACTCACAAGCAAGCTATCCTGTTTTACAGTTGAGGCTGCAGTAGTAGGCAAGCACTAAGCTTTCTCACACATCAAGTATATTTTATATTGGGAGTCGTGTTCCTGGCTCACCAATGAGATTTAGTCGAATTTTTAACTCGCATTTGTCCACTCTTATGTTTTTCACCAACTCCATCGAAATATATCTGGGTTTTTCACTGCATCACACTCCCATAGACTATATCCACTCTTGCTGATGTATGCGAGCTTCACGTGAATCGATACTTTCTGTCAGTACCAAAAAAAGTAAAACGCTAAAGAGCAATTTGAATTTGCAAAAACATGTGATAACTTGCCTTTGTAACTTTAAGCACACACTGGATTGTTAGTGATTTGTGGACTTTTTTGTTTGTTAACTTGGTTAAGTTGTAGGTAGTTTATGCTGTAGTATTGACAAGGCAGCACTTTCATTAGCTCCAGCACGGTTTCTAAGGCTTAACTAATGTACGTCATTGGTGACTACACATTTAGGTTAGTTTCTCGTATGAGCATACGACATAAATACAGATTGATGAACTGTGAGTATTATAAGAACCTGCATGTGAATGATAACTGGCTTTTACTGGTAGATTTAGCGCTTTAGCTTTAGCTCTTTCTACCAGGGAGAAGATTCATAGAAAATACATTTATCATGATTTAGATGCACGTGGCTTCATTTTAAAGCTTTGTAGTTACATAACTAAACTGTGTAACATGACATTTTGAAGGTATAAAACGTTTCTGAGGATATTCCCCAGACCCTGAAACAGCCTCTTCCTCCTAAGAGGTAAAGTAAGCGGATTAGGAAGGCTGGCATAGTAGAATATGATATACACGTGTGTTTTTCTTGTGTTGTAAAGTGATTTTACGTCGGGTTGAAGAGTTGACAGACTGGTTGCTCACTCGCACGGCAGTATATCAACCGTCCTTGGCTCTCGTATTGACGTCAGTGTTTTTAATACTCAGGTGGTTTAAGACTAAACTCAGCCAAAGAGATTAGTAGTACCTGAGCATGCAAATGGTAGCTCCCTCCAGAGACGAGGTGGAGCTGTCAGGCATGGCACGCATCACCAGTCAGGAGCTATCAAGACGTGGTCAAATGGAAACTTTCTCTTTCTACTACTGGCTTTCAGTGTTTTCTGAGTGAACACACACACACATACTCACACACTTGGACCACATGGAGTGTAGTGTTTCATGGAGGTGAGAGCTCTGACGGTACCAGGCTCGAAGCCATTCAAACATGAATCTTCTTTATTGTTTTTACATACCGCTCTTCACAGAAACATCAACCAGCTGTACATGACAGTCACGTTACAACAGAAGCAAATTATGGTCTTCTCTTTTCACATGAAACACAGATAAATGGATTTAGCTAAGATGTCTACATGTGGGATTATGAGTTATGAACATTTCCATTTTTCTCATTGTTTTCAAGGATCATCTTGGAATAATTCTTAATTAAAGAGACTAAAGTCAATGGAAATGTTGAGGAAACCGATGAGATTTGATAAGAAAAATAGATATAATGTTAAAATCAATGAAGGATAAGAAAACAGTGTTTATGTCAGTCCAGCCTCTCTCATGTGAGGATTTGCTGCTTCTTTATATATATTTTATCATTATAAACAGAATATCTTTACATTTTGGACTAACAGTCGTACATTTGAGACTTTTGAAGTTGTGACCTTAAGTTTGTGGTGGGCATTTTGTAACTTCTAAATGACAAATGGATCGATAATATATTAAATATTTGCAAAACTACAACAGACTATCCTGGTAAAAAAAAATGCAAAATGTAAAATGGGTCTTTTGCAAACTGGATTGACAAAATATTTTAACTCCAAATTGTTATTACCTTTACCTTTACCTTTGAGCTGTCGAAGAGACTAGATGCTCCTGATACTGAACCCTCCTCTTGTGTACAGAACCACTGTTGTTGTATAGTTGAATTCTGACCGTTAGTATTTGTAATACACCCTTTGTATTTTGTCTCTTTTGCCACTCTGTACCGTTGGGTGTTTGTAGCCACGGTTGCATGCATGCATGAAAACACACTTCAGGATGCCACATTTCATCCAAAGCCACATTTAAAGAGGAAAATCCTGACTGGCAAAGCAACAATGACCATCAGTGTCACACACACACCCCAACACCCCAACACCCTCTTCCTGTCCTAATTTTAAAAATAAAAAGACTGTTTAGTGTAGTCAGTGGCGCAAATCACCCGACGCTAGTAATGTTTATTCGTCCGTTCATACAGTCAGCTGTGTATGATTGTGGAATATTTACTTCATCTCTGAGAGCAGTGAATGGGACAACTCACCTCCTGTATGGGGCCACTCTTGCATGTCTCCTTTTGGCCTGTAGGTTGTTACGGTGCTGGGATCCATGGGGTTGGCTGACAGGGCGCCATGGGGGGGAAGGGGTTAATATTTAAATTGCACTGCTCTTGTCAATCACTCAGTGGAGCCCAAGGCAGCTGGGTCATCCTTAGTGAAAACAGCCTGTGTATGTGCGTAGAGGTGTAAGAGATTGATCACATTCAGCCAGGGATGATTTCTGACTTTCACTAATAATAATAATCAAGCCACATTAAAGGAATAGTTCACCAAAAAATGAAATTTAATGTTGATGAATACTCCGTAGTAGTTTGGAGAAACGGGAGGGGGGTTCGTAGTCCAATGAAATCCTTATATGAGAGTCAATAGCGCCTAACACAAAAACGTTCATAAAACTACACAAAAATCCTCTAATATCCCTCCTTACTGCTCGTCCGCTGCAATCCAAGTGTCCTGAAGGGATATAGTCTGGAGTTTACTCAAAACAACGTAATTTAGGACATTTTTACAGCCTAAACAGTCCTGTATTGCACTCGGACGTTCACGCTCCCCAGGCAAATTCAATACAGGACTGTTTTGGCTGTAAAAATGTCCTAAATTACGTCATTTCGAGTAAACTCTGGACTATATCCCTTCAAGACACTTGGATTGCAGCGGACGAGCAGTAAGGAGGAATATTAAATGGTTATTGTGTAGTTTTATGGACTTTTTTGTGTCTGGCCCTATTGACTCTCATATAAGGATTTCATTGGACTACGAACCGCCCTCCCGGGTCTCCATGCACTTTGAGGAATAAAAAAACTACTCATGAAGGTGAATTTCATTTTTTGGTGAACTATTCCTTTAACATGTTTTTAGACCTATCAAGCATGATATCTACAGCACCTGTCCTCTATTTCAGATTTCAATATTTAAACCCTCTCCTTTAAATTCTGATACCAGTTGAGTTGAGTTAACATTTCAGGATAAAAGTAAAATATTATTTTAAAAAATGAGCAGAAATTTCAGTGGATCTCCTTCGGTTGGGTTATTATTCAAGCATAGGTGGACAAATTCGTTTTTAAAACAATAAAAAATCTTTCCAAGTATATTTTTAATCAAGTCACACACATATTGCACAAAGCCAAAATGAAAGAGGAGAAGAAATAGTAACGAAAACCAAATATCAGCAGTTTATTGCAAAGAATTGGTTGTCAGACTGACGATCAGACTGGTTGTAAACAAGGTGAAGTCTGCAGTGAGTGTACCTGTAATTTCAGTAATAATCCCTCATCGCACGAGAGTGAGACAGTGAGTGTGTTTAACTACGCTGAGTGCAGTAGGTCAAAACGTGAACCAAGAAGACGAGGCAGTAAAGTGTGATGAATGTTTCTAACCGACACTGAGTAATACTTTTGTTTGCCTTCACTTTCTGTTGTAAATAGGTTGACCTGGATAGTTTGTTTACAACCCGTGAGAAGCTCTGAGTGCACGTGCTCGTTGTTATGTTGGACTTTTCTGTGACTCTGCAGTAATTTGAGATCTTGTTCTTCAAAAATAAAAGCTTTCAAGGCTGTTATGTCTTAATATAGAGTGCATATATGTCTTGCTAAGCATACCATAACCTCTCACCCATGGCTCAGCTTCAACCGAGTCGACCTGCAATCCAAATAGACGTGCCCTTTCCAGACATTCCCATCCGAGAGGTCCGGCACATAGATGCATCTATTTCCTGTCAATTTCATGCTCCGAACGACCGAAGCGCAGAACATTTCCAAAGACCTCAAGCCAAGACATACATTCAACAAATTCAATCTATTAATCTCTCGCTGAAAAAATATAAATATAAGGAGCGGTTCAGAGCGACCATGTGTTCCATCCATGCTAAGAAATGTGGTTTGCAGCCTTCACAGCGAGAGCACTTTATCATCATTTGGTCTGCGCGCATGCCGTGAAGGTACACAAGTGTATTTTTATTGGCCAGGCCTGAGCTCCACATCCTGTATTATTCAATAGGTTATTGTGGGCGTTGTTTGATAATGTTAAAACCCTGCAGCAGCAGCAGCAGCAGCAGCAGCAGCAGCAGCTCTCAGGCTCCCAACGAGCTGCGTTATCGTAGATTAATAAGCAGCAAATAAAGTGGAACAGTAGCGTTAAGTGGAAAAGTACAAATGTGGAACACGTTAACGTAAAAAAGAGCTTTGACTGGCAGTCCAGGGGTCGGAGGTGAAGTATGAGAGGGGGGGCAGCTGAGATCCAGGGTCACTGTGTGAGAGTCAGCATGCCTGTGATGGTCGTAGGGAGGTTTTGGCTCTGAGTTATCACTTGTCAGGAGGCGGCCTCGTGTCATGTTTTGATGTTGTGCTGCGGCGTAATTGAATTTACTGAAAACTTTGGCCTTTGTCCCGGTTGTAAACGATAATGGGAGACATCCGCATCCCACATGCCACATCCCACATTTCACGCGCACCTTATTCCCGCCCGGCGTCTCATTCCCTCCAACTTCTGAGAAAATGCAGACATCAGAGAAGGGAGTTTATTATACAAGTGCTGCTTTGATTGTAATTACCAGGTTACAATACAACACAATTAGGAGAAAATAACGTCTAACATCTGTTGAAGTTTGCAACGTAATCAATTAATCATTCTTAAGTGATTTATCAAGCAAAAATACCAAACATTCCTCCGTCCTGTTGTCCAGATTGTGAGGACTTACTGCTTTTTATCGCCTCCTGAGGTGATGAACTGGATTTATTTGGGTTGAAGTAAAACAGATAATCTGATGACACCATCTTCTTCCCACATGTTTTTGACCTTTATAGCCACATGATTAACAAGTTGCAGTCATAAAAGGAGTATATTTATATCTGCAACAGCCACTTGGGGACAGTGCAACAAGCTGTAAACATGACACTGACAAGTATGATGTGTGGCAGACATGTTAATGAACCGTTATTTATTTAAACACCCAGCGAATGTAACCCCAGCTGATGGATGTCCATGTCCAATGTTCACTAATAGCTTTGTTTGTAGCTGCTAAATGCTCTGCTACATTCACCAGCTGCTCTCCGATGTGTCTGTCTGTCGGCTGTTTGGTTGCAGGCGAGAAGCATACAAACATATTTCAGGGCTGAAAACAGCTGCGCGTTGCTGCTGGAAACAGTTCTGACAGTTCTGAGACAAATCAGACGAGTAAAGGCTGCAGGACGTAAAAGAAAAACATCAAGTAAAAGACAGTAAAATGCTCCAGAGGGTTTAGGTGATGATTGTTTTGTCTTTTGACCTTTGTATCTCACCTTTTTGGACTGTATGATATAAAACCTGTGGGCTTTACACATCTTCAGCCACGCTACCTGCTGCTGTTTGATGATCCAGTAGAGATTCAACATCCCGCCTGCCACCACGTGCGCCACCTGGGCTTTATTCGAGCGCCTTTCCCTGCCCTTATCTCCACCTGACATGTGGCACATACCAGATGGAGCACAGTCATTCTCATTAGTCCGGTTTGGTCCCATTAAATTCCTCGCATAGCTCCCGCAAATGTGAGGCAGAACTCGAACTAAAAAACCATCCATTGGGCCTCTAAAGGCACATTCTCAGCATTTCATTCCTTTTGATGAGTCAATGTATGGTTTACATACAACTGATTGCATCTAATACTAAAACACAGTCAAAGAAATAAACAAACACTTTACTATGAGCATGTTTTTTTCCCGATCTGAGCAGCTGGAAACGTTATAACCTCCAACTATCCATTTGCACCCACCATAAACCTCAGTATAACAGGTATATTTATCCATTTAGGCTCTTAGACCCAAGAAAAGAGGTGATCTAACCCCATAAAAAAATCCTCAGGGCCTGCGAGAGAACACATCAGACCACCTTTTTTATTGCCATGTCTTGTGAGGCAGAGAGAGCCTCCTCTTTCACTCTGTACACTTTGTGACTTTCTCTGCATAAGCCTTGTGGCTTCTTGGGGATAGAGACTTTTGGCAAACGCTGCTGCGCCTGAGTAAAAATCTTTTTGCGAGACCATCCAAGGTGGACTGGACGACTGGATCCCACAGTCCGCTGGCAGCAAACCCTCCCGTCTAGACACCCAGCCAGATGTTGAGCAGCACACAGCAGACACACACTGCCATCTAGTGCTGGGACCAGATCTGGAAGGGAGGAAGATGGAGCTGATACCTTCAGCATCTGTTTGCTGTAAAGGGCCACCTACATGGAGATCTGTACGTCCCGGACGAGCACACCAAATGGGATCTGCCTCTCATCCTTATGTGCCTCCCTCCACAGTGAATGAGAGGCTCAAATAAATCAGCACTTCAGCCTGAAATTGCAAACAAACTTGGCAGAAAGCAGGACCAGACAGGCTGGATGACAAGTTACTCTTGGAGGATGAAACAAACATGTGAAGCTGAGCAGCTTGGTGCATGTCTTTGGTTTCTTTTAGTTAGTGAAAACCCTCAGTGACAAGAACATCATCTGGTTTAACAAATGTGAAAACTATTTTTACAAATAAACCAAAGGGCGAACTTTAATTAGATGCAAATTTTAGGATGTCAAAGTGTGCCAGCTTATTTTTTCCCCCAAAAAAACTGTATTTCTTCTTTGTCTTGAGGAAGCAGAGCTGTTCACAGAGAAACTGAGCTGCACATAAATAAATAAAAAAGAGAGAGACAGAGAGAAAGAACGCTGCTGTATGAAATGTGAAAGATCAAATCTGAATCTAAGCAACTTCAATCGAACGATCCCCCTGAGGTCGCTGATTATTTGACAAAGTAGGGAAACATTCCCACACTGCAGCCGCACAGCTGATGCGTGTTAGACATCATTACTCCAGTGAAATTACATCAGCATGTCCACGGCTCGGTGTGTGTGTGTGCGCGCCACGGACACCCCCCCTCCTGTGCTATACGATGCAGATCAAAGCATCATCATCATCATCATCATCATGCGAGAGGATGATGTAAACAGAGACTTGTGCCGAGTGGTCAGCTGAGATGCCACTCTGTTGGTTATTAGATGATTCCCCAGGGAACATCGCCCCCGAGACTGCAGGCGAGCCTAGCTGAACACGTGCGGTTGGAGAGAAATTCAGCCACTGTCCTTTGAATCACATGACAGGAATGCTGGAGGAGTCGCTGCCATCTTTCCCTTCCTGAGATCTCTCTGCCATCCCTTTGATTTTTATTTGGTTTGCAGTTTTGTGGACGAGGACCCTGAATCCTTCACCGTGGCAGAGAGCCGCCCTGAGAACAGAGATGCTGTGTGTGAAGCGCCTCTCAAAACAGCCTTACATAATGTCAACACAATTACCCACATTAAGCTCTAGTGGCTACAAGTAAATTTTAACGGCAACAGGCCAAATCCCTTTTTTTTTTTTTTTTTTTTTCACCCCCTGATCTGAGGGGCTTTTGAGAAGGAAGGGGATGGAGAACAGGAAGAGACAAATTAGGGAGCAAAGTTGATTGGTTTCAGCAAGTTAAGTAGCGTGTCTTCTCCTTCTGCTGATAAAAGAAAGTACCAAATGAGTTTGTTTGTTTGTTGAAAGCCCCGAGGGAAGGAGCTCTGTGCTTCAACTTGTTAATGACTTCCACTGTTTCATAGTTTGAAAAGAGCTTCATGTTGACTTTAGATCCTCATAGATGTGGCTACATTACAGGACTTAAAGCTGCTTGTCGGATGGCTGAATAACTTCAAAAAATTTTTTTAAATACGCCGTCAGCCACAAACATTAAAACAGCTGACTGGTTTTAATGCTGTGGCTGATTAGTGTCTATATCCATTCTGAATCATTAGTGATTTGATTTCAAGCTCAATTTGTAGTTTTACTTATTTTCCACAGCTGCATGGCCATGGTCACCTGTTTTAATGCCATGGCTGATTGGTGGAGCTGTTTTGTATAATTATTTAGGACAAAATTTGCACACACACAAAAAAAAATCAGGAATCATACGATGACTATGAAGTTCAGCATGCAAACGTAAATTAAAGATGCTAAACAAGTGGTTAATTAGCACTTACTGTGCAATTTTGATGCACTTATTTACCTGATCTCCTTGCACTTTGCCTTGTTGAATAAATTTAGTACTTCAAGTCCTTTGTAAGTCCCTCAGACTTACCTCAAACTGAGAGTCCAATGACTTGTATTTAGTTTATCACATCATTCATTCACTTTGACTGCTAATTAGCTATGTGACTAATTATTTTAGTGAATTTCATTGAGGCTAATTTCTGATCTGATGGGTTCATACTAGGTGTCATTAAAATTAAATATCTACTCAATATCACTACTTCAAAGTTGCTCTTAGTTTTCTTGATGACACAGGTCCACTTGTGTTTGCATGTATGGGTTTTCTGCCACCACAAGTCATGCTGCTTCTTAGCAATAAGCACATCCTGCTAAGAGAGACTTACATGACTTAGCCTCTCATGAATATGAAGGGAATTTTTCTCTCATAGAAATTCCAGCTTAAATTTTTAACACCCTGCGACTCTAACAAGCACCCTGTTTTACATCTGGAGGAAACCTTGTCATATAAATCCTTCCTTGCTAATGTAAATCTCCTAATACTCTTACGGACTTTGTGGGTGGTAGCTTTTGTCTGAGAAAACCAGATTTAGCGCTCCATGTTTATCTCCGACTCACCTTTTTTCTTTTTCTTTTTTATCCTTCTTAGGGAAGATGTTTACAAAAAGGCCCGAAGGCACTGAAATGAACACAATATGTGCCTCTTGAATTCTTCAGTGAGCTGATGTAGCCTATACAAAAGATAATCAGTTTTCACTCATCAGAATTTGATCAAACAGCTTCAGGAATTACCAAAAAGGAAGTATGATATTATTTTTACACTGCAAAAACTCAAAATCTTACCAAGAATATTTGTCTTATTTCTAGTCAAAATGTCTCATTTCTAGTCAAAACAAATCTCATTATACCTAAAATAAGAAACATCACATAAAAAGTAGCTTATTTTTGACAGTTTTTACTTATTTCAAACATATTTTCACTTGAAATAAGTAGAAAAATCTGATAGTGGAGCAAGTTTTTCTTTCTTATTACAAGCACCAAAAACCTGCTTTCACTGGCAGATTTTTCTACTTATTTCAAGCGAAAATGAGTTTGAAACAAGTGAAAATTATCTAAAAACAAGTTAATTTTTAGGTGATGAGTCTTATGTAAATGGAAAGAGTTTAGTTTTGAATAGAAATGAGACATTTTGACAAGAAATAAGACAAATATTCTTGGAAAGATTTTGAGTTTTTGCAGTGTACAATCCATAAATAAACAATATCAAACTGACTGTAATATCTTGAATGGTAGCCTTAACCCTAATATAAGAATATCCATATTGTTTTGTGTTCTTGCATGATACCTTTATTTTCTGAAATACAGCAGACATGGCAGTCTGACTTGCTGAGGGTTAAATTTAAATTGCATTACTCAGATTACGACAATCAAATCCAACTCAGCTTTAACATAAAACATCTGTATGCTAATTTGTTTCAAAGCAAACCGGTGCACTCTCTAATGGCTAACATGTGGCTGCCCTGGTGCTATATGTTACAGAACCACTAGTGTGAAGTACACAAAGGCTGCACACAGTATCATGGACACCTGCGCGGGCACGGTCGGTGGCGATGCCTCGGCCCGTGCACATCTGTGTTGTTTCCTTTTTCTTTAACATGAAAAAAGAAACACAAATGTGTATAATCTCCTTAATCTTTTTCACATTGTTAAACTTTAGAAAAGAAAAGGACATAACAGGAGCTTGGAGTCTGCATTACTTATTAATATTTTTTTCTGCCTCATTGATATCTGGGTTCAGAAAACAAATAGACAACCACAAGGAAAATACCACAATTATCTGTCTAGAAAAATGCTATTTCTTTCAGTGAGAGCTTGGATTCCTGTGTATCCAAGGTCACATTGAATGTTCACCTCAGACCGGTCTTGTTCTTGGAGTCAGAACATTTAGAAACGTGTTGTTTTGATCCGCAGCGGTGGATTGACGGTGGTCTGAAATGTGATTTAAATTCTTTAGGCTGCCACTGTACAACAAATGTACCAGAGATTTACCAAAATCCAATTATGCCTCCATCAAAAGACTGGAACATTTTGTTTGGATGCTGCTCATATACACCAACAGCCCAATGATTTCAATTTCTCCTCCTTGGGTTTATTTTGATTTGTAACTCCAAGAGTATGTTGGTATGTTTGGGTTGGTACAAGCAGCGGCATTCTGATTTTTGGACATGATGAACAGAAACAGCCATCAGGCATTTTCATATTTGTGGTTGGCTTATGAGACAGCCACAATTGTGAATTAAGGTGGTGGCAGGTATGTGCCAAAGAAAAGGAAACGAATATGTTTTTTGTTTTTTTTTAGTCTGGTCTTGGAGGTCTGTCAGCGTGCTTTGGCGTGGTTTCTGCCAGATTCACGAACACATTAACACCACCTTCTAGAGGAACTGTCTTTCAAGTAGTTTTGTCTATAATTGCGGAACATGCTGTTTCCATAGCTGCTCTTCAGTTGAGTTGAGAGGTGCCGTGTGATTTTCATTTTCTCACACCCTTTCAACAGCCACTTACACTGCCTGACAGGAGAGACAATATCATCCAGAGAAGATTCCTCCTCAACCAGGAACGGAAACGCCTCACCATATAGGTGATGATGGCGATCACTCATAAAATCGTTCTGTGTTCTTTGGCGTTTATGTTTCCTGCAGAGGGTTTTCAGTGGGCCTGAGACGTGCCAGCAAATTTTCCTCCTATGAAACATAACGGAGCAGCTCGGCCACTCACTCAGCCTGGTGAAATGAGAGACATCGTGAAAAGGATCTTGAAAAGAACGATTGCAGCATCAAGTGTTGTAAATGTAGAAGAAGACAATATGAGTTGTACACTGCAAAAACTCAAAATCTTTCCAAGAATATTTGTCTTATTTCTTGTCAAAATGTCTCATTTCTAGTCAAAACTAATCTCTTTCCACCTCAGCACCTATAAAGTAACTTGTTATTAGATAATTTTCACTTATTTCAAACAAATTTTCACTTGAAATAAGTAGAAAAATCTGCCAGTGAAGCAAGTTTTTTGTGCTTGTAATAAGAAGGAAAAACTTGCTCCACTATCAGATTTTTCTACTTATTTCAAGTGAAAATCTGCTTGAAATGAGTAAAAAAGTGTCTAAAAACAAGCAAATGTTTCTGTGATGAGTCTTATTTTGAGTATAATTTGATTTGTTTTGACTAGAAATGACATTTTCACTAGAAATAAAACATATATTCTTGGTAAGATTTTTGAGTTTTTGCAGTGTATCTGAGGCAATGGATTTTGGTAGAGCCTTTGGCAGAGCTTCAACATCCATCCATCTAGTGTCTTGGTCAAGACCACCTGACCCAAGACAAGACCAAGACCAAATGGGCGTGACCAAGTCCAAGACCAAGACCAAACCAATGCGAGCGAGACCATTTTCAAGACCATTACTGTATTCAGTACCAGTATAATAATCATGTGGCTTGATATTTATATTACTCCTCAGCTAAAAAGAAAAGATAATTTTGCATAAGATCTATAGCCTACCATATTTAAATGAAACAAAGTTTGGATTGAATAGAATAACACAGCACAGAACCTGCTGAAGTTTCCTCACAGTTTTGACTCTTTTTCAGATGGCTAGAGTCAGGGGTAGTACAATAATTATCTCAAAGTTATTGAATTAAATTACATAAACCAATGTGAGTGAGTGACAGAGACAGACATTTGCAGTTTAAAAAGAAAAAGATGTGACTGCAGCTGTGGTCTTTACTGGTCTTGAGAAAAATCCTGAGACAAGACCGGTCTTGACCACGTACACTACATCCATCCATCCATCCATCCATCCATCCATCCATCCATCCATCCATCCAACTGTTATTTTTACACATTGAGATTTGTGCTGAATTACACAAACAAAGTCCAGCAGCACATCGATTAGTGAGCTTCTAGGTAATGTGGTTATGTTTGGACGGAGCTATAGCTGTTTTCCACTAAGCCAGTCTCAGATAGCTGCATTTTATCCAGCTACAATTAGCTTCCATTATAACTCTTGACAAGAAATACAGCAAGGTTTAATATTACATTTAGAAATCTTCTCTTCAGTTGATTAGCGTACTCAGTAAGTGGCCAAAAATCGTTTGTTCCAAAATGGTCTTGTCTGAAATGCAGATTTGTATTTGCAAATGTCTTTCAGTAATCCATTTTGAGTGAATGTGGCTGAACAGGTGGTGCAAATATCCCTAGCTAAATATTTCCAAAACAAAACACCGCCAACAGCCGACAGAAGTAATTTTGGAGAGACGACGCTCAGACAAATTTTGTAGACTTAAATTGTGAATTTTATTTTGTCATTTAATCTCCACTTTAGAGAGGCTGTTTGATTTTAATGACTATAAACAATGTCCAGACTCTCGGCTTTACTCGTGAATGATCCAATCTCATTGGAAAACAATATGAGTGATCTTCACATTTAAAAGTTAAACACAGATGTGAGCAAAACAACATTATTTATTCAGTTATTTTCTGATGTCAGTGTGATATGGAATTAATGTTGTGCTATTTATTGGGAGTTGTTCAAACACATCTGCAAAAAGACAAAAGATTTCTCATCAACAGGGTTCTGTTAAAGATATCAGGATAGACTCATGCTGAGTGTTGTCTTGGCTCTGTCTTTAGCTGTTGTGTAACTTATGTTTACTTTCCTTCAGTACAGTGCTGCATTGTGAAGAAGGGACCAGATTATTTCACAGTGAGATGCAAAAAGAGATGGATAATCTGTATGGAAAAAGATGTTCAGCAGCAGAAAATCATCCTTGCATGTGTCAAGGCAAACAATTGTCTCCAGGTGTGTGGATGTAGGGGCTTTAGACAAAATGTTAACACAGCCCTATAAATTACATATTATTATATAGCCTATTTAAAAACAAAGATGAAGAACAGTCTACTAAAAACTGTGTGCAAGTAGGCCTACATCGATGTTGCCACACCAAAGAGTGATCTGGTTTATCTATTCTACTGTATAACTTTATTTGAAGTTGACATAAAAGCTTCTCTTCAACTTTCCTGCACCTTAACTTATCAAATTGATTGTTTTCATTTTGCATGATAAATTATACCGGTAATAACCATTTTCCCAAGTAGATAGTTGCATTCTTATATTTTCCATGCTGTTGACATCCTTGAGTTTTTGTATCCAGGTCCAGGGTAGGAATCTAATCATATAGCCTATGCTTTTAAGAGCCCAGTCACATGTAAAAGTTTGGGCACCACTGGTCAAAATGTCTGTTTATGTGGACAGTTCAGCAATTGGAAAATGAAATGATCTCCAAAAGACATTTTTTCAACTGTAGCCTACTATTTGTTTACCCTATATCCTCTCCGTAGGGTTAGCTATTTCCTACAATCACCTGTTCTTACTGTAATCTGAAGATGCAAAATCTTTTATTTTTCTCCTTTAACTTTTTTTCCCCAACATGATTGCAGTAGGCTATACTCCCAAGACCATGTGCTGACATGTTTTAAACAAACTGAAATACTAATGCATACAAAAAAGTAAGTAGGCATAAGTAATCTTATAGCACTTTTCACAGATAAAAATCACAAAGTGCTTCACAAATAAAATACAACAAATAAAACACAATAAATAGAGGAGGAGGAACAATAAAAGAGCAACAAATAGAAAGCAACAAAAAGAGCGAATGTTTCTTGGATCATGGATTTATGAACTTATATTGATGTTCAGGGCCGTTGCTAGGAATTCTTGTCTTATTTCTAGTCAAAACAAATCTCATTCTACTTAAAATAAGACACATCATATTAAAAGTAGCTTGTTTTTAGACACTTTTTACTTCTTTCAAGCATATTTTCACTTGAAATAAGTAGAAAAAATCTGATAGTGGAGCAAGTTTTTCTTCCTTATTACAAGCACAAAAAACTTACTTTCACTGGCAGATTTTTCTATTTATTGTGAATTTAAGTTAAAATTGTCTAAAAACAAGTTAATTTTTAGGTAATGAGTCTTATTCTAAGTGGAAAGAGATTAGTTTTGACCGAGAAATTAGACATTTGGACAAGAAATAAGACAAATATTCTTGGAAAGATGTTGAGTTTTTACAGTGTTACGCAGAATAAATCAGTCATACAAAGATTAGACTACTGGGGTTTTTTATGGGCCCCACTGGGCGCTGGGCCCCTAGAATTATCATCACCTTTCTCCCCTATACAACGGCCCTGTTGATGTTATAGCAGCCTATCTGATTTCTGCTGCTTCATTACCAGACTGTGTTCACTGATTACATGACACTAGGCGGCGCCGTGGCCGCAGAGTAGGATCTACAAAAAATGTTTTTTTTGTCGCGTCCAGCAGTCGTCGCTAAAAACACACAGTTTTTCTCTGCCAAAATCAATCCCACAATCCCCACACACACACCGGGCGGCGGTGTATTCATTTGAATGGTGAAACTGTCTGTGAGACGCTAGTAGTAGCAGCAGCAGCAAACAGACAGGCAGAGAAAGAGGAGCAGAGCAGCGTCTGAGTTTAACCACTTTGTCACGTTTTGGATTTACATTCCCGCGGAGCCCTGAATACACGTGACAAAATGAACCGGTTGGTATCAAACTTTAAGTGTCCTAATGATGGTAACAGTTATCTGAACCGCCACCTGTGAAGCCATATGTTGCCAGACTTTGGCGGCTAACTTAGCTTAGCTAGCGGCTAACTTAGCTAGCTTATGCTGCGTTCTAGACGACTCGGAACTCGGAATCTGCAGCTTTGAAAACTTTGCATTCAAAGTGCTTCACGGCTAGGCATTATTAAAACGTTACAGTGGGCACTAAAACAATTGAAAAAGAAGCAATTTTAAATAATGAAACCGATCATTTAAAATCAAAGAGAAAAAAAACAATATGAATCCACTGTGTTCCACAACATCAGTAGGTAAAACTGTAACCGTAAGTAAATATTGTATATTTAATTACACTTTAATGTATTCTGGCACATAAAAATACAAATTACATGCAGATTTATGTCTCCGACTTTACCGAGTGGGAGCTCCGACAAAGCGGCATTTGATTGCACCTTTTCAAGTAGGAGGTCTGAAAAATCCGAGTTTCCGAGGTGTCACGAACGCAGCATTAGCCTCCACTAGCGGCCCAGCTGGTTTACTCTCCGTGTAAAAAGGCTAACTGTTGAAGCTAACTTGTATGAATACGAGCCAAGAGACGTAACGAAATGCGGCGTTGTGCGCCTTCAAAACCTCGAGCGTCTCATTTACACAACAGGCATTAGCCCAGTTTTAACCCGCATTCATCAGTGACATTAGTTGACTCTTGTTGTTGTAGCACGGCTTAGTTAACTTAACCCTGATGCTTTAATACCGCAGCAGCGGCGGCAGCAGCCGCCAACGCCTTCGCTACTTTAAAAAAATGTACCGTTTTATGTTTTGTTTTGTTTGTCTTATTTAAGTGTTTGCTTTTTTAGTCTTTGCTAACCACCACACTTGCTGCGTTTTTAAGATCGCATGCTGCACATAGCAGGATAGCGTGTAAGTTCTTGTTAGGCCACACACACCAAAAAAATGGACTATGACTTGTTTGAAACTCTTGAAACCGAAATACTGCACCAACCATTGTCCCGCAATTGTTTGTCCAACAGCGTCCCTTATTATGGTAGCTACTGGGGATGTGTGGCAGCGGGAAGTCTTTAAGGTCAACTGGAATAATAAAACCAATGGCTTTCTGTGATCCTGACAGCATCTCTCTGCTGAAAAGAAGAACATGAAGCAGGTAAGGAAGGACATGTGTGAATAATTGTGTGTAGATGTCTCTTTTTAAATCATGGTCACTGTGAAGTTCAGTACATTACAGTGGTGGTGTTGTAGTACTGGTAGTAGTAGAGATTGCAGTAGTGGCCTCATCCCCTATCCTTTTGTTTTAGGTGGATATTATAAATAAGGAAGATTTAGATAAAGAAAGGTGAGTTTCTGATCCACATCTTGGGATTCATCTAATTATGACCACTCAGTCACTATCTATCTGTGTCCCACAGATCATCATACCTCTCAGTCACTGGACCATAAAGGCACTTTTCCATAACCATTTTCACCTTGTTTGTGGCTTAGCTTTTTGTTGTATTTTTTATTTTATTTTTATTGTCTTCCAAAATTAGACGGCAATGCATGTGGTCTATCTTTATTTTTTCCCCCCCTTTTCAGCAGATTTCAAGTGCATTACGGAGTGCGCAGTCCCGGCTCAGCGAAGCGGTTGTCGTCTTGCAACAAGAGGAAGGGTGGTCCATTGGTGGAGGTGGGCTCGAAGCTGCACCGAAGAGCATCAGATGTAGGCCGTGGCTGTGACCCCGGCATGGCCAACAAAGAAAATGAGCTGACGTGCTCCGATGATGTGCGGGGCATTCACTACAATGACAACTGCGGGCTCCCTGTGAACTTTGCAGAGGCCTCCAAGATGGCAGGGGCCAGCTCTAAGTACAGCGACTTTACTGAGGTGAGATTCATAGTTAAGAAAACATGCACCCTAACGTTTCTTTTCTTTTAAATGTTGTAGGAAAAACCTGTTTTAATGCATCATTTGTCTTTTTTGTGCAGCTGTCAAAGGACCATGAAGCTATGACACACGTCCTTTTTGGAAGGAACCTACGACTAAAAGTAGCCCTAACACTATGGCGGAGAAACGCCAGTGAACTAGTGGCCTACTTATTAAGGTAAAAAACTGTCAGGTAACGTAGCACAGTTGACGCCTATGCTTCATGAACTTGCTTAATATTCAATCGTGTGTTTGTTTTCCCAGAATTCAAGACATGGGCGTGCTGCTTGACTGCTTACCTGTCTTAACAAACAAGTGAGTCTCATCCAGGTGTTTGGCATGTTTTCCCTTTTTTAAACGTGTTTTTCAACACAAGCATGCAGCAGCATAACCCAGATGCTTGCATGACGTGACTGTTTTGTAAATTTAGGCCATGTAAAACATAGTTGACCTAAACAATGGGCTAAAAAGGATCAAACTTAGTTAACTCAGATCCTGTTTCCTTTGTTTGTTCCTGTCAAACCGTAGCTTACAGACGAAGACGCATGTAAACAAGTTAAATGCGAAACTAAGTTGTCGTTGATTTAAAAGAACAGAACCAGCGATAATCACACATGTATGAAGTTATACATCACAGGCTGGATAATTGTTCCTGTTGCTGCTGTTTTCCATCGACTGTCAGAGGCTGAATTGAGTTATTCAGACAGTTTGAACACATTTTGTTGTTTTCCTTTGTCTCTCATCAGTCTTCAAACTGAAGCACCATGTTTGTCACTTGGCTGCTGTGTTGACCTCCTGCCCCAAGTGAAAGTGATTCTTGCCAGTAAATACGAAGAGTAAGTGTCACAGAGGAATGTCGTGCATGTTTAATCATCTCCGTCTTCTCGTTGACATGAAATCTTGGAAGTTCTGAGATCAAAGAGACTGGATTTTTCTGTTTTAGCCTTGAAGACGATGCACAACTCATCTTAAGCTTTTCAGCCTTTCTGATGAATAACTGATGAATTGAACTGAGATCTTCTGATGTCTTGACACGTCTTTAAGTCTAAACCAGTAAAACCAGATGCCCGAGAGTCAGCGCTTCTGAAATATTACGGGATAATGCTTAACGCAGTAATTTAACCAGCTGGTCTGCTCTTTACAGACACATCATGGTGGGTTTACACTGGGTTCAATCTGTCATCAGGAAGTGGTGGCCAGAACTATCAAAGAACGAGAAAAGACTGCGGGACAGTTGTTCAGAGGACAGGTAGGCAACGTAACCTAATAGTCCCTCAATGATGCAACCAAGACTTAAAGGGGAGTTACAGCTAATTTCAAGCCTTGACTTTGATTGTAAAGAAACCTTTGTCGGTGACTTATCTGGAAATGCTGCTTATGGCATAATTTGAAAGTGAACAGGAGAATCCTAAAACCACCAAAATGAAACTCATTTAGATCAAAGTCAGTTGGTTAAAGTTGGTCAAAGTCATGAAAGGGTTGAGTTGAAAATAAACAGAACTGTCCTTGTTTCTTAGGAAAGAGAAACGTCAATGTCCTCAAGATGGGACACTGTCGATTTGTCTGCAGCCAATTAAGTGGAAAAGCTGTTTGATTTTTTGGTTATTTGTGTTTATTTTACCCGATAAATCATGTCACTACATACTGCATTATGGCAAACAGAAATGGCTATTTTAGTCTATTTCTTCCCATTTCTGAAGCAATAATGTCTGGATGGAGTCTTGCAAAATATGACTTGCAGTAATGTGACTAAAGCTAATTGTGAACTCTCCTCTGTGTGTCTTTTCAAATAGGCAGATTCATAATGCATCGGTTTACCAAATTTCTTATAATAGCGGTCACAATTTATTTTTGCTTGTCCATCTAGTAATTCAGTCCATGTGCAGCAGCTTGTTACCGAGGGATGTGGTTTTCCTCGGTCACTGTCGGCATTGTTCTCCTCTTTGAATACTGGAGAAGCGATTTACATGTCTCACATGTGACCCGACATCTTTTGGTGACTGTTACTTGTACAGCAGATGTTCATTAACTCCATCATTTGTCTGTTTTTAATTGTAGTGATATGATTCTGATTGTGCTTTTTTTTTGCAATTCAAAATATGCAATGTGTAAAAAACATTACACCTGCTGCGATAGTAATAGTAATGTTTGCATGTTGACTGCAGGAATATTGAAGTCATGAAGCAGCGGCTGAAAGACTTGTGGAAGGAAGGAGCCCGGCTATGTTTGGTTCCAGGATCTACAGGAGAACTGGCAAAGGTGAGACGGACAAATATAGAAATCATCAGGGGTTCAATTGTGAAGCTGTAGCTGTAAATTATTCATTTTTTAAAAACCATATTCAGCAGATCTTAAAATATTAAAATTTCAGTGCCAAGCTCGGTCTCAGATGCTTATTTGAAGGTCTTGTGCTTCTTCCTGTTGATAACAATAGTGGTGACTCAGCACTAACTTGGAACAGGTTTTAAAATGAACATCAAGGCACACAGATATCCATGACAGAAAGTTTTTTTTTACCAGACTGTTGTGCAGGTGCTCCTGCTGTTTATTTTACGTCCTGTGTTGGTTTAGGGTGGACCCCACCAACCACTCCCATCCTAAAAAAAAACTCTGAGCCACCATGAGTAAAGTCTGTGTTGTGGTTCATTTGTTTCCATCTTCACATCCTGGTTCATGCTGAAATACATCAAACCATATAAAGAATATCATGATCTCGCAGCCATTATTTTTGCCAGTATTATGCAGGAAGTCAAACATACATGGTTTATAGTCGAGGTTCAGTGTGTAAAAATAATCTTTCTTGTGTCGAGCCCAACAGTTTTAAGAGCCCTGTGATTTATTCATTGTTGATAATATGTGAGAACAAAGATTAAATGAATGCATGCAGGATGTCACAGTGACCGTGACAGCAACTAATGTGTTATCTCTGCTTCATGTTGCAGGCCATCGAGTCTTATCTATCACAGCTGCCCTAACAGTTGTCAATGTAGCACTCTGAGGATGTGACCACTACTGCCGGATCATGGCTCGTGTTCTGGACTGATAATGCTGCCAGAGAAATGGACTGGTTCATTCTGCCACTTAAAACCTCTTACTGGGACTGAACTTGGTAATTCAGACACTCCCTCAGTGAGAGCTGGAGACTCTTGAGGGAGGGCTCCGAGAGCCTTCCTGCAAACAAAATAAAAAGTAACAGCAAATGACTGCTTCACATTGAAGTGGACCGTCTTTGTGAGGGGCGCATGTTTAGTGCACCTCCATGAAGACTTGGTGTAACGTCGCTCTATGAAGTGCCAAGCTCTTTGTCTCTCACTACATCACTCTTTGCCATGGAATGCAAATGCACTTGTGGATGTAATGAATGCGCCGCTGTTTTGATGTTTTGCGCCTGGATTCTCTGGAAGGAGGAACTTGAATCTGCGACAGTCTTAAGTTATTAGAGCTTGTTTTCAGTTTTGCCTCTTCATATGACATTTGACTGTATGATGTAAAGTGTAAAAACAAGTGATTCTTTTAATCTTCTTTTAAATAAATTTGATAAATCAACTTGGCTTTTGTGTTGTGAATACACATAATGTAAAAAAAAATAAAAAAAAAAGTGATGTGTTAGTGGTGTCACTGGTTTTGCAAGTGAAATTAATCCAGTCATGGCAGTCATTAGATATTGGGACAGTTCTTTAAACAACAAATGTATTAAAGGAAATGTGAACCTCTTTGAATTACCTAGTTTTTTGCATTAAAGCAGAAGTAAGTGATATATTTGTGTTAATATAAGTCTTAAATAGTTATATCTTCCGACAGCAATCACTTACATAGAGTGTTTGGACTGAAACACGGGTCTGTCAGTCACTCTGCTCTGCTGTAAGCTGAGGAGAAAACATTTATCGTATCCTACAGTTTTTATCCAATGAGGAGAGAGAACGGCATGCAGGGCTGTGTGTGCAGCCAAGGGACGCCGTGAATGTGGTGACGTAGCGACGAGGACTGTTATGGTGCGTTCAAGGAAACTCGTATTTTTCCGACCGTGAAGTGGTACCAGTTCGATCTGGTACGAGTTCACCGGTCGGAAGTTACGAGTGGCCGTTATAGTGACTTTCACCGGTAAAACAGGTCGGAAAAACACGAGTGGGTTGCCTGAAACGCTACAAAGTCGTAAGTTGTGACTTGAAGCTGTAATTTACGATTTCAAAAGCCTGCCTGGAACGCAGCATTAGCGAAAACGACCGGACCACTTACTTCTGCTTTAACTGCTCATGAAATGTGACTTGATCCCCATCTAAATCACAAGTAAAGTATAGACAAAACTCACTGTGCTTATGTTAATATTGCACAAACATCTTTTGTGGCTTTTGTTAGCACGCCTATTAAACATTACCCAGTGCTGGTGGAGAAAATACAGGGAAATCTTGGATTTAACAACTGGTTGAACCTGCCCTGGCAGCAGTCGCCTCTAACGAGCCCCTCCAGTGGCTGCTGGTCAGCGCTGTGCAAAAGTTGAGGACGAGCTCTGGACCATTATTCTGACTGAACAGCTACAACCCAGCTGTTATTCTGAGGATGTCTGGTGTGAATGACTATGAGATCTCTCCACTGGATTAAGGCCTGAGCTCTGGCTGGGCCACTCCTAAGGGTGGATTTTCTTTTTGTCTGAAGTCATTCTGCAGCAATCTCTTTGATTTGGGTCGTTGTCCAACAACATCACTCATCTTCCTCTGAGATTCAGCTAGTGGAGAGCCACCCTGATATTTTCCTGTAATATACAGTTGCCTTGATAAAATTAAAGTTTTAAATTTGATTTGGTGAACCCTGTAGAAACACTGAAAGGACAAGAATAAGTTGACAAGACACATATATGTAAATAATAAAGGCAGTTTGTAAATCATACATATTAGAGGTGAAAAAAATAGAAATAGCATCCTGTCGTGATAGGGCCAAGTATTGATCTTTCAATGTGTAAATAGCAAATACGATTTCAAGTTTTTGGTACTAAAATATGATAGCTCAATAAATACAACATGGCAAAATGTTTCAAATCACAAAAATATAGTACCCTGACTCGACTTTAATGATAGTATGGTATTGTGAGGTCCTAATCCTAATAAATATGTTCATTCATTCATGTTCAAAAGCCATTTTAGAGATAATCAAAGTTATTTTGTGATTAAAATCTTTAACAATTAAAATTCGTGATGGTTGCCTATATTAATAATAATTTTTTTTATTTAACGTATACAGCAATGCATGTTCTATTCTAGTATGCACTTAAACTTTTATATGAAATAACAGGGTATCCGCGGGGTCTTAAAAAGTCTAAAATTTGAAAATCTAAATTTTAGGCCTTAAAATGTCTCAAATTTGTTGAATTATTGTGTTCAAGTCTTAAATAATTTTAGTCTCGCATTTGCCCCTAAAAAAAATACATGTGTGGACCGGGAAAATCACAAAAAGAAAGAGCACAACCTGCGATTGGTCAAAAACTACAAATCCCACAATTTCAATTCAAACAGGAACGCTTTTTTTTCGCTCGAGTTCTGACGCGCGACCAAACGCGAGATACGCGATTTGACGCTCGTTTTGACTTTGTGTAAATTAGCGTGTTCACGAGCTCGCCCATTTTCACTACAACAACAACATTTCTGCTCTCATCAGCCATGGTTGAGGTCACAACGCTGCGCTGTACCTGCTCTGGAAGGCCGGTGCCTCAGCACGGTGTCCTCCCGTATTTTACCTGGGTCGCTACCGGAGCTTGATATGGGGGGAAAAAAACAAAAGAACAGCTGAGTTTTCCGCTCCTACAGCTGAACAGCTGATCTGTGGTGAAGACGTAGGCTACAGAGACCTGCCACAGTGTCACGGTGCATAAACAACATGGAGCTGTGTGACAGCTGAGTTTTATGTACATCAGGCTGATTATCATGATAATTAATACTTAGTAACAAGCCTGTAAGTTCAACAAATCACCTATATGCTACTGTGATTTAACTAGCCGAAAAAAAAAAAAAAAGAGTTTAATACCATAATATATAGGGGTGACCAAAGGCCAATTTAAGTCAGACATAACCTCAAGATTTGTTTCTGTTAGGTTATACATGATGTACATGCTGACAAAGTTAGACATATGTGCTCGGAGAAAATCGCTTTGTTACTTTCGTCCCACGTTACGTTCATCTCTCTCTCTTTTTTTTTTTTTACGGTTAAAAAAAAAATATATATATATATATATATATATATATATACCCACCGGGGCTCTATAAATACAGTTGAGTTGAGTTGAGTTGAGTATATATATATATAGGCTATATATATATATATATATATATACTCAACTCAACTCAACTCAACTTTATTTATAGAGCCCTTTAAAACAACCACAGCTGAAACAAAGTGCTGTACATAATGCAACATATGGAAATAAAATAATTAGCAGAAGAATAAATATAAGATAATAATTGTTAAAACAATTTAAAAGCAATAAAACAATTTAGAATTTAAATAAAACAATTAAAATAAAAAACAATGAATAGAACAGACCATAAAACACTAAAACAGAGTCTCATGCTGAGTTGAAAGCCAAGGAATAAAAAGGAATAAAAACCTCGGCCACAAGAGACGTTATACCGGTGTATGCTATATTGTGCATTGAATTCATATACATATGTTTATTTATTCATAAATGAAAGCTCCCGCGGTGTTTTTGACCCGGCTCATATCTTGCGATTGGACCTATGGATTGGACACGGAAGTGATGTTTTAGAATGTGATGATGTTAACAAAGACGGTTTATAAACATTTATTGAATATCTTTGATGTTAATATAATACATCCATGTGATGTAGCCATTCTGACATCAACATAAGTCGAGTGTCATTGTCGTTTGTACAATAAAGTTTTTTTTGAGGGGGGGGTAGTGTGACGTCATTTTCCGCAGAGACAGCTGATGCGCCGCTGTTTCCTGCGCTGCTGCTTCTCCTCCAAACTCCTGCTCCTGAATACATGTCGACGCACATAATATAGTTAAACGTATTTTTTTTTATTAACACAGTAAAAACAAAAGAAGGTAGCTAGCTAGCATGTCGCCGCTGCTGTGGGTGTTGGTGCAGGCCGCGGTCGTCGCGCTGTCGTGGGGCTTCACCGACATGGAGCCCGGGCCTGGCGCCGGCGGAGCGGTAGCGACTCAGCCCAACGGGGATCGCTTCAAAATCGAGGGACGAGCGATAGTTCCCGGGGTGAAGACACAAGACTGGGTCTCCTCGGCCAGAGTCCTGGTGGAAGGGGAGGAATATGTCGGGTTTTTGAGGTGAGAAAAATAAAATGAAAACCCACTAACGGTTAAACCAGCTAACCTGTTAGCCATGCTAGGTAGCATTAGCTTTAGCCTTAGCATACCCGGCTGTGTTGAATTTGTACCTCCGCCGCTGTTGTTGTTGTTGGCAGATGGCAGGTCCAGCCTGTCCAAACTAATTTAAAGCTTAATTAATAACGCTGGATGGAAGTCATGCCAACTGGGACAGCAACATGGCTGTGTCCTTAACCTCTAAAAGGCGGCCCTACGTATTCGTATCTCGGTAGTGGTGTTAGTAGTAGTTGTAACCAAAACAAACCCCGGCCACAAGAGACGTTTCTGTTGTTGCTGCTGTTTTACAACCTCTGATTTGGAGATGAGGAGGTGGCACAGTCACACTTACCTGAGTAATAAACTGTCACTGGTACTGTCACTTCAAATTAATGTTAACTTTATCATAGAAATGGATTGGTTAGGACAATCAAAGGCCAAGAAAGAGGAACCAAAAACAGGATGTCAGCAGCTGTCACTTTATTAGATCTGTACACCTACCTGGAAGTAAGAGGGTCTAATATTAGAGGTTTATACCGACTCTGTCTTTTATAAATCTTGTAATGTTTATACTTTTCTGAAACTGTGATAGAGGTGATGATGCAACTGTATGATCACTGTGGGGGGTGTAGTGCATGTTATTGTTGAACTAGCTACAGTATATGTGGGCCTAATAAATTGAGAATTGAGCATATTATCAAATGACAGTAGAGAGTTGAGTTAACTAAATTATAATTAACAAGGTATTATTACTACACACTGTTAATTGTATATGGTAACAAAGGTATTTTATTGTGATAATATGATTTCATTATACCACTGGCATGCTTGATATTATGTACAATTAAACTGGGACATACTGTAGTAAAACCTGATGACGTAACAAAGGCTGTTTTCCCAGCTCCCTATAAATGTCTTTACAGACTCAGTAGTACATGTTGCAACAAGTAAACTCATTCACATATTTTAAATTGGTGCAATTCCTTTTTAAAAGCGTTATAGTCTACTAATATTTAAGGGTTTTAAACATAGTGCACTCATAGACTGTAAAAAGAAGAGTGCACTGCACACTGAATTGTCCCTTTGGCAACAGTAGTATCTTCTGAGTAAACAATAGGGTCATGATGCCAATAAAGATAAGACTGATCTTCTTTCATTCATTCATAAGGAAGTGGTTTAGCAGTTTACCCATATGTAATCAATATAATGTAGCTTGCTTGATCAGGTCTTTAGAGTAAAACAGTTTAAGTAATGACGGTACTTTCTCTTCTTACAGGACTGATGGAAGTTTTGCAGTGAATGATGTCCCTTCAGGATCTTACGTTGTGGAAGTCGTCACCCCCACCTTTAGATTTGAACCAGTGCGTGTTGATATCACATCCAAAGGCAAAATGAGGTGAGAGATTCCTGTTGAGACAAGCCCAACAGGCTCATAGAAATGTTTCTTCTTCAGTGGACTGGAAAAAAAACAACAACTCTGTTCCACTCAGGTAATCATGGTGTGTTGTTTCACAGGGCACGTCTTGTGAACTACATTAAGACTTCAGAAGTAATTCGCCAGCCGTATCCTCTCCAAGTCAGAGCGAGCGGTGCTCACACCTACTTCATGAAGAGAGAAACCTGGGGCTGGACAGACTTCCTCATGAACCCAATGGTAAAATAAACACTGATGTACATGCTGGATACATGATGTGTTGTGTTCATATACCTCAGCAGCAGAGGGGGATGTGTGTGTCTTAAGAAAAGTGCAACAGTTCAGATGAGTCAAGGTTAAAGATTGCGGAAGTCCAGAGTCCTTGGACCAGGAAATGCATGGATTTTCAAAAGCAGTAATAATGATAATTCCTGGTGTTTGTTTACAAATGATTAACCTAATGGCAGGGGCTAAAGTTCTCCGGCATGGTCCTTTTTCGGCACTGGCCGTTTTATAGTCCTGGCTGTTTAATATATAGTAATGTCTGATTTAGCCGCTGCCATCAGCGCGGGAAGTGGGGTGCTGCCGGGGGTTCAGAGCGTACACCTCCTCTGCCGTTGGGGCTGAAATGGTGCTGAAACGGCCAAGACGGTCTCACAGGCGGTTTTGGGTTTTTCTTTTGTAAATATCTTTGTTTACAGTAAAACTACAGGTCTCTCAGTCCATGAAATATATATGTTTGATGGTTTCTCAAGCTTACAACTTGAAACAAACCTGATTTCTGAGCATTTATACCTCTGACGGCCAACAGCGGTCCTGTAAAGACCCATCGGTGTAACCACGCATTCTTTGGGGGGAACATGTCCCCCAGGCCCCAGCTGTCACCACGTCCGTCTCTTGTTATTTCCGATTTATTTTCCATTTAATTTCATTGTTTTATTCGTTTGTTAAGAAAAATGGTAGCGTGTGGCCACCCCCCTCCCAGTTGTGTGTTGTTGACGTCCCTTCAGGATCTTACGTTGTGGAAGTAGTCACCCCGACCTTTAGATTTGAACCAGTGCGTGTTGATATCACATGCAGGGAGCTCTGATGTTAACAGAGCGAGAGTAGAAGTCCACCTTTAGCTGAAAAGCAGGACCAGCAGGCGACAGACAGTAAACAACTTGATGTCTATATATTAGTGTCGGTAATATTGTGAAATATAGTATATAGTGTTACATTTGGGCCAGTTTGAAAGCTAAGATACAGATCATATGAAACCAGGAGACAGGAGGCATCTGTTGGTACCAACCATGTCGTGATAGCTTGTCAGAAAACGGGCTAAATGATGCTCCAAAGTCTCTCTCTCTCTCTCTCTCTCTCTCTCTCTCTCTCTCTCTCTCTCTCTCTCTCTCTCTCTCTCTCTCTCTCTCTCTCTCTCTCTCTCTCTCTCTCTCTCTCTCTCTCTCTCTCTCTCTCTCTCTCTCTGGTGCCGTGTTTTCAACTGGTATTTATAGGCTTGGATGTGTTGTTAAAGTAAATAACATTAGCAGTAAAAGAAGAATATTAAATGGACCAAATTAAAATACTAATGATATCTGGTCACACTGCAGGCAGCACAGACAGGGAGAGAAATGCTGTAGGGAGAGGCCAGATAGAGACATGTCCTGAAGATGCATAAGATCAGGTAAGACACAGGAATATAGTCTAAAAACAGCTTGATTGCAATATTTTTTAACCTAGTCCTACATGTCAGCAGTAAATAAAACTACAAAAAAAAGCAGAATATTCAAATCAAAATGATTCTCAGGGTCAGTCACTGTTCTCCTGGCACAATAACGGTTTCTAAAATACCTAATTTTCATATATTAATATCATAGAATTGTGGAAAATGCCTTAGAAATCTCTGTGGAAGGCATCTCATTTGTTATTACAATGTTTTCATTTCATGTTTTTCGCTCATCTATTTTTTTCTCACTTGTAATGTTTTCATACTATCACATTTATTTTTACCAGTAGGTAAATATATGTGAATCAGGAGCAAGTGAGTGAGAGAAAAAGAGAAAGAGAGGAGACACCGGGCGTGTACGGGCAAAAACTGAAACGGGACAGTTAGAAATGGAAAGAGGAAAGTCACAGAATAAAGGATATGTCCAGGAGATTTGGAGTTCTCAGACTTTATTTTGTAGGCTAAGGACAGACTAGATCATGATTGTGTTGGATATAAAGTGCCATATAATCACCCTTATTAATCATTGATTCAATGTAGCCTTACCTAATCAATCTCTTGGCTGCTGTCCAGTCCGGTAATGACGGGTCTCTGTGGGTGTGTAAGCTACTACGACGGCTCAGCTGACTCACCGGCAGCTCACCTGTCAGAGAAACGCTCTGCTGTTCTTCTCTATTTAGCCTGGTGTTTGGCTGCACTTGTACAAAAAGCGTTCAAAATGTTAAGATTTAACTTCCACCTGAGCACCGATCAGCTGAACAAGAGCACAGCTGTAGCAGGGGGTGCGTTTGTGTTTTATAGAAAGAAAGAAAAAGATCGGTATTGATATCGATATTGGCACTAGTCAGTCACAGATATGTTGTAGAGCTATTTTTTCTAATGCTAATCTTATCAGTCAACAGTTAATATAATAATAATAATAATAATAATAATGAGCATCGGGGAAAAAAAGTCAAAATGTGCGCGCATGAGGTTATTCATTTGTAAACACCTGAGATGTTTCTGACTATCCAAGCATATTTGGTTTTTTAAATTTTGCTGATCAAACAATGCTACTCCTACTATAGTTAATTTGTTTTTTTACACACTTGTAAAGAAAAGTGGGTCTAAATTATTATTCTTACCAAAAGGAAATCCAGAAAATGTCTGTGAGAATAGTTTCCCTCATTTCACACCATTTAGACACTTGTGTTAAAAGTGAATCAGCTGCTTTTGAATCTCATGTTTTAAATGTCATGTATCGTTTTGTTCTTCCAGGTTATGATGATGGTTCTGCCCCTGCTGATCATTGTCCTGCTGCCCAAAGTAGTCAACACCAACGACCCAGAGATGAGAAAGGTAAAGAGTCCTTTCAGTGTTGAATCATTTTGGATGCACTGGGATCAGTTTAATGAAGATTTGTGACACTCGGCAGTAGGCAGTATCACAATTACTTGTTTTCACAATTAATTAATCGTAAAGGTTCCTAAATACCGTCACTTTACGAAAAAGATTATGTTGGATCTATATTGGCAGATGTGCGCAAAAATAAAGGTAAATGCTCAGATACTGGTCCATTTACCTAACGTAACATTGAATTGGTAGGAATTTAAATGTTAGCGTGTCATTTTTAATTAAAAAAAAAAGCAAAACAAAACAAAAAACGATTAAAATAAACGCAAACATTTGGTATAGATAACAATTTATGACCTGAATATTTCAAACATTTCACCCGGGCATTAATAATTGGAGAAAAATTTAGAAAATGTATAATCGTGACATCCCTACTCGGCAGCACAAGTTGTTTTCAATTTCACCAATCAAAGGAAATCTCTCCTGATCGTATCTTTCAAACAAAGTGTGAACAAATTACGACTTTGAGAGGCGTCTGAGTAACGAGTGCGTCTCGCTGCTGTCTCTACAGGAAATGGAGCAGTCCATGAACATGCTTAACCCCAACCCCGAGCTTCCAGACGTCTCCGAGCTCATGACCAAGCTCTTCTCTGGCGGCTCCAAGGGCTCCAGCAAGGCAAGCAGCAGCAGCAAGGGCACCCGGCCGGCTGCCAAGAGGAGGTAGTACTGTACGGTGATGTACTGTACTGGCCACGTCTCCTCAGCCTGCCTAAAGAAGCACGAGTTACGCCATGGAAGCAAGATTTTTAAGTGTCATTTTTTTCCCCCCTTCTGGGTCTATTGTACAGTTTTCTTTATTAATAGATGTTTTGAGCACATCTTGATTTCTATTAAGCTATTGGAAACTGAGCAAAAAAAAATATGATGTTGTTGTTTTTTTGTTTTTTTCATACTGCACTGATAGAAATTTCTTAATCTCTGTAAAAGCTGAAATTCTTCATTTGCTCTATACTTTCTAAAAGTGGCTCTATTACTCATCATCAATCTTTTCTGTGCTAATCCTCTGGTGTGCATTTTTTTTCCACTGCTGCTAATTCCACTACCTGAAAGAGAACATATATACATAACTCAGAGATTTTCTCGTTTTTTGTTTTTTTTTTGGATTTCAGTAATACGACTGTGAATGAAGATAAATTGAATTTTAAAACTGATAAATTCTTATTTAAAAGCCTAGATGATTAAATTTCAATGGTTATATAACGACTTTGTTTTTATTTCAGGCCAACTTTATCATGTTTAGAAAGTGAGCACATGGCCTTTTCATTCTCACCGTATGGCCAGGATTCACATCGTGTACATACGTGCCTAAGGTGTATAAATTATAATGATAATTACTGGATGGTCAAAGACTGATAGAGCTGTGTGGTTGCTTTCAAGGTTTTCTAGAGTGTATCTGGCTCTATTTGAATAAAGCGACAGTAAAGTCCATATTAAAGTAACGATAAAATGTGTCTGTGATAAATGTCATCAGTAAATGAGAAGTCGGTGTCAACAGGAATTGATAAATCTCATAACTCAAACTCCACTTACTAGCTTTTTTTCAGCATTTCAGTTAGGTTACATCTTCCTCAGCTAAGGGATGCTTGCTCAGTTGTCATGGAGATGGATTTGACTTGAGCTCAGCAGCTTTAATGATTTTTTACTGAAGAGTCAAAACCCATAAAACCACAAGGGACGTCCTGAAAGCACTAAATGGACAAAATCGGACAAATCGAACCTACAGATGAAGATGTGTAACGTTAGTGATCTAATAACCAGGATTTAGTGAAGCTTTTAAGTTAGCCAATGGACTTTGAATTGTTAGTGTTGTGTCAAATTATTTCCACGGTGGACAGTCATAGTCGTGACCCCCAGAGGGTCTTTAGATGAATCCTCCCAAATTACAAGATGACAGTTAGAAAATGTCGCTTTTTGATTTGATTTTTGGCTACAACGAAGTGAATCCAAAAATGTGTCTATTGGTGCTGAAATGTAATGTAAACTGAAGACAGAAGTCAGACACCAAGGTGATAGCCCATTAGATTTAATTTAAGTGAATGTAACTGAGGCCAAGTTCAGACCATATGACTTCAAAAATGTCAGATCATGACTCCTTCATATATTCACCATGCTAGATATGTGGTCAACCAGCTGCAAAAATCATGTTTTTGTATTTGATTTACTGATCAACTGCCTGATTTCAGGCTTTTGTCAGTGACTTCCAGTAGTCTGCGTTGTGTTATTACACAGAGTGTTTAAATCGCATGATCAAAGTTTGTCTCATATTCAATCTTTGTGTTACTTATGGCCTGAATTATGGTGAAAATAAATGACCATGAGGAATCCCTGGAGTTCTCCAGAGAGACCCACTGCTCTAGATAACTGTTGTTCAAAACAACAGAGGTCAATGCCACAGAGGAAAAAAGCTAACCCTAACTCTAAGTGTTGTGATCCTTTTATAGAATTTGTTGTCAAAAATAGAAATTCATGATAACACCATCCGTATCCTTTAATAAATAGTAAATTCTTATCACTTTTTATTATCAGACAGACTGGTGTGATGCAAAAAGCCGGATCAACATGGAGTCATAGGACCAGAGAGACCTCTGATGTCCAGTGGGAAGTCGAGCGCTGTTCTTCACTTAGCAACACTCATACTCTCGACTACATGTTACCCATGGCACTTTATTTTTAATAAGTCTGAAACTGTTGGAGCAGGTATGTTATTGGCGAATTATCGAAACAAAACAAACAAAAAAAAAGTTCAAATCAGACCAGATTCAACATGTTCGATGCTGAAAATATTTCGTGTTGACGTTAAAGGGATAGTAGCATTTTTTTAAAGTTAGTTTTTATAACTGCTGATTGGTGGACGCTAACCCTGGGCGGAGGGATACGTGAGTTGGTTAGGTCCAAATAAAAACTGCATTTTCCTGCACTTTGAAGGGCTGGAAAAAATTATATTATAGCGAACAATGGAACTGTGTATTTTTTTTCACGTAAAACCTCTTTTAGGCCGCGAAAATAGGCCGTTTCTTTGGGTCCATTCACAACAATGTATGTTGTAAATCTCTGGGCAGGGCTATGGGCTGGCGTTGCTAACGGGAGGAGTGCAGAGAGTCTTCTATTGCAATTAAAGTACTTAGGGGCTATTTGTAGATCATACAACCCCACTTTTAAAAAAATGATACTATCCCTTTAAGTTTAATATCTGCCTCTGGTCATAGTCAGTACACACAGACTCACTTTCACAACACTGCACACATGGACAATGAGCACGGATTCATTCACAAAGCACTTTTGCCTCTGAGCAGAACAAAAGGCACAGGGTTCAGGAGAGTTACATTTGACATCACATCATAATAAACAACATAAAGGTGCAATTTAATTTACAACAGCATCACTCATCCATCAGAGAGACGTGGTGGTTTTCAGGCTTTAAATACCATTTGTCCAAGTTGGGTTTTTGTTTTTTCTCTTTTTCTTCGTCTTCTTCTTTACAGTAATATGAATATTGACAATAATAGAGGTGTGATCACATGTCATATCATTACCACTGTGAAACTAATGCACAGAAATGTACAGATTAGCCCTTGATCAAATATCAATAGCAAGAGCCAAGTAAAGAAAAGAAAACAAGAAGAAACATTCACTAAACACTGATAATATATTACTAAGCAATTTACATTTACCATTAGTGAGGTGTAAAATCCAAAAGAGTCAGATGATGATGTGTTCTGTATACTCTAAATTATTTTTGAATGTGTATTATCCTACATTATGTCCTTTATATACAGTGCAAGTGAGCATATGAATAAAGGAGGATTAGGTGAGGTTTAAAGGACATGGGGGTTTAAGGGGTTTTATTCTACAATATGTGCATTAAGACATTGTTGTAACACGTCTCTATAATCAGGTGTAAGAGTTTGAAGGGGGGAGGGCAAAGTCAACAGTCCTGTTCTGTGCAAAAAAAAAAAAAGCATTTTAAAGTTCATCCACTTGATGTTTTTGGTCCCTAAATGTGTTTTATGGGACCCAGGCTGAAATGTTTACCATGGTTTCAACTCTATATAGGATTATTTAGAGAGAATGGAGACCTCAATGATATGTTTCCTGCCTTTATATGGAGGAGATTAAGGACTTACATGTGACTCATGCTCAAAATTTGTAGGAATAAGGATCCCTTTATTATATCAGAGAGCAAACAGACTTGGCTACAGCTCAGGAGGGAACAGAATTATATACTCATGTGACCTTTAATGTGCAGACAGTTTCAGTGTGTATGGACATCCATCATGGTGGCAATGGTCACACTGGAAATACTCCAGGATGTCCAGGCAATTAGTTTCTACTCTGGAAACCTTCTGTGTTCATTCTGAATGTTTTAGAGTTGTTTTTTTATTGTTTATAAAAGCTAAAAAATAACACACAAAAAAGGCTTACGAACTAAATATCCTCTAATTTACAACAAAGGTGCCAGATTGTGATTGAACTCAAAATTCAATGAGCTTTTCCAACACCATATGGCTGCAGTTTGAGCTTGGCTGTGGTGAGTTTGCTGCCTTCAAATGAACATAGATTTCTCAGGAATGTCACTGATAACATTTCCTATGTGTTTTCTCTTTCCTTATCTTTTTTTGTTTTGTTTTGTTAATAATTTTAATGCTGTAAAAAAAAGCACACATGGATCATTTTAATTATTGTCCCGCTGGCCTATTAAATAAACATGAAGACACACAAACTCTTGAAGCTACTTGAGAATGCAGAGCAAAACAAACATTATTGCATTAGTGTTTCTACACTACAAATGGGGGGGCTTATAAATGAAATTATTCAGCTGCTCTGGAAACTTCTTTTTATATCTGTCGTTCTAGCTTTAACGTGGAAAGATTAATTTCTATTGGCTTGTGTGTAAAAATCCAGCCAGGTTGTAACATAATAAAGATTTGTAAGAAAAGGTTGTTTTTTTTCTAACATTGCCACGTCCTGCTGACTCATATTTATGTTTAATGTGTTTGTTCTGTTCTGTACATGTCATTGTTTGTCTCACAGATCAGAAAAATTGCCTGGGCTCATCTTTAAAATGCATTCGTGCACAGAACGAGGACTGAAGCTCTGGACCCTGAGCTGATTACACCAACCAATAACCAGCAGCTTTACAGTCCTGGAAAGTTGTCGGACTCAGGATGGACAATTAAAAAAAAAAAGGATAAAAATTAGTAGAAACAAAGATACCGTCTTTAAATCCACATATTGTTCTTCTTCCTGGTCAAGATCTGGCGAGATGAGGAGTGGGCAAACATCACATCTTTCCCAGGTTCCCTTTGAACCCACTCTGTAACCATTAACCACTGTACGGATGTGTTGGCAGCTTCTTTTCTGTAATAATCTAAGAGCAGAGCAGCAGTGTAAGAGCTGCATCAGGCTCAACACATCTCCCACCAACCAACACACACAAAAAAAATCCTATACCACAAAAATCACATGCAGCTCTTCATGCTGAAGACGATTCCACCGACCACCGGGAATATCAACAACAAAGTCCAACAACGTTATAGGCAAAAGTCTGCGATAATGACCTCATCATCATCATCAAGTCATCTTATTGTTGACGTTGGGGTTTTGTCCGCACCAGTAGAGCTTGTCCTCTCCTCTCCTCCGCCTCCTCCACTGGCAGAGCAGCAGCATGCGAAACGTCTTCTGGAAGGTCTTGTTGCACAGCGCGTAGCACATGGGGTTGATGGTGCTGTTGACGTAGCACAGCCAGTAGCCCAGGTGCCAGAGGGACGTGGGGATGCACTCGGTGCAGAAGGTGGAGATGAGCACCATGATGTTGTACGGCGTCCACGTGAGGATGAAGGCCAGCAGGATGGCGCTCAGAGTCTGGGCCGCCTTCTTCTCCTTCACCAGCACCATCCTCTTCCTCTTGGTGATCTGGTTCTTCAGCACCGGGTCCATGGGCTTGGAGGTGGTGGAGGAGGAGGACGGGGAGGCGTTTTTGACGGGCTGCTCTGCCTCCGAGGGGCAGGGCGTTGCGGGGGTAGGGTTCCCGTTTTTACCCTTCGACCCCGGTTTGAACTTATAAGAGATGCACTTTTTACTGGTCTTCTTCTGAGGAGTGGAAAAATACGGATCATCTGTGTAATCGGTCGCCTGCCCGTTCTTATTACTCTGCCCACTGCCTTGCTCTTTGAAAGATCCCTGTGGGGTATCTATTGAAACATGAGGCTCCTCCTCCTCAGACGAGGTGTAGCTGTTGAAGGAAGTTATCGCGTCTGCTTTGGCCCACGCGTCGTCCGACCTAGTAGTTGTCTTTGTGGCGTTACTTTGGTTAGACGAGGACCAGGAGGCCTGACTCCGGTCTCTCCTCTCGCCTCTGGTGAAGTGAAAACAGGACTGAATAATGGTTTTCTGTGGTTTATTCCCCTCTGGGACATTTTCTGTGGCGAGTCCCTGCAGCTCTGCCAGATCTTTGGTGCGTTTCTGTGTCTCCTTGTAGATCCTACAGTACAGGATAGTCATAACGGAGACCGGGATGTAGAAAGCAGCGATCGCTGTCCCAAATGTGATCACAGGCTCAGTTAAAAACTGGATCTGACACTGATCTCTCTCCTCTTCCTCCACCTCTCCTGCAAAGTACTGCCAGCACAGAATGGGTGGCGCCCAGAGGACGAAAGACACCAGCCACGCGAGGCCGATCATGATGGCAGCTCTCTTTGGAGTCCTCTTTGCCCTGTAAGTCAGCGGCCTGGTGATGGAGAAGTATCTGTCAAAGCTGATGACAAGCAGGTTCATAACTGAAGCGTTGCTGGCCACATAATCCACAGCGAGCCAGAGATCGCATGCTAAGTTCCCCAGGGACCAGTAACCCATCAGTATGTATGTGGTGTACAGGTTCATGGACAGCACTCCTATGATGAGGTCAGCGAAGGCCAAACTCAGCAGGTAGTAGTTGTTTACAGTCTTCAGCTGGCTGTTCACTTTGAAGGACAGCATCACCAGCACGTTGCCGACTATAGTTATCAAGCTGACGATGGCCGACACCGTGGCGATGGTTATAACCTCCCAGAGGCTGTGAGGAGCGACGTGGACGTGTGACGTGTTGCCAAAAGTGCTGTTTGGAGGATCCATGGTGCCGTGTTATCTGTCTGTGCTACTGGTCTGAGGTCAGTATGAAGGGCCCCTCTGTGGCTCCATGTGCAATCAGCAGGTTTCCTGAAATGGAAAGAAAAACAGCAATGAGACAAACTGCACAGAATTATTATTATTATTTGTCAACGTCTGGATAAAACATGCATTCACATATTACTCTTACTGCTGTGGCTGAAGTAGTTTTTGTTTTGTTTTGGTGAACATGTTTGTGCAGCAACATCATTTCAATATGTTACATAATGTAAAATGCAATTTGATTTAATTACAACTATTTATTTATTCATTGGAAAAAACAGTTGGTAGTTTAGTGGTATTTCCAGGCTGTGATATAATTCATCACAACATAACAACAAACATGCTGGAGAAAATATTAAGTATTGCTGCTTTTTTAACATACTTTTTACAGTCTAACATTAAATCATATCCTAATTCTTATTTGTCAATACTTAGTAATATCTTCTTACCTATATTGATATTTTGAAGTAAAACAAATAAATTAGTGTGTGCTCGCCTTTTTTTATTTTTTATCCCTAGGTGTAATTGCGTAGCCTACGTGTATTAGTGGAAGTGAATTTATATTTTGTTTTATAACTGTTGAATTATTGTTTATATTCTTATCATTTACTTAATATCTGTGTACCTCAGTTATGGTTTGTACTTTATACACCGCGTTTCAGTCGAAATCAAAGCCGGAACCACTTATACACCATTTCATCGTCGGACCCGTTTCGATGTTGCACCCAGTCTAAAAACTGCCGCCACTGTGATGTGTTACACTCTAACTCGTCCGGCCGCGGCAGCAGCTGCAGCAGAGTAGACAGGACAGCAGCACAGCGATGGAGGGTAGACCGGCGAGCAGGGGCAGGGGAGGCGGCTGGAGAAGAGGCGGTCGAGGCGGACACAGCGACGGTGACAGCCTCGGCGGGGAGCACCGGGGCCGGGGCCGGGGAGGGCAGCACCGCGGCGGCCGGGGCAAGAGAGACTTCCACCGGGGCCGGGGCCGCGGCGGAGGAGGCCCCCCGGCTGCAGAGCTCCATTACCGGGTGAGAGAGCACTGGTTACCCCCATACTCGGTCCTCCTGTTATTATATCGCTTTGACAAACTGCGTTGAAAATATAGTGGATTTAGTTGTTTTTGTTTTTTTTCCCCTCGACGTGTTAAATAACACTTTTTCAAACTGTTACACAAAACTTAGTGCGTCATGGTGTTTGATTCACCCTAATTACCGCTCATTAGAGTGTAATTATCAGCCGGTGTTGCAGGTAATTATCACCAAACTACTGTGCAGAGGCGCTGTAAAAAGCCTGATATATTGTTATGTTGTTTAAATGAAGTTATGCCTCCAAAAGCTAACTTATTGCACCACCATAACCTGGTTCATGACTTAGCATCAGGGCCGTTGCTAGGAATTCTGGGCCCCCTTAAAGAATACTAAAGTGGCCCCCTCCCCCTAACTTTTCCAGTTTTTTTTTTTTATCGTTTTTTATTTAGCCTTCCTTGTTTTGATGCTAATGCAGCATTACACTGCAAAAACTCAAGTATCTTAGCAAGAATATTTGTCTTATTTCTAGTCAAAATGTAATTTCTAGTCAAAACAAATCTCATTCTACTTAAAATAAGACACATCATATTAAAAGTAGCTTGTTTTTAGACACTTTTTACTTCTTTCAAGCATATTTTCACTTGGAATAAGTAGAAAAAATCTGATAGTGGATCAAGTTTTTCTTCCTTATTACAAGCACAAAAAACTTACTTTCACTGGCAGATTTTTCTATTTATTGTGAATTTAAGTGAAAACTATCTAAAAACAAGTTAATTTTTAGGTAATGAGTCTTATTTTAAGTGGAAAGAGATAGTTTTGACTAGAAATGAGACATTTGGACAAGAAATAAGACATATTCTTGGAAAGATGTTGAGTTTTTACAGTGTACTATGAGTATTAGTCAGGGTCTTATGCAGAATAATTCAGTCATACAAAGATTAAGACTACTGGGGTTTTTTATGGGCCCCACTGAGCGCTGGGCCCCTAGAATTATCATCACCTTTCTCCCCTATACAACGGCCCTGCTTTGCATTAAACTTCATGAGGCTGCACGTTCTCTACTGTACATTATAGGAACCATGAGAGTCCATTATCTCCCTACAGAGGCAGAGGGAGATTGAACAGGGTGACGCCATCACTGGAGGATCATCAGGCCTCTTGAAATGTCTCCCACAGCACTTTAATGTTAGCACATTGTACAATGTGGTGCCTCGGATATGACACTAGAGGGTTCATCTCCCTGTTTCCAGCGGGGATGTTCAGTCAGTCCATGCTCCTGCCATGGTAACTACAGAAATTAGAAGTTGAACAATAGGGGCTCTTTGATTGCAATCATAAAAAAAAAGAAAAAAATCTCCTTCGGTTCATGGGGGCTTCTTGATTGCAATCATGAAAATCTCCTTTGGTGCATCCATAGCTACCATGTGGTCTTGATGATATTGTTTTTTTTGGGTGGGGAAGAGACAAATGAGAATTGTTTTGTTATTTTTGTCTGTGTGTCTGTGTGTGTGTGTGTGAGTTTTGACAAGGCACTGACGGGAAAAGCTGAGCAAAACCCACAGTGACACATTTGTCAGTCTGCAGGTTTCCATGACAACATCATCATTATGAGTTTTTTTTTGTTTTTTTTTGGCAGCTATGTGACAAAACAGGAAGAAATCAGTGACTCAGACGATTTTAACAAGTTCAATTTGGGCACCGTCATCTGTTCTTTGTCGCACAGTCAATGAGACACGACTTTTACCTTTTTTAAAAAAAACTTTTTTTGTTAGATGTAGCCAGCCACCGTCATGATGGACAGGAGTGTTCATCAGGTGTTAATGGTCTCTTTACAAAAAAAGCCCTTTTGAATTGTACTTTGTCACAGCAAAGCATTCAGCTTAGACTTTTTAAAGTGAGACATACAAAACTTTTTTTTAGAGGATCTGTTATTTCTCTTCATCATGATCCACGCCTTTCCCCGATATTAAATAATGCCAGTTATTTTCCTGTTGACAGACTCATCTGTTGGTTGAAACCTGCTGTTTTGTCACCGTCTCATCACCTGGACTGTGGAGGAACATTAGCTGAAAGTTGAAACCTTGTCCTTGTAATAAAAGAAGATGCTATTTTTCTGCAGAATGGTCGGTGTTATTAACCTTCACTTACAAAAATAACCTCCTTATATCTGCAGTATTCAACTTCTAGGGTTTTTGAAGTTTGCAAATTGCCAGACATTTCATTGATATTCCTTTTAAATGATTAAAAGTTACCTTCAACCTGTCTAACTACTAGGCTTGGGCGGTATCCAAATTTTGATACCGTCAAACTTCCTCCACATTTTACCACGGTATACGGTATTACCGTGACTAATTAAACGGGCAGGTAAAAGTAGGCTAAAACATATTAAACAAACTGAAAATTCAACCACACATAAGTGCTACTGGACATATAATGAATTTTAGACATTAAATTACTTTTATTTAATATTTAATCCTTATCTCCTATATAAGTGCATTGCATTTTTTCTTGATGGTATTGAAATTGATACCGTTGCTATTTTTAAACACCTGCAGTATACGGTATTACTGTAATACCGCCCAAGCCTACTAACTACATCATAGTCTGCGATTCAGGTGCAACTGGACCAGGACTGTGTAGCCTGACAAAGAACAGATCACGAACAAACATTGTCTTTTTATCAGCCAAACTGTCATTGGCTGATAATTATCGGCCAAAATACAGATACAGTATATTGTAATTAGCCACACTCATTGTGTTTTCCCGCCACGTTCTCTTTCAGCATCAAGATGAAGGTGCCGACGTTCAGGAGGAAGACGACAGGGCGCAGGTTTTCTCCAGGAGGAAACTGGAGTCAAACTGGGATCGTTACGCGGCGTCGGAGAGACAGGAGCCCGATGACGACATGCCCTATCAGAGGGGAACGGATTACCTCGTCCTGCTGGAGTCAGCAGGTAAGAAAGATACGGACACGGAAAAACCTGGGAGAGTCTGTGTTTGTTTTTGCGAACCACGCTCATCGAGCCTCGTCAGCTCTCAGCGGGAGTCGAGTCAGGCGTCTGAGCTTTCCAAAACAATTAGATGCTCTTTAGAGCCTACTCATCTGGGCTTAGATTTGTTTACATGAATGAGTGAGTTTATTTCACAGGTGGAATATTATAAGTAAACAAAACAACTTTCACATAACCATGGAGTAGGGGTGGGCGATATGGGAAAAATATCATATCACGATTTTTAAAAAAAAACAAATTTTTCCCAAAAGCTGAAGCGACAATTTCACACTTAGTTGCTGCGTCTCTGTTTACGTACTTCCATTCTCACACTGGCTGGCTATTGTTTTTGAACGCAGAAGTGCATTTGTGTTGCAATTATGTCAACATGCAGTGCACAGTAAGTACCCAGGTGGTGCAGTCGGAGTGGCCCAGGAAACTGAGTGGACACTTCTGAACCTGAACGGTCGCCATCTTGGCTACAAAGAAGAAGATGATGATGAGAAGGGAAAAGCAACGAGTTTTAAAGAGGAATGATGCAAGATTTTTACCTTAATTAAGCAACTTGTTACAAGTGAGAGTGGAGGCTCTCTCTCCCTTCAACATAGCGTCTCTTGGCCGAAAACCAACTTTGAGAGATTGAGAGACAAGATCAGAGCCTCAGACCCGGTGTCCCAGCTCTCGTCTCTGCAGCACCGACACAAACGCGCCCCGTAAACCTGTAATCTCTTGTTTATGACAGACAAGACTACATACACGCTGTGAGGTAAGAGTCAAGAAAAGAAAAGGTTGACTTAAACCTGTCACAGATGACCGGATGGGCGTCACGGTCACATGTTGCAGTCGTCATTTCAACCACATTGGTGTGTACATGTGCTATGTTTTTATTTGCTGCTCCACCATGTGGCGTCACTTTGCACAACTAGATATTCACTTTACCAATAATCACTGGATTACAGCGTTTACACAGGAGTATCATGTTTTTGTGTTGACTTTTAATTTGTTAATTAGTGGCTTTCACTGGGTGTCAAATTCTCCACTGAGACTGATTGTGCTTTTCTGAAGTTGCGTCTTCATCCTAATTAGTTAAGAGGAAACGTCTGCCGTCTTCAGAGACTGTAATTGCTCTGTATGGACACTGCTGTCGGATGGCTGCATACACGATCCTTGTTTGTCTTTGTTTGCACATTTCAGCCTCAGTGGTCAGTGTTTTGCCCCCTGGGCCTTTCTGCAGCCTCATCCCCGTGTCTGTTGATACTTCCTCTCCCTCCCCTCAGAGGAGCAGGAGGTAGAGAGCTCAGCGCGTCTTATTAGGATCGCTTCAAACACAGCACAGGACTCGGATTCAGAGAGAAAACAGCCGCCGTGTCCGACCGGCACGTTCAAGCTCGTGTCTCTCTGCAGGTTGAGTTAAGTAAGGCAGAGTGTTAGTGTTAGTCCCCAAGTCTGTCAACTGTGCCGCCTGCATTTTTTATGATGTGACAAACTGGGAAGCAGACGGTCTCATTTTAGCAGCTCCCACATGTGCAGTAATTTAGCCAGAGTTACTGGTGTGTGTGTGTGTTTTGAATTCGCTGTCGCCTTCGGCTTTGTAGCAGTTGTTAAGGAGAGACTCCACCGGATTTTAGAAGAGGGCGATGCCGATGCGGCTCCACCGGCCTCTGTGGGCTGAGACGTTTGTAGGCGGAGGTAAACACGCCGCCATTACAAACTCACACAGTAACAGCGATGTGTTCAAACCACAGCATGCACATCAGATGTTGTTGAATAAAGATGATCGAAGATTAATCAGAATTTAGTCCAGTTTTGCTCGATGTCGACTCTGAGCCGTGCTGCCTCACATCTTGAGACAATAAACTTCAATAAACGCCAACAAAAAAAGATCCACAAATCTGTTTCACTTTTCTAAATCTCAGTAAATCCTCATGTTCACTCTCTCTCAGCAGCGCGTCGACGAAGGGACTGACCCTGAACTGAGAAAGAAGCAGCGACGGGGGGCAGAGGGCGAGACCCCACCCCACCTGCCTCTCTCCGTTTGAGCCTTTTAATGTGTCCGTACTTGACGCTCTACTTTACCGACCTATTTAAGTTTATTCAGTTTTCAGCGAGCAGCGATTTTAACAACTTCTCCAGTTATCAACAGACTGAGGAAACTGACAAGAAACGAAACCCCTTCTGACCTGAAACTTCCCTCTGCGCTCAGACTTTCGTGGCATATTTGTCTCTTTTTCTCCTCAGACTTTATTTGTGTCATCTATTTGTAAGCACAGTAGCAACACACACACACACATGCACACACAGACCCCTCGTGGTTTGGGAGTTGGAGTTGAAGGCTGTCCTCTGCATTTATGTCACTCTCAAACTGGGTTCTCGCTGCGTCTGTCAACCCTGACAGAACTGATCTGCACCTCCTCAAAACTCCTGAGATGTCGGAGCTGAGGAGAAGATCTGACTCGTTCTGTGCAGGACTGGATTTGGTCAGTTTAGGCGGCCTGTAGTTTTTTTTTCTCCACATGTTTCTGACGCCTTCAGAGGTTTCTGATAATGAGGACGATACCGGGCAGGTTGGGGCACAGTGCAGCGCAGCCAGGGAGGAGAGCGTCTTATTTCATTTTGTTGGAACTAAGTAAAAAAAAAAGTCCCATCCCATTCGAGTTACTGTTTGACCTCAGGTTTGTTCATATTAAAAAAACAACAACAACAGATTATTAGTTTAGTTTATGATTGAACACACATTTTTTATGTGTTCAAATCTACCTCAAAGGGATATTTTTCAATTATTCTGCTTTTTGCACAGATAACCGTATTGTTGCTGTTGTGGTGGTTGTTGTAACCATGGTGTTGGATTTGTCGACTCGAAGAAGACCAGGTGCAAACCCTGCTAAGCTACATATCGATCAAAGAGAAAATTAATCCACAATCATTTTGATAGTAGTTAAGTTTGTGGATGTTATTTATTTAGTAAAAAGCATCATTTACCATAATTTTAAATGGTCAGAAGTGCAAAAATAAAAGAATAAAAGCACAAATAAGTATTTACTAATAAAAGCTTTGGTTGATATCCTCTTTTTCTGTAGAAAATGAAACTGCCCTCTTGGTCAGTGCTTCTCAAACCTTTTTTACGGACCCCCATTGGACAAAACTTTGAAACAAACACCAGAAATACACATGAAATGAACAAATATTTGTTCAGAGCCCGAATAATGTTATTAGTCAGTGTAAGTTAAAATTACTGCCGTTGGCATGAATTTTTGGAAAAATTTCAAGAAATTTCTGGGGGGGAAAAAAAGTGTAATATTTCAGAAAAAAAAAGTGGTTAAATTTTGAGAAAAGGTTGGGGAGTTGAGAACCACTCCGCTAGGTGGACTAAAACAAAAGTACATCCTACATGTCAACAGGTTAAATCCTATAGTGTCCTGTAACTCTGCATCTTTTCAAACCCCTTACTTACATTTGCTCAGTGTGCTGTCTTTGTAAATTATCAGCTTTCTTCACCCAGTGCAGTGAGGAGAACACGCTGCTGAACGCTGGAGTTGAAGCAGGCTACAAACAACCATGTGTCAGGCGAGTTGGCCAAAAAAGGTGATTGTGGATCTGATCTTGATGCAGTTCCAACCCTGGAGGCATTTATCATGCAGCGCCTCGATGTAGGAAGCACAACTGTGGCTTCACCTGGTTTCCCTCTCTCACCCAGTGTCTCCTCATCATGACTGAGTAGGTTTCATAACACACTGCTGCAGGTAGTGGAGCACTTCACTGTGTAAACTGTCTCCACCAAACTCCTCTGGTGTATAAATATAAAACATAATCTAGTGTTGGATCTGAGGCCTTACACTAACACATCAGCCTGGTATTAATGGAACAGTGATCATGCTCAGATAAGTGAGTTTCCCTGTTTTAATAATAATATATGGCATACGAAAGACCTGGAAAGAATTTAAATGATATTTTACTGTTATATATGCTCTTTTTATTTATGTTTTTTTTACTTGTTTATGATTCGGTGAGTTAGCCCTGTCACAGACCTGTTACATCACTCAGCTTCTTCTAACATTGTGCAGATACTAGAAAATATTCAGGTCCTTTTAAGTCATTTTTAAATCTATAAACCAGCCAGGTTATATTTTTTAAATATACTAAATATATATTATTATTATATTAAATATATCATAGGTTTATTTTTAAATGCTCTGATATGACCCACAGGGTGAGATTTTTCCCCTGTAGCTCCTACGGCAGCGCGTGTAGCTAATCAGTCTAGGTTGTCATGGCTACCACTGTAAACATACAACTGTACTGTGGTGGCATACCGATTGTTGCCGTGGTTACTAAAATAGAGGTCATGGCGGCTTGATTTGGTGTAGCTTAAAATGACTTGATTTGGTTTAGGAAAAGTGATTTGTGGTTTTGATTAAACTAAGCACTTCCTGAACATTGGATAATCTTTGTTGTCATGGTTACAATACAAAAATGTGGTTAGCTTTTTTTTTTTTTTTTTTAAATGTTTTTTCGACGTTAAACTGCTGGTTTGCACTCATTTAGCCTACTATCATTCTGTGTTTTTGTCAACTCATCCATCAACAGCTTGTCAGCATATATTTTTCTCGACTACTGTAATAATCACTATGGCCACTAGATGTCGCCTAGCAACCTCTACAGTCCATGCTAGCAACAAAACGAAACTATGGGACGACTGAGGGGCTTTATTTCATCATTATCAAGACCCAAGTGGAGCTATCAGCTACTTAAAGGTCCAGTGTGTAATATGGGAGGAAAACCGTGTCACCTAGCGGTCAGATAGATCGCAACGCTCACTCGCTCGCGCGCACTCACTCCTCGACCGTCGGCAAAGTGGCCTCCGAGGACAAAACTTGTTCACCACGACTGAGAGGACTGGGGGTATTTCAGGAGCATGGAGCGATGAGGTGAAGATCTAAACCATTTTACGATATATTGTTTGCTGTTTCCTACTCCTTCTTTCTTTCCTTCCTCCCTTTACTTTATTGGTTTATTTATGAATGCGTTTTGCATGACTAATTTCTGAAACGCGCTCTCTGGCTGGCTGGATTTTCCATTCGGGCTGTTGTACAAACATGGCGGCGCAAGGTGGCGACAATCTCTAAAGCAAGACCCTTGATAAATGTAGCCTATACAAACAAACACATTTTTATTTCATAGCGATTATGCACTAAATATATTAATGGGTAGTAGGCTATATTCAGATTTTGCCAATAAACCTGGCCAATTATTACACACTGGACCTTTAAGTCTAGAAATATTTGCCTTTTAATGAAGATCTACGCCAAGTCAAACAGAAGAGAAAAGTCAATGTGATATCCTGTTTATTCAAAAATGCTGTTAATTTCCTGCTAAATTCATCCATTATGCTAATGTACGAGTTTGTTTTTAACTCCGTGTGAGTGTTTGGAGCAGTTAACTGTGTTTGTAGGACTCTGTGTGTGAGTGTGTGTATGTTTTTTTTTCTCACGCCATTAGAGAGCTGGAGAGTGTTGAAGCGCCGTGTTGTCTCTCTGCCGTTCTCCTCTAGCGTAAATGCCAGAGGTGCTCTTGTGAGTTGTTTGACTCCCATCTCTTGTCTCTGTTTTTTGCCCACATTGTCAGATTAGTCATGCCATACAGCAAGAGGCTGCTGCTCTCTAGAGGACACTTAATTGTACGTGGGTGGTGATGCTTTCAAGAGTCGTTTTTCTGGCCAATTAAGGTAGCCATGAAATCAGGAATTTGCCACAGAAACCTCCCTTTTCCCCTCGGCTGAAGTTGTTACTGAATACTTAGCGTGGAGCTTATATCACCGGCACTTTTGTGTATCCAAGGTGTTGAAGTATTCTGTTTGTTTTATTGGCAGGATTGGGCCGGATGTACAGGTCAGGAGGATGCTCAGATGTTATGTATTTTTAGGAGAGAAATGGCCCACGGCACTGTTTCTCAACCTTTTGTAATGCATCTACCAATTCTTTCGAGATTTAAAAGTCCCAGAGCAGAGAGGTCGAGAGCAGAGCTTTACCTCCGGAGCGGTGGAGGCGTCAGGCGTAAGAGAGATTATGGGCCTAATTTTACAATGTTTTAATCAAATAGACACAATATTTTTTCCCCCCTACTCCCCTGTCCTTTTGCTGCAGTACGACGCACTCTTAACAACAAGGATGCTGCCGGTCATAACGTGACACTTCATCTAATAACGCTGCCGACCGTCCAGCGATTTCAGAGCTCAACGGGCCAAAAAACACAAAAGCGTGTAAATATATATCTGAGTGGGTGGTGGTTTGTTTTTCTCTGACCTGACATTTAGGGTCAGAATCGCTGCACAACACAGAGACACTGCACGACACGTTGTTAGAGGATCTTTACAACAACTTACAACAGACGGATCAATTAACTAACTCACTACTCTTGTTGAACCTTCCTATGTGTTTAAATTTGTTTTAAATTTGTTTTTCTAATTATATTCACTGATAATTAACTGAATTTCTTTATATCTTCGATTCAACAAAGCACTTGCATATCATCTACTCTATTCATAGACCAAATAATAAACAATAAATTAAGGGATAAAATACAAATTAATTTGAATAAAAATAATAATTCGTTGTAGGCAGATCTTCCTGTTACAAATGAAAACTTGAACACAATGCTCAGTTCACTGCTATCAGCAGCCTCATGAGACTGTTGCTACTTAATTTTGATATTTAACATCATGACATTGTCACATGTGGCTGATGTCTGGCCAGTATAACTGAGTTTTCTCTATATAATGTGGTACAACAGAGCAATTTCATTGGTTTCTACACTGTAGTAATTAGGGATGCACTATAACTATCGGTACAGATAATTATCAGCCCGATATTGGTTGATAATTATCGGCCAAAATACAGATACAGTATATTGTAATTAGCCAAACTCATTTTCAGTCCATTTGCCCCTTAAGTTTATTTGAAACAATAAAAAATGTAGATTTTTGAAGAGTTATAACTGTTCTTGTCTTTATTGTGATAACAGTAGTGATGTCGGCTATATAATTTAAGTTAAGTCAGAGACATAACGGTAAATCCGTCTTTACTTACTACATCTTAGCCTTTCTTAACTACAGATGTGTATATAAACTATTAAAAATGTTATTGGTTATTGGCATCGGTTACGATCAGCAGATAGTTATCGGTTATCAGCAGCGGTTATCAGAAGCAGATAGTTATCGGTTATCGGTATCGGTGGAAAAACAGATATCGTGCATCTCTAGTAGTGATATTATAAAGAGAAGGTCTAGATGTGTCAGTTGCCTTGAGATGACTTATGTTGTGAGTTGGAGCTCTATAAATAGATTTGGCCTGACTTGACTTCATTTCTGTACATGAATGAGACAGCTGAGGAAAGGATGGACACCTTCAGTCTGCACGTTACACTTTATATTATGAGTCATATGGTGCGTTGGGTTGGTTTACAGCAGGTTGAGTTTGTCGTTTGTCGTCCTGTAGTGGGAATATACTGGAGCTAAGGATTTGTGCTTTTGCCAGTGATGGAGGAAGAAAAGGTTAAAAACGCCGCCGCTCTGTCAGTGTCTCTGTGTGTTTCTGGGACTAACAGTCGTTACCTGTTGCATTAGCTTGGTTCACGACCTCTGAGTCTCTGCCCACATCTCAAATTGTCAGCTGTTAAAATGTGAGAGCAAAGTGGAAAATTGAATAACATTTGAGCAACTCTGTGTGTGTGAAGTGTGTCAGAGAAAACACGGATAGAATAACAAAGCTCCTTTTTCACTTTTAAAAGCGTATTGTGCCTCATGAGTGTGTGTGTGTGTGTCTGTAAAACTGACAGAAGAAACACATATCTATCACCTATGAAATATTGATTTCATGTTCACCTCTGTGAAGTGTCATCACACACACTCACTGTGACGTTACTGAGCACATGAGTCATGATGAGCGATGTGTTTACAGTGCTCGGGGAAACAATGGTAAATTTGAACATCTAAACGTCCATTAAAACTGGGCAAGGTGAAGATCAGGTGGTATGAGTGAAAGCTCCAGAGCAGCTGCTGCTAAATGGACCACGAGGTGACGTGAGTGCAAGAAAGATTTAAACATTTTATATCTGTTTTCAGTTTATTGCGTATTATTTAGTCTGTGTTACAGTAGTGGAAAGTAACTAAATACTTTCCTGCAGTATTGCTGCCATCTGAGTACTTTGAGTACTACAGTCCATATAATGTCCTATACTTTTTATTCATACATTTTTTTCCTCCTCTAGTTCAGAACCTGCCGCTGCAGTTTATATAATGTCCATTTGTATAACTTGACACTGTTTATCTTTCATTTTACATTTTCCTCTGTTTAATGTATCCTGATGTATTTGCTGTTGCGGTGACTCAGCTTTTCCCACACTTTCATCCCCTCTGCTCGGTCAGTATTTGTCTCTGTCTGCACTGGAAAGTAAATGCCCCAAAAGTTACATCTCCACATTGAATTTGCCATCTTTAAAAAATATATTCTGGAACATAATCGAGCGACCAGGAGTCGTACAGTGGCCGACTTTCTGTTTGCAAAAGCTCCATTGAAAGCTCTACTGTACTCGGTGTGATTAGAAAAAAACGCAGCCTGACGGGGAAATTATGTAAACAGACTGTCTGATTTGAATTGAAGGTCATGTTGATTTCTGTTTTTGTGTAGCTGCGTGGCTTTTATGTAGCACCACTGCTTGTCCAAACATCCCCAAGTGCTTTTAGCATTCATGTGTTTTGATTGACTCTGATTAGCACCTTCTATTAAACATTCAAGGGCCAGATTCGCTGTGTCAGGAGGGAAAAAAAGAAAAAAAAAGACCACGTTTCACCACTCCGTCTACTTTTTTCAAGGATGAAACCTTGGAGCTTTTCATACTTGAAATTTTTCAGAATCAGTGCGAATTCAAAAACGGCTTTTGTGCAGAGATTTATTTATTTATTTTTTATCGCCTTGAGAACTTCAGTCGTGGTGAACCAGGGAGTGACGGCGAATTGAGTGAATTGAATTGAACCCCATCGATTTGCCTTCTCGCCTCAAGGAATGAATTTCTATCGACTGTTTTTTTGTGACACAAAGGTGTTTAATTTTGGCAGGTCATCTCGTCACAGTCTTTGCATTGTTGGGGGTTGATTGTGCTGTTGCCAGGGGTAACTCACACACACACAATTGTGCAATTCCCCTGCTCTTTGAGTGTGTCCGTGTGCCTGCAAGACGGTGGGGAGTTGCTGGGCTAGTTATTTTACATCCTAACATGGCCATCTATCTGTACACATTAACACAGGGATCAATCCTCCTCCCCCGCAGCCGTAGTTTACCGAGGCTGCTAATGGGCGCCCATCAAGGCTCAATCATAATGAGACAAAAGGAAATCGCATTAAAGCTTCAGTGATTCGCTGAACTAGATTGACAAACACAAGGACGTTTTTCCTAACGGAGATGAATAGTCCCAATCACGCCATTAATTTATATGTTCCTGTGTTGTTATGGATACTTGATTATCCAACGTGGAGACGGGGAGGGAGGCTGGCGTCAAAGCAGAGGAATGAGGCCGGTGGCGTTACAGGTGCTGGGTTTTGGTTTCCCCCCTGCGTCTGCTGATGGCGCGAGGCTAAATAAAGCAGCAGGTGGAGCGCAGACACTTCACTGAGATCATCCCACAGAGGAGAGAGAGTCTGCCCACTTTCATCTGCAAATACCTGGGCCATCGTTTGGCTGTCAGACAGCTAAATATTTACGTTTATAAAATATCACAGGATATTCAAAAAAAAAAAAAAAAAAAGAACATCACATTTGTCAGTCTGAGTCACGTCTTCAAATATCTTCTTTTGTCAGTTTATAGTTTGAAAGGACAAAAAATCCTCACATTTAAGAAGCTTGAACTGATGAATATTTGACATTTTTGCTTGAAAAATAAAAAAAAAAGTTTCTTCATTAGCAAAACTACAGCTGCAGCTATTGGGTATTTCCATTATTGATTAGTCTTTCGATTCATAAGCTGAAGCTCAAATTGCTTGTTTTTTTCCCAATTAACAATCCAATCACATCCAGTTTACTGTAGCGCAACGACTCTTTGAATAATCAATCAAAACAATAATAATTGGCAACCATTTTGGTTTGTTTTTTTAAGCAGAGATGTCTTTTGTCTTACATAAAAGTAAAATGAATATAGTGCTGTTATGTGTATATATAGTGCTTAACAGCTGTCTATTGTTTTATAGACCACATTAAAGAAGCTACAACAGGTGATTATTGATTTTCTGACAGTCGACTATCGGCTTGTTGTTTCACTTCTATTTAAATTTTTAAAACTTGTTTGGACAAAGCTGTCGGTGTTTATAGCTCCAGATGTTTAGATGCCAGCAATGTGACCTGTCATCTCCATGGTTTTTAAAATGATGCCCTAAATCGAATCAGCACATAAATAAACCACACAATCACACTCGGACTTATTTAAACACATCTTAAGATCCGGGACCAGTCTCCGATCTGTACGAGATGTTCACCGAGTGTGAACTTTGAAAATCTCTGCCGACAACTGATGAACCACAGCACTTGTTCCATGATTCATTAATGTATTAACTCGAGCTGCATTTACAATTCGGTCGTAAAAATTTTATAATGTTAGAATTTATAATCAGACTTTGCAGAACAGTAAGTGGGGTCAGTTGACAGCTGCTCCTGGGAACTGTTTAATTTCCTGCCATAACAGCCACATCAAACAGAATCCGTACTCACCGACAAAACTCGTTCCTCCAGCGTTAAACGGGCGTTCGGCCAGCTCTTTGATTTGCTCTTTTTTTTCTTTTTTCCTTTTTACTCCCTCTTCCGTCTGCCACACTTCTCTCACTGTCTTTCTCGGCTGTCTTCTTCCCTTTGCTGTCTGGTTTTCCCCCACTCACAGCTTCACACCTTCCCTCGCTGGCTCCCTCTTCCCCCCCCACTCCTCCTCCTCCTCCTCCTCCTCCTCCCGTGCTCCTGCTCCCTGACTTTTTTCCCTCTGAGCTCCTCTCTCCAACGAGGTGAAAAACACACTTGTCAAATACAGGTAGGTCATCACACCGTCTCTCATCCTCACCAGTTGCTAAGTACGAGGCGCTTTGATGCAAACAAGTTTTTCAGCATCCTCTTCCTCCTCCTTGTTCGTTCGTGTATCGTGGTGCTGTGGTATATATACGCTCCAAGCTTCTTTCTGTCTTTCTTTCTTTCTTTCTGGGACACGATGGTACAAGCAACAGCTGTTCAGTGTCAGAGTCCATGTGACAGAGGCAGCGGCTTAGGTGCCTCGATATAGTGCTGTTCAGACCTTTTTTTTTCTCTTTTTTTCTCTCCCTCTCCTTTCACAGAAGTGTGAATTACTGGAAGCGGCTCCTCGTCCTCCTCAGTGACAATGGAGTGAAGATCTCGTCAAAGCTTTTTCTTCTTTTCACAGGTGACGAACACGCAAGCCCGGCATCTTCTGAGAAATCCAAGAAAGCAGCAAGCAAACATCGCAGCTTCTCACTTCGTCTTTTTCTTTTTTTCTTTTTTTTTTCTGCTGCAAAGTTCGAGCAACTCCACTGGCAAGAAAAGTAGGAATAAAAAGCTTCGGATCCTCAAGGCTACACGGGCTGAAAGACTTTTTGTCCCCTCACTACCAGGCTTCTGCTCGCTGCCGATGAAAAAGGCTGCTCACACAACAAGCAGCACGGCGCTCCAACATCCTCACCAACACGCAGATTTCAACCGTGAGCCACTATTAGGAGAAATTCCCACATGGCCGGAAGCCTCATTCTGTATCAGAGCTCTGAGCAACATGTAAGAGAAGAGAAGAGAAGAGAGGGAGGCAGAGGTGAGGAGGTGGAAGAGGTGGAGAAGAGGAGTGGGATGAAGCACAGAGGTGGGGGGAGGAGCCGGAGGAGGAGGAGTCGACGTGGGTGTCAGCAGCGGTTCAGAAGGAGCTGCCTGTTTGCCTGTTTGCCTCTTGCGTTGCTTACTGTACAGCTGTGTGTCTTCATCACTCATACGAGTCCTCAGACAGCCTCACACGTCCCACTTCTTGACTGGCTTGGTTTTTGCATTTGACCGCATGTGCGTGCGTGCGTGCGTGCATGCGTGCGTGCGTGCGTGCACCCTCTTTAACAGCAGCACAGCCGCTGAAGTCGGTCGGTCAGTGGTGATTGGCAGAGTTTAAACTGCTTTCAGTCTGCCAGACAATCTCAGCTGCCTCTCTATCAGCTGTGCCTTTCACTGTGTGTTTTCTCTTTTCCTTCTGCTGTGACCTTACCTGCACAGATAAGCTTCTTGCTGCAGCTGCAACTATGGAGGGAGCTAACAAAAAGTCTGTCTGTGTGTGTGTGTGTGTGTGTTCGTTTCATAAGGAGCTGGCTCTGTGAGCTGAGAAACAAACTCGCTCAGTGGCTAAAATGTGAATTTATTCAATACAGAGCAGGGAGGAAGGATGTATGCTGAGTGATCTTGAACAATCCTTGGACTTGAATCCATATCTTAAATACATTCTGCAAAGGCCTTAAACACTTGCTCTTTCCTGCTGCTGATGTCAGTTTTGGAATATTTTTATATTTCATATTGGTCTCCTTGACTCTGTATCTACTTACTGTACTTCTACCTACGGAAGCTCATCATCAGTGTCAATTTTAGCAAAAATTTCAAAGGGCTATAATATAATATGCATACATTTTCGTTGCTGCTTAGCAAGGTTTCTTCAGGAATAATAAGTATTGATGGTTTCTTGCTAAGATGAAACACTGGATTTACTCGGTATCAGAAAATGGCAAAACTGTCCGACAGGGCTGGAGACGGCTGGTTAGTGCGCTAAGTTCAGAAGAGTTAACATTGGTGTTGCTTTCCACTGATGATTTTCAGCTCTCAACAACTAGCAAAATCAAGTTTGATGCTGAACTTGCAGTGTTTCTTTTACTGTTGTAGGTTAACAGCTGCTTATGTAATGGCAATGGCAAAATTCACAAATACTACTATCAAGGCTTAATCAATACGCACATTCTCCTGAAAAGGGTGGTGCTAGGAGCAGATCCCCAGACAAATTCACTGCAAAATCATGTCTTACTCCCGCACTCACCTTGAAGCTCTGTTTATCGGGTCAACGTTTCGGTCTATTGACCTTCATCAGGACCGACATTTTCACAAATATCCCTTTTTAAATAAATGAGAACAAGCTCATAATTTCTCAGTAGGTAATCCGTAATCAGTTTTCAGCTGCTTATCTGGTCCCAGGTTATGATAAGTAAAATAATTGGATAATTTGGAATCTACTCTGCAAAAACTGTGATAATTTTGGCCAATAGGGATGTCACGATTACTTGTTTTCACAATTAATCGTGGTATTTAACGCCACAATTAATTAATCGTAAAGATTCCTAAATACCGTTACTTCCCAGAAAGATGGTGTTGGAACCATATTGGCAGATGTGCGCAAAAATAAAGGTAAATGCACAGATACTGGTGCATTTAACGTAACATTGAATTGGTAGGAATTTAAATGTTAGCGTGTCATTTTTAATTAAAAAAAGCAAAACAAAACAAAAAACGATTAAAATAAACGCAAACATTTGGTATAGATGACAATTTATGACCTGAATATTTCAAACATTTCCCCTGGGGGGTTAATAATTGGTCATATATTAAAAGATACTTTAAATATTTTGTGTAAACAATGAGTAATGTAATGATATTTACACTATATTTGATTTTACACATTCATAGTGTTGTGAAATTAATTAATGCATAATAATCGTGATAATCCTAACACCGTGATTATTTCTCTGACAATAATTTTACCAAGAAAATGTATAATCCTGACATCCCTATTGGCCAATATGCCTTAAAAAGACCAAAATTGGATTTGCTGAATCCTGCAGAAACCCTGAAAACGAGTTCCTTCCGGTATCATCAGCGTCTCCAGAGTCTTTAGTTAGTTGTATGGATATCATAATGAGGAACATGCAAAGGATCAATACCAAGAGATTGATCTCGTATTGACAGGAGGCGAGTCAAGGATAATTGCCCTTTTAACATCCCCAGATAATCCCACCATTCTTCTGTGAGCCATTTATTTTGACCGGTGGTTATCGTCTTTGGTCAAGAGCCTTTCTTTAGCCTCCTCTCTCACGAAGCCGAGCAGCAAACTCATTAATGCAGGATATGATTTGACACGATTACAAGTCTCCACACTTGGAAAAGCTCATCTGTTTCCTGCTTGTTGCTGGGTTGCTGCTCATATCAACAAGCGGTGTCCACTCCAGTGGAGAGGAGCCTGGTGACTGCTGTTGACGCAATGAGACTAACACATTGTCACGTGTTGTGTACCATCATGCCATCAGCACTTGTGAAGACATGAAGCCTCATACAGGTGAGCAGCCGTGATGAAGAGGGTCGATAAATGTTAGTAGAAACTGTCGTAAGAGTAAGATTTCCTTGAGAATCAGTCTCTTTTTTTTTTCTTTTTTTTTCAAGTGGTAACAGTTGTTATATTTTTCTTTAGTGTAACAAACTATGACATGTAACTTGCATTATTGCTTGCCCGGATTAAACAACATAAAAACTGAAAAAAAAGCTATATGTTGCAGCATTAGCAGTCAGAACAAGACTTTTAAGAAACATTATTGCATTATTGAATACAATGTGGAAAGTCATGTGTCAAATATTTCATATTCTTTATAGCTGTTATTATGTAACACTGTCATTTTAATGGGTGACAAGTACGTTTGGATATAGATGATTATCACTTTTCAGTTGTCTGAGGATGCAAAGTTTAATGCAGCAACCACTCATATTGTGCAATCTACTTTTTTTTTGGTAGCAAATTTCAGTGTCAAGCATAAACTAAAAAGCAACAGTAGTTACATCCTGTGCTAGTAAAATAGCTATCAGTGTTGATGTTCCTTCTTTAACCTTTTCCCTTTTCACTTGATCAGACATCATGCTGTGGTAAGATACATGGGAGGAACAGGAAAGACATGCAACACAGTGCAGAGGCTGGACTCACAGTCCGCAGCAAGACCACATGTTGCCTTGCCTTCATGGTCTGAGGAGAATCGGTCTCTGACAGCTCCGTCGTACCTACAACCTGATGATGATGATGATGATGATGTAATTACCATGTGGACACTGCTGGATCTGCGTTGTCCTGATGCTGATGGAGATAATGATGTGGAAAGATGTTGTAGAAAGGCTCAGTAATCTTCATCTCATCCAACAGAGCCGTCTCTCTCCACACAGCTGCCTGACACATTTACTCTCCGTCACAGTGAATTAAAAAACAACACAAGTGCAGATTGTCATGAGGATAGTCTTAAATGTTTTAAATGAAACAAGGCAGACTGTCCCAACCATGGAGTAAATGAAAGAATATAAACGCAACGCAACTAGGCCAGAACTTCTCGACTCTGCAAAAATAACATCACGTTGTGATTTTAAATGGGAGATATGCAAGATTTATTTTTTACCTTAAAGGGATAGTTCGACATTTTGGCAAATTGGCCCATTGCCATAATCCCTATAGTCTTCAGTGTTGCTTCGGTACCTTTAATTGTCAGTGCAAGCTATTGATGAGATGAGATAATAACAGAACGTCATGAGACGGAGTTGTTTTCGAGGTGAATACAGAGACTGCTTGGCAAAAAACTGCCCCCGACGGGAATGCGCATCAGCAGTTTTGCATGAATTTACCTCTAAAACAACTCTGTTTCGTAACGTTCTGTTATTATCTCATAGCGTGGTGAATGTGCAGGTCACAACTTGTCCACGAGAGCGTTTTGGAGTTGTTGGACCTGTAATCTCTTGTTTATGACGGATAAAACTACAGAAATGTACACATCATAACATGTATAAATAACGGATTGCTTTCTTGCCGGTTTCATTGAAAACAAAGCAAATAAGTGGCTAGACTTGCACAATTCCCCTTAAATTTGTAATATTTTGTGTACTGTTTTCAAAAAAGGAAAACAAATTAAGCTGTAGAGAAGATCACATCTTTCAAATTAAATGAAAACCAAACACAGTCAAAGTTTGTAGAGTTCTTTGTGTTGTTTATTTTAATTGGCATGTTTACAACAAAGCTCAATACTACTTTACACTTGTGCCTTGAGATTATGTGAATTATCATTTCGGTGCTATACAAATAAAACTGAACTGAATTGAATTGCGTGAAAATACATTCATTAATGATTACAATTAAATAACAATACAAGAATCAGCATCAAAATGATAATATATGCAAATCTACATGTTTCAGTCAGTCTCCCCTCCAACATTTGTATGGTGTAATTGGTTCATTGTGACAAAAAAGACAGAATGAAGGTATTAGAATTGGAAATTGTTGCCGCTTCATGCAGTTATTATAGTATAGGATCTGGTTTCTGTTGCTCTTCATCTTCCTGCTCAGCCTCCAGGAGGACCCATTGAGGCTTCTCCATTTATCTGCCCCCCCTTCAGAAATTACATGTTGCCTGAGCCTCCTGAAAGGGTCACAACTGTTTCATCCTCACTGAGCGATTGAACCAGTCGAGCTGCCGCACTTTTCTTTGAAATTTATGTTCTTTCATCTGTACATATACTATATCGCGCACGTGTTCCCGTGGACCACCGAGCCTCAGGCTAGCTATTGATTATCAGGAGAATGGAAAAATACAAAGGGTACGAGGAGGCATGTGTAATGTATCCCTCAAGGAGTTCATGTAATGAGCCTCACATTTATATATACTGTATATATGGTGATTGCTGATTTTTACACGTCCCAGGCTTCCACCTACACAGTTGGTCTCTGCGACACCTGGTTAGCGTTAGTAATAAATTGGAGAGTGACACAGTAACCATCAATTACGAGCTGCATTCATTGATGTAGAGAGAATAACAAACACTGACTTTTTCCTCTGCGAATATTGATTTATTGTGTTAAGTGAAGCATCATTTGGAGTTTTTTTTTTTCCTGCTGTATCTGTTTGAGAGAAACTGCATAAGTGCATAAGAAGAAGGAGGCTTTACTACCACATGGTGTTGTGACGTGACGCTGCTGCTGTACCCGTCACTCTGGCGAGAGTGAAGTGGGCAACGTTGCCAGGATCCATCTCTGTGACGCTGAGGGCTTTCGATATTTTTAGGCTGCCTGACTGTGGCGGACATCATCAGTGGGGCGTCACACTCCTCAGCGTCCCCACCTTTATGACACTCAGGCTGAACCGCCGGTAATGAGCACTGTTGGGGAGAACCAGGTGGAAAATGCCCCTCTTTAGATCCTGTAGACTAATGTATCAGGTCTTTTAAAAAGCTGTCCAAATATTGATATTGTCGGTGACCATTGATTTTTCTCGCCCAGGGATGATGATATACAGTTGTGTCAGCAGCGATACATGCTACAACGCTACGGCGCTACGATAACCTTTTGAATCGCAAATCTGGGCCAATTATTTCCAACGAGTGCGGGTTTTGAAAGGAAGAAAGCATATTAGTCATTTAATAGTGTGATTCTCTGCCTCAATTAAAGGTAATTGCTTTGTGTGCTTCACACCTCCCACACTGTGTTGCTTGCCTTGTGGTAAATAACAATCGTGGCGCCGATGATGATGATAATAATAATGGCACAGAAAGCTTTCCATCAGACGCGGTAGCCTCCAGAAGCACTTGGGTTTGTCATCCATGCTGCTGCCTGAAAGCATTTTTGCATCCAGTGTCAACTCGGGGCTGCTCATTAGCTGTGACCAACCAAACGTAACATTTGTCACCAGTCAAATGGTCTTTATTCAAACAAACAACCAAAACACTGTGCACCAGGTCCTCTGCCAACGTTGACCTGAGCCTCAGTGAGCCACAACTGCTTTACTACACTTTTATCTAATGGTTCCTCCTTCTCAAATTGTTTTTTTTTTCTCTAATAAAAGATCAATAACATCTCGATAAGATTTGACAGATTGGCTTTTAATGGCGCCTCCCTTTGAACTGGCCTCATTACTCATTACAGGTTTGAGCGTCTCTCATTTGAAGCGTCTGCCTTTGAATATGAATGTGACCTCAAGCCGCGACGGGAGGAAACAAGATGAATGACAGTAATTTAAAAGCCCCGACTGATTCGTAAGCAAACGACTGTGGGGCGTTTGTAGCTCACAGGAAGGTCACGTCTGGAGTAGAGTAGAGTAGACCGTCCCTGAGTGAAAATCAAAATGTATTCCACTGCTCTTGTTTTCACCGTCCAGTCAGCGTCGTGTTATCGAGTTACCTGTTGATCTATTCATTGACCCAGACCCCCGTGACCTCGGTGGCTGCAGAGCGTCTGAGATGTGTGCGATGCGGGGTGTGTGTAGATAAAGTTGTCGATAGCTCATGAATACACGGATCTACGGACACTTCACTGAATCAAAATGAGATGATTCTTTGCATCAGCGTTGGAACGGATTTGAAACTCCCATCGACATCCACTCGGTCCCGGTCTTCAGTGTTGGCGAGCGATGTCGATGTCACGCAGCCACAGAATGTGTTGTTCCTCTGGTTCTTTTTAATTCCATGATGTTGGTAAAAGTGTTGCGAGCTCGTTGACTCAAGCTTGTGGAGTTTGAGAGGTGCTTCACCTCCTTCACTACTTGTTGATTTTTTTTTTTTGGGGGGGCCAAACATCATTTTCTTTAATCGCAGCGTTTCAGTCAAAAACAGTTTTGACCAAAAGTTTAATTCTGTGCCCAGATTTAAAACAACTTTGTTGAATAATTCCTCTCTTTTGTCTGAAATGTTGTGGTATGCACAATTTTTATTGGACTATATTATCTTACATGATCATAGCTGTATTAAAGGGATAGTTCAACATTTTGGCAAATTGGCGCCATATAGTCATAGCAGTAGGTTTATTACCTTTAATTTGTCGGTGCAAGCTATTTTTAGACAAGTTGTGACCTCTAAAACAGCTCTGTCTCGTAACGTTGTGTTATTATCTCATAGCGTGGTGAATGTGCAGGTCACAACTTGTCCACCAGAGCGTTTTGGAGTTGTTCGATTGTGTATTTATTTGCTGAGTTTGATGAGGGAAACCAAGAAATCCCATGAGCCTCCGTAGCGTAGCTCTGAGCAGCTCGCGGCTCTGATCCGCTGTTCTAAAAACAGCTTGCACCAACAATTAAAGGTAACAAACCTACTGCTAAGACTATAGGGATTATGGCAATTTACCAAAATGTTGAACTATCCCTTTAATATTGGATTAGATGTACAGAAATGCTTCAGTGTGTTGAAGGGGAAGTGTTGCTTTTGGTTCCAGTAAGACTCTGTGACAGGATCCAGAAAGTCCAGTCAGACTAAGAGCTGCAGCTTACTCTGTCAGAACCAGCTCATATTTCATGTGCTGATGGAAATTAAAAGGCTTTGTACTACCTGTTTTTTCAAATGGCTGCACTCGAGAGTAGGTTGAAGGTCTGACATTGACGTGCTGCATTCGGTTGTTCTTATACAAAATGACAGAAATAGATTAAACAGAAAGAAAGAGCCAGAGAGAAAAAGCTGAAACCTCTCTCACCTCCACATCCGGCGCAGGGTGTGAATGTCAGCAAGTCGGTTCAGTCAAATGTTATTTATATAGCGCAGAATCCTAACAGTCATCTAAAGGTACTATTCATATAGATGGATGGCAACAGATTTTTATATATAATGTGGCGGATAGAGCTCACTTTAGAATCGTCCAAAACACACACTATGAAACATCCAAATATATCCATGTGCAAGATTTGCTGTGAAATTGGAAGAACATCTCTCTCAGCAAATCTATCGTGCAGCCACTGGTAGCTACTGCTACAACAACAAGGCTAAAAACAGAGATCAAATTACAACAACTTTAAACAAATGAAACAACTTTTTCATGTGGCGGCTTCAGGACACTTGGATCAGTACGGACGAGCAGTATGGAGGTATCTGGATGTTTCATAGTGTGTGTTTTGGACGATTCAAAAGTGAACTCTATCCGCCGCCATTATATGAAAATCTGCTGCCAGCCGGACCCCCCCTGTAACTCCGAAAGCGTTTTGATGACTCAGAAAGTTCTCCAAACCCTTCCTTGGCATGACGGTGAGTAGAAAATTGGGTGAAGTATCCCTTTTAAGAAGAGTTTTAAAAGCAACTAAGGAATTGACCTGTCTTATTTCAACTGGAAGGCTGCTCCACGGTTTGGGGGCTCGGTCACCCTTCGTCACCAGCCGAGACCTCAGAGTGGCTATTAGAGCTCAAAAATCAGTGTTAAAAACAATCCAGCTTCATGTGGCTGTACTTGTTTTCTAGAAGCTTGTCAGTAACTCAGAACAAGTCAATACCTTTTAGGGCTTCACTATCTGTTTGAATGCAGCACTAAAAGCTTTAATCACCGTATTAATAAAAAACTACAGATGACTGAAGACGAGGGCTCCACATTTTCTCATCCGCTACAACAGCAGCTTTCATGCAGCGGTGACTCGTACACATCGTCGTCTGGCTGCAGCCGCGAGCAGCCACGATGGATGATCCGCCGCTCTGTATTTGTCTTGTGAGTGTGTCCGTACAGAGTGCAGGTGGCGGCGTGTGCTTTGTGTCCGTATCATGACTCAACCCTCCTCCCCCCTCCTCCTCCCCTCCCCGACAGCTCTGAGTGTCTTCTGATGAATTCGCCACAAGAACAGAGGAACTCGGGATTTTCTGGAGGGAATCCATCAGAGCGGTGGCGGCCGGTCTGGATATCTTGTTTGGATTTCAGCGCTTGCGGCGTCCTGTCACATATCATCCGCTCAAGTGTTCGAGACGAGGGAGAGAGAGCGTTGAAACATTCGAGCGTTTGGCAGTTTTGGTGCTGATTCAAGGCAAGGCGACCCACAAGTCTTTATTTAGCCGCCTGTGGGTGCGTTGCTCTTATCTTCCTGTGGCCTTTGAGTGCCTCTTTGTAAATAGAGTGGAAGAAATGCCTTTTTTCATATTAGAGGAAAAAGTATTCATCTTTTCTCCATCACTTTATGAAGTACACGGTTGTTAAACTCTCAGATAAACAGCTCAAGTCTGTCTCTTCCTGATCTATAGGCTGCTCCTTTCACACTGTCGACGACACTTTTAGCGCCGTGTTGATCGGTATCAGCCTGTTGACTCATCTCCTCGCCTCAGATTAGTACCTGAGGCCCCTCGTATCCTTGTAATGAAGGGCCCAGATGGCGCTCTCAGGCCAATACTCGGAGGAACGGGTGACGCTAAAACACAGTCTCGCCTCCCTGTTGTCTTGGTGACAGCTGTTGTTTCGCCTAAACGCTATTTGTTTCCTATGAGGAAGCGATTATTGGCTCTAAAAATTGATGTTTTTCGTATTGATTGTGTTTAAAGATCAAATTAGCTGCGTGGTCGACCCCCTCGGTCCACCGTCACACACACACGCACACACACCGTTTGTCATTGAACGCGTCACACGGGTCACTTTGTGCCTTGTGTCTAATTGTCACTTAATTTGCTCGTCACTGCTGTCGTGTCGGGTTTGTTGTGTCTCCAGCGGCCGTCCACACCGATCCAGAGTGAAGAGATCTCCACCAGTTGTTATGATTCACTGGAACTGACAGGCCAGATGTTTACAGATGATGACATTTGGATGATGTTTTAGTTATTAACAATATTTAATCACAGTATACCGTATTTACCGGGCCCTTATTGGAGGCAGGCTTTTATTAGGGAGAGGCCTCTATTTCTAATTCCCTCTGTTTTATATCAAAAAATGTTCAAACAAGGAACGCTTCACGGAGTCATTTCTCAATCAGAGGTGCTCTTTGGAGAGGGATAGGAGATATAAAAACTCCAAGGCACTCTCTTTAAATCAATAAAATGCCTTTATTTATCTGGCATTGTCACAATGACATTAAAATAACTGACGCGTTTCAGTATCAAGCCTTCATCAGGGAGTAAAACAGGTTTAACTCCCTGATGAAGGCTTGATGCCAGATAAATAAAGGCATTTTATTGATTTAAAGAGCGCGCCTTGGAGTTTTTCTCTGTTTTTCTAGGTATATTTGCTCTTATTCTAATATGAAACCTCTTTATTTTCTGTTTTCCTTCCATTTGCTCTGTTTATTTTTACACATTAGCTTCAGCTGGGTGAGCCGCAGTCCCCAAATGCGGCATCTCCGTTTGGTCTCCGTTGCACTCACTCCCAAGTCAATCGGAGCGTTTCCACAGCGTTTGCTGCTTTTCATCTCTGGTCTGGGCAGTTATAAGAGACCTAATTAACCAGGGGTCGTATTCACAAAGCCTTTTATCTTACTGCTAGGAGTGCTCCTAACTCGCACTTTACTAAGGATAAATCACTAAGAGCAAACTAAGAGTGACGCCCCTGGTGACGCCCCGTTGCTTTTTTTTTTTTTTTTGCCGTCAGGTCCGACGGGGCTGTTTAGACAGCTTCGAGTCCAAACCACTCTCTGCTGCCGAGTTGGGCTCTGAACTTTCTGTCTTTCTCTCTGCCATCTGCATCTTTCTGCTACAGTTTTTGTCGCGTCTCACTTTCTGCAGTGTGACGCTGTGCAAATGCAATGAGGGTCAGTGCGTCCACTCGCTGAATACGGCCCCAGGTCTCTTATAACTGCCAGAAACATCTAATTTCATTTCATTTACCTTTATTTGTTATAGCGGGACAACATTCACAAACATTTTAAAAATAAAACTAAAATGCACCCAATTATAGCCAAAAGGCTCATTTCCATTGGCAGTCCCCCTGCCAGAAGGAGCATGGCAATGTGACCTGGTGGTAAAAGCAACAAATTACAGTAAAAGCAGATACTTGTTATAGGTACAATATTTAAAAACAGAAACATTACACATAACTATAATACCCCCCCATGCCTAATGTTCATATCATGACAGAAAGAAGAATAAAGAGAAAACTAAGAGACTAATTTCTATAACGCCGTAGATAAATGTGTTGAATTGGCGTTTTCACTCTGCTGAACTTTACAGGAGAATATTCCTGTTTATTAGAGGAACCGTTCAGTACAAACTCATATTTCTGTTTGACAGAGCAGTCCCCGCTTTTTATTTCATGAAAACCAGCTTCCACCGTTGACTAATAGCGTCTCACAAACAGCTTAATGGGCCAATTACAGTGGACGTCGATATCAGATGTTGGAATATGATTGATTAGATCCCAGGTAGGAAGCGTTGGAGCTGCAGCTTCTTCTTACCTCCAAACGAGCTGCACGCCAGTAAAACACCAATGCCTAATGAGAAGGAAGGCCTCGAGTGGGTTGGAGCCGCGCCGCTGATATGACTTTGACACAAACACACAACAGCCTCGCACAATCACCATTAAAAGTTAAGAGTAAATAGCTTCGGCCCTCTTTATTGTCTCGCCTGGTTTGCTCAGGATTTTAATTGCAATTAGCGCAGACAGTGATTTATCGACGCGTAGTGGGTTTCAGCCCCGTGTCGTGTTAGGCTAATTGGTTTGGTTAAAAAGGCGTGACAGGGAGCACGCTGCAGGCGCCGCCGCTTCTCAGAAAGACGATTGGCTTCACCCTAACGCAACTACACGTTTCCCTGAAGTGTTTTTCTTTTTGTCTTTTTTTTCTCCCTCCTTTGCTCGTTTCATTCCTTCCATCTTCCCTCAATCTTTCCCTCTTCTTCTTTTTCTTCTTCCGTTTTCCATCTGGTCCTCCCTCTCAGCGCTGCCAAACAATTATCAGATGGGATTTGTCATGATAGTTATAACACTCGATTGCTCTTCAGCGTCCTGCTCCATCTCCTTTCTTATCAGGAGAGGATCTGCCACGACAGCCGGTTTAAAAGAAGTAATCATTCACTAATCACTCTACTGGCAAATAGAGGAGGAAGGAGAAGAGAGGGAAAGAGTGTGTGTGTGTGTGTGTGTGTGTGTGTGTGTGTGTGTGTGTATATTCCTCTTCCAGTCACATAAAATGTCAACATTTCACTGCAGGTGTTAGTGGAGACTGAGCAGCGAGGCTGTTGCTCCTTACACGTGCGTCCTGTTTCTGTTCAGCCGGTGTCTGCTGCAAGACACAGAGGAGTCATCAAGAAAGTCCAGAGCGCAGCCTTATACAGCGAGTGTGTGTGTTTGTGTGTGTGTGTGTGTGTGTGTGTGTATTGAAGGTGTGGTTCGGTCAACAAGGACGGGCGTGTGTGCATCTCGGATGTTTGTGGTCTGTGTGGCGCTGTCTGCACAGCAACCGGCACGGTAACATGGTCACAAAAAAAAAACAACAACGGCAGAAACAGCAGCACAGGGCACTAATAGGATTATTTATATCTCAGTGCAGATGGACTGTAAGCAGAGCAGAGGTTCGGCCAACGCTGGGAGAATAACAACTTTTAGTTTATATCTGAGGTGGAAATGAGTTAATTCAACCTAAAAAAAAATGACATTAATGCAAAATGTTTCAGCTCCATATGAACTAACACTGGTTCACACTAGAGCTGCAACAATGAATCGCACATTATTCAATTTTTAAATGAATCGTCAACTATTTTGATAATCTAATAATCAGGTTGAGTAGTTTTTTAAAGAAAAAAAGGCAAAATTCTCTGATTTCCGCTTCTTAAATGTGAATATTTCTGGTTTCTTCGTTCCTTTATGACAATAAACTGAGTCTCTCTTTGGTTTGTGGACAAAACAAGACATTTGAGGACGTCGTCTTGTGGTTTGGGAAACACTGATTGACATTTTTCAACATTTTTTAACATTTTATTGACCAAACCACTAATCGATTAATCATTTAAATAATCGACAGATTAATCGATAATGAAAATAATCATCAGTTGCAGCCGTAGTTCACACAACTGTTTCTAAACTCTAAAATCATTATTATTATTGTTTATAATAACATTAAGCATCATTAGATACATTATCCATCATCTATAGTGTGTTCTTCCTACACTGATACTAATTAGTAAGTAAGTTATAATCAGTAATAATGTTTAAATCTCAATTAATAAGCTCATCTATGTGTTTAATGGTTGTATTTTCTTATAAATAATAATAATAAATGATGAATTTCACCAATAACAAACCACAAATCAATCAATCGAATACAATGACAGATATTTACCAAGTGTAAATAATTAACAAAGCATTTGGATCCATTTGTGCTGCACTCGTATGAAAGCATGAAATGAAAATCCCCAAAAACTGATTGAGTGGAAGATTAAAAGTCAAGATGTTTGTCAAGTTGAACCATTAAACCAGACGTCTTTGTTTATTCACTGCGGCTGTGGGAGTTTCGCTCTGAGTCATGTTTTAGTAATAACCATCAGTTATATTCATGACTCATTTATCATCTGCTGATTAATTCAAGATGGCGAAATGTCAAAAAAAAAAAAAAAAAAAAGTCACGGCGTTAAAATAGAATAAATAAATATAAATTCTCAGAGGCCACAGAAAAGTCTTCAAATGACTAAAAAATTTGATTGAGCAACTTTTAAAAATCCACCAAAAAATATTTAATTCATAATTAAACAGAGAGAGACGGAAAAGAACTCACTTTGGAACAAATATTTGACATTTTTACTTGATGAACGTCATAAATAATAACAATAACATTTCCACTATTTCATAAACCATAAAAATAAATGATTACTTATTTGATAATAAAATGATAACCGTGCTGCCTCGCTGTTTAACTGTTGGTGTTGCCATGAAGGAGGAGGAGGAGGTGAGGACAGTTACAGTCCTGTCAGTCCATATCTGTCTCCAAGGTGATTGACTCATCTTCCTCTCAGAGGGGGGAGGACGGACAGCGACGGGTCTCGGGACTCGAACTGCGATCAGGTCACAGAGCAAAAAAGCAGCGTCTGTTCGTCTGGGTCTGAGGCGTCTGGAGACAGGACTCGACTATGAGTAATATAATAACAACCTGTTTTATCCACCGTGGAATAACTCACAAAGCCACGACCAAGGATATGACGCAGCTGTTTTTAAAGCAGAAGTAAGCGATCCGGTTGTTTTGGCTAATGCTGCGTTCGAGGCAGGCTTTTGAAACCGTAAATTACAGCTTCAAGTCACGACTTACGACTTTGTAGCGTTCCAGGCAACCCACTCGTGTTTCTCCGACTTGTTTTACCTGTGAAAGTCACTATAACGGCCACTCGTAACTTCCAACCCGTGAACTCGTACCAGATTGAACTGGTATGACTTCACAGGTCGGAAAAACACGAGTTACGGGCTGCCTTGAACGCACCATAACGTCTTGTCAGCCGATGGAGTTAGCAGCCCCCGCCCTCGTCATGGATCTATTGGTCCTCGTCCCTACGTCACCACATTCAGGCGCATCCCTTGGCTGCACACACAGCCCTTCATGCCGTTCTCTCTCCTCATTGGATAAAACTTGTAGGATACAAGGAAAGTTTTCTCCTCGGCTCAGAGCAGAGCAGAGGGACTGACAGACCCGTGTTTTGGTCCAAACACTCTATGTAAGTGATTGCTGTCGGAAGATATAACTATTTAAGACTTATATTAACACAAAAATATTGCTTACTTCTGCTTTAACTCTGATAACTGATCTATAATCAGTTGCGATCAATGAGGTCAGAGCCGTTGTTGTTATAACGTCGTTCAACGGGATCTCTGCTGCTCAGGGCAGGAAGAGACCGACTCGTCGTCGTTTACAGGCGAAAACATGAGTTTAGTTTGGGAACGACAGGATGTGTCAACAGCAGCACACGGCATCTGTAGAGAGTCGTCAATACATTGGCTGATTGATTGACTGATATCAGGGTATCCGCGGGGTCTTGAAAAGTATTAAAAGGTGATAAATCAATTTTGGGAAAATTAAGACCCTTAAAAAGTATTACAAAGTCTTTTCACGACTTTATAAAGTCTTAAATATTGAAGGTATTTTTTCTGAATTAGCTGTCCAAGAGTTTGAGTTGTAAAAAACATTGCGGAAGTGTGTGAATTTAAAAAACAAAGATGAACCGGTTCATGAAAAAGAAAAGAAGATTGTTGTTTTTGTTTTTTTGAGAGTTGAGCAATGTTTTTTTTGATAAACTTTGCCTTTGATTTATTATCGCAGCCTTTTTTAAATTCTGTTCTATCATAGTGGTCTATAGTCTTTATCACAAACTAAAACTGTTCAGCTAAAAGTGTCACTGATGTAAATGGTTACAGCTTGAAGCGGCTGTGAGGTATTAAAAAATGTTGAGATGGTCTTGAAAAAGTCTTAAAAAGGTATTAAAATTAACTTCAAGATTCCTGTATATACCCTGGATATTGATGAGCTGTCTCTTCTATCACTGTGAATTAAACACTGAAGTTCTGGACTGAACTTTTCTTTTGCTTTTCTCAGTTTTCTAACATTTTACAGTTGATCCATTCATTCATGATCTGAGTCAGATTGTTCCACAAGTTAAAGACAGAATCGTTTCCTCCTCATCAAACTGCTTTGGTCTTCAGGAAACGGAAAGACGTTTCGAGCAGTAAACTGATTTTGGACGTTTGTTGCACATTTGTCACTCATCTTTCTCGCTGATGTTAATTCCCATGATTTATTATCCACTGACGATGTGATGTGATGAGTAAACCAAACATCTGTCCATCGTTGATCTGTCAGTGAAAAGACAGAGAGATGAGAAGGAAAACGTCCAGGCAGATGAATCAACATTAAAATAACACAGTTGTTGGGAGTACATATATATATATATATATATATATATATATATATATATATATATATATTTCTATAATTAGTGACGTTGCAGCTCCACGTTTATTCATGTGTTTCCTGACGCCCGCTCCTTCAGTTTGTCAACTTCTGATCAGCAGCAATAATCAACAGATAGATAGATAGATAGATAGATAGATAGATAGATAGATAGATAGATAGATAGATAGATAGATAGATAGATAGAGGCTACTTTATTGATCCCAAGCTGGGAAATTACAGTCAATGTCAGTTTACAAAGATTTAAAACAAAGGAACTATGACTGGACTATGTTTTTTTTCCCTTTAAGATCATTAATCAGAAAAAAATCTGATACTATTGTGATTTTAAACATTTCACAGTATCCTGAGTATTGCAGTAATATTTTGTGAAACATTTATCAACTTTTTGCAACTGCAAAATACTATGTCCTGTTTTATCTAATAAGATTAAGTTACGAAATATGAAGTCGTATATCATTTTTATTCTTGCAAAGTGTCGAGCAAACTGACTCAACGACTGACACATTCATAAAAACTACTCTAGTATTCTACTACTTCCATAATAAACGATCAATACTTGGCGATTGTGTATCGATACAGTATTGCCATAAAATGTTGTGACATTGTGCTGTATTGATTTCCGAGTTGTAACTGAGCAGCGGTGTTTATTCAGCGGAGTGAGCGCTCGTCCTCCGAGGGGATTTAAACCTCACGTGTGTTTGGATGAGGAGGAATGAAGAGTCCGCTTTGCTCTCTCCTTCATTTTTCATCACTCGCTCACTCCCTCCCCTCCTCCAACCCCCTCTCCTCTCCTCCTCTCTCCTCTCCTCCTCTCCTTCTTCTTCTTCCCTCCGTCTCGTGGAGGTTTCGACAGACGTCTCTCTCATCCTCGCTGGCAGGCAGCCGTTGCCATGGTTGTGTCAGTGCCTCCGAAACGACCTGGGATGGTATTTCCACGGACGTAGATGATGGGGGTGACACCGGGGGCGCGGAGGTGTAGGAGGGAGGGAGGGAGGGAGGGAGGGAGGCAGTTCACAGGTGTCAGCAGTTCTCTGGGCTGGACGTGGACCGAAGGAGACAGAGGAGGAAGAGGAAGAGGAGGAGGAGGAGGAAGAGAATTAGAGTCTGGGCAGATGTTAAACAGAGGAGCAGAGAGAGGAAACGGAGAGAAAATGAGAGTGAGAGGCCACAGAGTTTGACTGTTGCCACTTACAGGGCCGGCCCCTGGCATAAACACTCTATGCGGTTGTTTAGGGCCACAGCCGTTAGGTGGGGGGCCACATGATCAGAAAGGTACCGGGTTCATTCAAGTCATTTAAACATCCTGAGGTCTGCACGTGCACGCTATGAGCTTTATATGTAATTTGAAGTCAATATTCAGCTTCTTTTATCTCACATTTGAGACATTTGGTGAAAATAGAACGGCAGAATTACAACATTTGTGCTCAAAAAACAATCTTACAAAATGTCATTTTAGACTTGTTTTCTACACTTATCTATTACTGTATTCATATCCTATTTCAAGCACCAAAACAGTTCATTCTCATGACTGAAGGTGGGTTTTCACAAGGGATTTGAATTTTTTTCAAAAAGCAGAACTCAAATTTCCAGCATTTGGCCTAAATTATTTCTTTATACAGTGTTCTAGGACAAATTGGCCTCAGTGTGCTTACAGCGGAGGTTATAATATTTAAACATAAAACACTTGAGTATTGTTACATCTGCAAGTATCTTAAAAAAGATAAATTTAAGAAAATATGTAGAAGTTGAGAAAATGGCCTCAAACCTCAGAGGGCATCAACACGTCTGTATTCAGTTTTAACCAGTGATTTGGTGTTTGTGCTTAGAGTGCAGGGCCACAAACAAAAATCTTGTTTAGGGCCACCAAAATCCTAGGGCCGGCCCTGGCCACTTATCAACTCTATCTTCTTCACCTTGACACAGATTTATTATTTAGATTTTCTTTTTGGTGTGGTGGTAAAAAGCAAAACAAAAGAAAACCCCCCAAAAACCCCCAAACAGCACATAAACAACAACAGTCAGAGTCCTAATGACATTTTTTTGGTAGTATTTAATTTTTCTTTTTTTTTAAGCATATTTTTGGGCATTTTTTTGCCTTTTATAGGATAGTATAGTTGAGAGAAACAGGAAATGTGGAGGCAGAGAGAGGGGGAATGACGTGCAGTAAAGGGCTGCCCGATGCGGGATTCAAACCGGGGCCGACTGCAGTGAGGAATAGCCTGCAGTGCTCAACCTACTGCGGCTGGGCGTTGAGAATCGAAAAACATTCCAATCACATATCATCAATCATTAAGAAGTTTTAATTTCGATTCCCAAACGGCTCCTCGACCATTTTCATTCATGCTTCATCTTTTGTTTGCAGTCCGCTGACCGCCGGTAAAACCGCTAGACAAGTGCAAACTTTTCTAAACCCCAGATTAAAAGAATTGGAACCAGAATTGTTAAAACTGAAGGTACGTCTAGTGGGTTCAGATGTTTTATAGTAGATCATCGTCACTGCAGCAGGTTTGGGTTTCTATTCTGTTTTTGTGATGAAAACAGTCTCTGTCTCTCTAGCTGTGAATCAGATTTGAGATCTGGTTTTTGACTTCGTGTTTGATTTCTGTTCACCAAATCCAGGTTTTATTCACTCACTCGCTTCTAGGGATGTCACGATTACTTGTTTTCACAATTAATCGTGGTATTAAACAGCACAATTAATTAATCGTAAAGATTCTAAAATACCGTCACTTCCCAAAAAAAATTATGCTGGAACCTGATGTGCACCAAAATAAAGGTTAAAAAATGCACAGATACTGGTCCATTTAACATACGTAACATTGAATTGGTAGGAATTTAAATGTTAGTGTGTCATTTTTAATTAAAGACAAAGCAAAACAAAACAAAAAACGATTAAAATAAACGGAAACATTTGGTATAGATGACAATTTATGACCTGAATATTTCAAACATTTCCCCTGGGGATTAAGAATTGGTCCTATATATACTTGAAATATTTAGTGTAAACAATGAGTAATGTAGTTATATTTTGACTGTATTTGATTTTACACATTCATAGTGTTGTGAAATTAATAAATGCATAATAATCGTGATAGTCGTAGTACCGTGATTATTTCTCTGACAATAATCGTGCCAAGAAAATGTATAATCGTGACATCCCTACTCGCTTCCCATCTGGGTGAAAACCAGTGGATCGTACCGGTAACAGGCGGCTTGACACCGGCCCCCGAGCCGTCACGTAAAGCTGACGTCCCTCTGGTCTCGTCCTCCTTCTAACCTCCACAATGCCTCTATTCATAAATCATCTTTTCTTTCTCTGGCTGTCTGACAGCAGGGCCGGCGCCCCCCCGCAGCTCCCTCCTTTTTGACCCCCGTCACTTCCCGTCGTACCGCCGAGCAATCGAGGACAACTGCAGATGGCGGCGGGCGTCGCTCCGAGAGGCCGAGGGCAGAGGAACAAAGGGAGAGTCTGCGGCCGACTGCGGCTCGGCCGTCGGCTCCCCCACCGACCGTCCATCTGTGTGTGGCACGATGACCACAGGCCGCCGTGTCCGCCGCCGCTGCTCCCATTAAAGACGCCAGTGTCGCTGTCACACGATCAAAGCTCAGGGTCGCTGAGCTGTGATCCAACAGAATAATACACCAGCGAATCATTTCAGACTGACTTCATACCTCGGTGCCTTTTGTGTGGGACGTTTGATTTCCTGTGAAAACTCCAGGAGGCCAAACAAAACAACGTCTGCAACTGCACGACATAAAATAATTTAAAAAAGTCATATTGTGGTTTTACTGGCAGGTTGTTTCAGCTGGAATCAGGAAAACACAATCCAGCTAATCACAATGTGGTTGAAGTTGCAATGTGGCAAAGAGCAATAAAATGTCTCACACAGTTTTGGGCATTGGAAGTGTCGCGTTGAGACAAGTTATATTCATTCAAGACCTAAAGGCGCACAAGTTTGTTTGGTACGAGACCTGAACAGAAATGACATCACCAATTTGATATTTTTTTAAGTGAAAAACAAAAGGAAAAACTACTATTTCCTACTAATGTAAAATAAGTAGTCACCTTAAAGGTTAAAATTGATTTATTATAAAAACAAGACTCTTAAAATTGGTTATTGAGCTCATTATCCGAGGTCCACAGGTCGGCTGTTCAGGAGTTTGGAGACATTGATGACAAAAGAATAGAATTTTTGTTTTTTACCCCATAATCTGTTTTTTGGTATTGTCAAATAGAACAAATAAACATTACGGTAACATTGGTCAATGAGGTGCAGATAAAGCAACGATGCAAGTGGCAGACGGGATAAAAAACAGTCCAAAACCAACAAAAAGACACAAGAGGACAAAAACTACAACTAAAGAACAAAACCCAAGATGTAGATGAAAGACAACATAGCATGGTAAAATTATCTGAATAATATTAGAATACAATAAAGTTAAAATAGAAAAAAAAAAAACATACAACTTTTCCTTAGGTAGAATTTCATGATAAATTTAACATAATACTTTAATTGAAAACTAGTGTAATTATTGAACCCATCACTAAACCTTTGTATTGTGTCAAGTGTCGGCTGTACAGTGTGGGAATAAAGGTTGAATTCAATTCATACAAACTGTCACAACATTACTATTTATCGTACTGAAGGAAGTTTGCTTGCACACTGCAAGTGACGGCTGCTGGTCAGTGTCAGATCTGTCATGTCACAACTTTAATATTACGACTAAAATAACGAGTTACTCGGGAATAACTGGAAAGTCCGGCTCTCGAACATTCACAGAAAAGACGCCCGACATCTTCTAAGATCTTCTAAGGAAGCCTTTTCAACACGTCTGTTTTCTAAACGTTGTGAGTGTTTTATCAGAGCGAAGCCGCTCCACATGTTGTTCTCCCTGCAGACGGACGACATGTAACAGTCTCTCTCTCTCTCTCTCTCTCTGCCACATCTAAAAATATTCAACCGCCCTGTTTATTCCAGCCGGAGTGAAGCTGCTGCTGCTGCTCGTCGGCAGAGAAAACCACATCTACAAAATGATGCTCGTCCTGTTGAGTGGTGCTTCACACCTGACACAGCGTCCCCACCGAGCTGCTGCTGCTGCTGTTTTGACTGTGTTTTTACCGCAGTTTTTTATATTTGCTCGTCAGCTCCCATTTCCTCTGTTTTTAAAATAATTAAATAAATAAATAGAATAAAAGCAGCAGCTGCAACCGGTCGTGACAGAGTGAAAGCAGGTCCAAGCTTCACCTGTCGCTCTGCTGCTCGGCCTCTTCTTCAACGTGTGTCTGTGCTGCTTTAAACCTCATCGACACTTTACACTAAAGCTATTGACCAGAAACACTGCCAGCTGTGTGTGTGTGTGTGTGTGTGTGTTTATGTGTGTGTGTAGTTAACTAAGAGCCGTGTTGAGCTGCACTGACGTGTAAAACTCTGTTTCTGTGTCGTCCTCAGGAGATTCCTTCAGTCAATTCCGCTTTTCGGAGGAGAAAGACTGGGAGATGGACTCATTTACAGCCACTCAGGTAAATCCATACTCCACCCCCAATCTGCACTCGATTTCCTCCGTCATGGATTTAACCCACTTCTCCTCGAGCGGACTCAACATCTGGGTTAAAAACTTGAATATACAAATACCTTAAATACCTATAATATCAAATAGATGGTGGGATGCAAAAAGGCTTTGACCAGAAAGTGGCTTAAGAAAGACAAACCAACAATAAATGAGTGGGTTGATATAGTTTATAATATAAACTGTACATGATGATGGAGAGAGTTACATTCAAACTAAGGAACCAAACTGATATTTTTGAAGAAAACTGGTCAAAACAGCTCAATTAATTTGTATAAATGGCAAAATGAAACTCTTTATAAAAACTCTTTAATAGAAAATAATTTACCCTGTTTCCAACAGCAGTCTCTTTATGTTTCTATGTATGATGGACTTCTTTGCTGCCTGACCTAATGTCCATGTCATGTCATGTCATGTTATGTTGCGTGTCTTGTTCCCAGTTGGTGCATGTGTTATTATAAGGATAATTAAATAAAAAGTATTTAAAAAAAAAAAAAAATGCAGGACGCAGAAGGAGCTGAAATTGTCGTTCAGTTTTAAGGCTCAAAGTAAAACACACAAATATTCACACATGTTTTGCAGTGATGCCTTAAGAATGGTTCAAACTCTTGTGACAAATACAGACTGGAGGTTCATTACTTTACTGTTTAGCAATACATAACTTTTATTATTCAAAATGGCTTCCGTGCAGCAAAATGTACTGCAGTGGAAAATGTAAATAAGTAAATAACAAATTTGAAAAAAAAGAGGGAATACACACACTTTCTTTTCACTACAGAGTTGTGGGTCAAAACAATGGGCCTCATTCACGAACCGTTCTTAAGAACAAATTTGTTCTTAAGTCCTACTTACGAAGTTTTTACGAAGATTGTGGCATTCATGAATGTTTTCTTATCCAGAATTTGTTCTTAACTAAGAACAAAATCTACGAACAGTCAGGAGTATACTTACGCACTTTTAGGTGCTGAGACTTCTGCAAAAATAACCGATTATAGCGTTTTCTTTTGTTCTGCAGTTGTATGACATTATATGATTTGAATAAGAATTATTTTCTTATATTTTATGATGTTTTTAATAATCATATATATTAATAATAATAATTGACAAATCATTGCAGTCTCTTAAAAAACATTATAGACACTAAATTCATATCATATCTTTTTTTGGGGGGGGGGGGGGGCATACAGCTGCCGATATGATTTTTTTTCCTAATTGCGGGCTGCAACAGTGCACTTACTGTAAGTGTTCACACTACACACAACTGTTTTTTTTTTCATATGTGATAATATGATAATATTTATGATGGCACATGTGAGAGTGCGGTCTCTGATAACGACCGAAGAGCTGCATCCACTGCTGACGCTACTAAATATAAATATAAAAATATAAACTAAATATAAGCCTTTTGTTTGTTTCTTTGTTTCATTCCTGCCGCAGTAGCGCCACTTCACTACTTAAGTTCTTTTTATGTTTGGAGTCTGGTGCTCCCTCCCAGATTTTCATTTGAGCATTTCAACTTTCTTTCTCACTTCACCTTCTCTGCTCAGTGCCTGTGGGTTCTGTGTGCACACGGCCCTGCAGTCTCATGCCCTTTTACGGGCATTGATGGGGCCGTTACCTATGCTAATCCTATGTTAATTAGACTCACCTGGCACACGCCCTCAACTTACGAGGAGTTGGCCTAAGAACACAGCTGCGAACAATTCTGAGGCTTACGAACGCGTTGATGAATCTGACGTAGGGTTTTCTTAAGGAACTTCTTAAGAACAACTTAAGAAAGAATCTAAGAAGGTTCTTAAGAAGATATTGGTGAATGAGGCCCAATGTGAGGACGTCAATTCTTTCTCTAAATAAAAGTAAATCCGTATATTTTTCAGTTCACCTGCAAAGTTTGAAGGCACAAAGAAAGAATTCACATGGCGTCTTATCGAATCGGTCGACACAAACTCAAAATCGGCCCATTTGATAATTTTCTGGCCTTTGTCAGTTCTTCACTTCACGACTGATGTAGTGTTGAGTGGATTTGATGGAGCGTTTTGAGGTGATGGCGTCTGTCTGATGACTTTAATAAACCTCTGGCTTTGATCTCAGCAGCAGCAGCAGCAGCAGCAGCTGTGAAACACCACAAACACAGTGAAGTAGCTGCACGAGCTCCATCCTCCACATGACTCACTCTGTTTGTAGAAGAACAAAACGCAGGATGCAAAGACGCTGATGAGGCCACCGAGGTTTTCACCGCTCGTCTGAGTCTGTGGATACAAACACAGGCAGATTATAGATCATACAGTACTGTATATGTATATTATATAAGTCGTTCTGACCTGCTGCTGTTTCTTTGTGTGCAGTCAGAGCCGTGTTGTTGTTTTGTCGAAGCACAGACGACGAGCACCGACCTGCTTTAGCTGGAGACCGTCAGAAACAGGCAGCGACATGTGAACTCTTCAGTCGTGATCTTCAAACACATTTTCACACCCTGAGATTGAAAAATTCTCCACATGCTTTTCATTCATCTTGTTGTCCTTTTTCTCTTTTTCTCTTTCTTCAAGCATGACCCTGAAAGTTCGTTTTGCTCCGTTTCTTTTAAACCAAATGGATAAAAAATTGGACAAAAAAGTAGTTTCATTTGAACCAATGAAAACGTCCCAATAAATACAGTTTATAATACAGTACAACAGGAAGACTTACATCAGCGAAATTGTCCTTTTAATTTCACCTTCTCTGTGTTCAATGAGCTGAAGCTCTGACTAGTCGTCCATTTATGGCTAATTGTGGGAGTGGAAATGAGGCTTTATCATTATAAAGAGTAAAATGTATGTATGTACTGTACAGGTGCATCTCAATAAATTTGAATATAATGGAAAAGTTTATTTATGTCAGTAATTCAATCCAAAAAGTGAAACTAATACATTATATAGATCCATTACACACAGAATGAAACATTTCATCTCTTTATTTATTTTATTTATTTTAATTGTAGTGATTATACATTTAATGAAGACCTAAAATTCAGTATCTTAAACAATTTGAAGATTACAAAAGACCAATTAATGTTGGCCTTCTGAAAAGTATGTCCGTCTATATGGACTCAATACTTGGTTAAGGCTAATTTGACTTGAACGACAAGAAATGGACTTTTCCCTGATATTTTAATTTATTTAAATGAACCTGTATGTTTCTGGTTTTGTGTGTCCACATGTGTTTATTCATGCCAGTTTCTTGTGTCTTGTCTTTAATGAGTCTTGTAAACAGCTGTTTTCTCACCCTGTCTCTGTGCAGTCGTCGGCTGTGTTCGTGGACCTGCCGGCTCTGGCCCAGACGCTGCAACAGGTTCCTCTCCATCAGAGACTCAACCTGGAGGCGGAGCTGCTGCAGGTGGGTGGGATCTCTACCTCTGTCCTGACGGCAAATGCAGAGACTGCTTGCCAAAAAACTGCCCCCGACAGGAACTTGCATCAGCGGTTTTGCATGAATTTCCCTCTAAAACAACTCTGTCTGGTAACGTTGTGTTATTATCTCATAGCATGGTGAATGTGCAGGTCACAACTTGTCCACCAGAGCGTTTTGGAGTTGTTGGATTGTGTATTTGATGAGTTTTTATGAGGGAAACCAAGAAATCCCATAATGAGCCTCCGTAGCTCACGGCTCTGCTCCGCCGTTCTAAAAACAGCTTGCACCAACAATTAAAGGTAACGAACCTACTGCTATGACTATAGGGATTATGGCAATAGGCCAATTTGTCAAAATGTTGAAATATCCCTTTAAAGTTGTTGTTCGACTTGAAGAAAAGCTGCATCAGTTTCCCTCTGTTCTGAATCTGAACTTTCTCTTTAATATTGAACAAAAGACAGAAGAAAATGAAGTGAAAGATGAACTGGCAAGAAATATGTTTTCATGTCATGGACACATTGAATTTATGGAAGATAAGCACCTGCCACAAATATTGCAACTACATGTTTTGTTTTGTTTTGATTTGATGAGAAATAAGAGGAAACATTATTTTGGTGATTGGCAAATTCATTTTTTTTAATACCATGTAAAATGTCCTGTCATGTTTACACTAATCCGGATTTTTTTTTTTTCTGGGCAAATTGAATAGCCTGCCGCTCAGTCAGAGAATGCACCACACATATTACCTTCAAAAAGCATTTAAAAACTGGTTTCCCAGACCTGCACCCACTATTAGAAATGTATACTTATTTCTGACTGTTGTGTTGATGTTGTTATTACTGTAATTTTGCTGTGTTGTTACTATTACTACTACTATCATTACTATTATTATTACTATTATTATAATAACTAACATAGACAAAATAGCAATATGAACTAGAAAATTTCCTCTCGGGAAATTTTGAATGGGCCACGGGAGCTACTGCGGGTTGTGCCATCTCTGTCAACATGGGAATCAAACCCACGATCTTAAGGTCAAGACAGAGCTGATCAGACAGACACATGATCATCTTTCTATAAGCACTGATATGGAGGAGCTGTAACCACATTAGGTTACCTGTGTGTGTGTGTGTGTGTGTGTGTGTGTGTGTGTGTGTGTGTGTGTGTGTGTGTGTGACTGTAATCACATGAAGCTGGCTCTAGAGTCTGTGTGTGTGTGTGTGACTGACTTGTCACATAGTTAGTTAGTAGCTGCATCCTGTGTCAGTCTGATTTAGCTGTGTCTGTGTTTATAAACATTTAAACGAGCGCCAGGTGGATTGTTTATGAAGTTAACGAGCCCTGGCCTGAGGATCAAAGAGGTTACCACGGCGATAGGGGCCCCCGCAGGCTGAGACAGACAGAAACGTGGAGAAAAACAGCCATTTTCTGCCTCTAAAACCGGCCTCACAATTAGGCTTAGCATGACAAAACGGTAACTCCTATCAGAACAAAACACAGATCAACGTTGCTCTAAGGACTTACTGAAAATTTCGGTACGATTTGGTGTTTCTACAGTAAATATTTTGGCGACGCTGGCAGTTTTAAAACATCAGGCCGTTCTGCTCCTCTCAGAAAATATTTGTATTGGACTCAATGAGGAGCAGGGACAGACGTGGCCGCACTCAGAGGCTGATTCTGTAAGTTCTGTAAGTCTCTCTGATATTTTGAGCACATGACATGAGAGATAACAAGTTTGTCTTACAAATTCTGAAAAAATTATGTCTGTAGAGTGTAAATTGTGGCCGTGGTGGCAATTTATCCAGAAAAAATACAGAATGTTTCTTCACTCTCTCCCACTCTAACCGATGATGTCACGCACTCTGACACGAACATTCCATGCAATACACACCCATTATAAACTCATAATTTCTCCAAAAATGATCATGGTCATTGATCAGGGATTGATCAAAAACTATATGACCTATCAAAACGTGGAGTAATACGACAATACACAAGACTTGTGTCTACTGTTTAAAGTTTAAATGGAGTCTCTAGGTGAAAGTATGCCTGAGCAGTAGACTTTTGTTAAACTCCAATGATTGGTCTTTTTCGGTCTTTTTTTTTTTCGCCCGTCCCATTGACTTACATGCAAAATTTTTGCGCGGTTTTTCGCGACTACGTCGCGAAAAATTCGTAAACTGTTGAGAAAAGTAATAGCACAGCGATCCCGATCAGGACGCACGTTTTGATATATAATATGTCCTGCAACTCTTCGAGTTGCAGGACTAGTAGCACATCGAAAATCGGCCGGAAGTGGAAAAATAATAATAATAATAATAAGAAAAAATCCACACAATAACAGTAGTGCCCGGGCTTCGCCCGGGCACTGGTCCCTGCAGCTATTTCATAGCTGTTGGGACCAGTGCCCGGTGCGATTGCCCGTGGCCCTAATAATGCCATCACTAGTCATAGGTCGAGTATGTGTATGTGTATGTGTATGTATGTATATATATATATATATATATATGTGTGTGTGTGTGTGTGTGTGTGCGTGTGTGTGTATATGTATGTATATATATATATATATACATATATATATATATATATATATATATATATATTCAATAGTATTATCACTTATATTATTATATAACTTTTAGTTATTCATAGCAGTGCAAGTGATTAAATTATATCCTTAGACCTATCATTGTAACACAGCTCAATTAGACATTACTCCCAGGACCTTCTAAGCACTTTGATGATTGTAAGCACTTTATCGCATGACACGGTTGCACTTTTGTACTACTGTCGTACTACGGCACCGAATCTGTATTATTATCTATTGTACTGTAAACTGAATGCTGCTATTTTATAACATGCTTTTGTTTTTATTTATTGTATTTTGTACCAGGGAACATCTATGTATGGGACAACGGATGGAAATTAGCCTGTGGCTACAATCCGGCTTGTTTACGATTTTATGTTTTGTTCATGAACTTGCACTGTCCCACTTCAAATAAAATTGAATTGAATTGAATTGAATTGAAGAGGCGAAATGTCTTCCCAGACAAATACAAGTCCAGTTGCCTACGATTCAATTTGGCCAGAAAAGAACAATGACCTGGATGAATGAGATAATCCAAACACTAATCCAGATGTTTCCCCTCCCTCAGGTCCTGGCTCCAGTGGAGCTGCCCACAGTGACTCCTCCTGCACCTAAACAGCCAATATCCAAAACCTCCACATTCACTCCTCCGACCACGACGACTCTGAAGAGTCTCGGCATCAACCAGAAGGTCCCCGTGGCAACCAACCCGGTGCCACCGTCCACGTCCAACGCTGCCAAACCACCGGAGGACGACGGCGATGAAGAGCTGGACCAGCTGCTCGGTTTACAGAAGTCAGACTCGGGTGTTGAAGGGAACAAGAGTGTCGCTGTCACAGAGGAAGGTGAGTTCACTCCAACAACTCCTCAAAGACCTTCCTTCTTTTTTTTATTTTCCAAGATCATTTACGGAAATATAACCCTTTAATTTACCGGCCGCTTATTACGTGATAATATCAAGAAATAACAATGAATTGTGTCATAATGTCTGGAAATAGCCTAGAAATAATGGTTAATTGCAAAGACTTGGTGGAGAAAAGCAGAAGAGCATGAAAAATCTTTTGCCTTTATGAAAAACATAACATTAATATGAAATTGACTGCCATTTCTAGGCTATTTCTTGACATTACTACGCAATTAGCGGCCTGTAAGTTAAAGGGTTACCACGTGCACTTTTTTTTTCTTGCCAGAGTTAAAGGGATACTTCACCCAAAATCAATAATTCACCAATTATCTACTCACCGTCATGCCAGGGAAGGGTTTGGAGATTTCACCTTTGAATCGTCCAAAACACACACTATGAAACAAGCAGATACCTCCATACTGCTCGTCCGTACTGACCCAAGTGTCCTGAAGCCGCGACATGAAAAAGTTGTTGAGAAAACATTAATTTGATCTCTGTTTTTAGCCTTGTTGTAGTAGCAGCTCCCAGTGGCTCTGTTGATGTTTGTGCGCATGCGCGAGATGTTCTTCCATGTTTACATTATACATCAATTATCTATTTTGGGTGAAGCATCCCTTTTAAGATGAGACAGAAAAAAGTGAAGCTGCAGCTGCTTAGAGCTGAGATTTATGAAATGTTCTGGCTAATTGTAGTTTAACACCTCTCCTGTGTAAATTAACAGAGGGCAGGACAAAGTGTGTTAATTAATGAGCTTCAGTGACGCAGGGAGGCAGATTTGTTCCTTTTGCTGTCTAGTTAGTGTTGAGTGTTCAGTCTTTATGCGAAGCTAAAGCTAAACAGCTGCTTCATATCTTGAGTTTTCCCCAAAACCTTTGCTTCAAATTCATCAGATGAATCAAGAATTGAATGAAAATGATCTCACATCATGAGAAGATGAGTTTTCACAGCTGAAGAGTCTGAATCTCTTGTTCTTTTAATCTGCAGCGTGTGAGGAAACGAAGGCGGCGGCGGCGGCACCAGAGGTGTTGGAAGAGAAGACGGAGGAGGTGAAAGACGACGACGTCACACCCCCGAAGGCCGACGCCGTCAAACAGGAGCTGACGGAGGACGACCTGGAGGACTGGCTGGACAGCATGATCTCCTGACCGCCGCTCACCCAGGACTTACACAAACTTACACTGAGATCAAACCTTCAGCCTTAAAGGGATAGTTCAACATTTTGGCAAATTGGCCCATTGCCATAATCCCTATAGTCATAGCAGTAGGTTCGTTACCTTTAATTGTCGGTGCAAGCTGTTTTTAGAACGGCGGAGCAGAGCCGCGAGCTGCTCAGAGCTACGCTACGGAGGCTAATGGGATTTCTTGGTTTCCCTCATCAAACTCATCAAATACACAATCCAACAACTCCAAAACGCTCTGGTGGACAAGTTGTGACCTGCATATGTGACCTGCATATTCACCACGCTATGAGATAACGAATTCATGCAAAACCGCTGATGCGCGTTGCGTTCAGGGACAGTTTTTCAGCAAGCAGTCTCTGCATTTACCTCGAAAACAACTCTGTCTGGTAACGTTCTGTTATTATCTTATAGCATGGTGAATGTGCAGGTCGCAACTTGTCCACCAGAGCGTTTTGGAGTTGTTGGATTGTGTATTTGATGAGTTTGATGAGGGAAACCAAGAAATCCCATGAGCCTCCGTAGCGTAGCTCTGAGCAGCTCGCGGCTCTGCTCCGCCGTTCTAAAAACAGCTTGCACCGACAATTAAAGGTAATAAACCTACTGCTAAAACTATAGGGATTATGGCATTATATCCCTTTAAATCCAGTTATTTATCTCAACTCACTGAAAGACTGAGCTTCACATCGGCCTCCACTTCCTGTTTCTGCAGCATCATGACAGAAAATACGTATGTTTGTGAGTGCGGTTATGAAAAAAGTCACCATGAAGCGGACAGACGAACAACACGTCGAGTTTATTGCGTCAATTAATTTATTCATTTCCTCCCCCGTCATTAAAAGAATTGCAGGTTTACCAAAGCTACTACATACATACAAATGGCCATACAACAACAGCAGTTCACCATCTTGTCGTCAATAAATCCCTGAACCAAGTTTTGTTTTTGTTTTTTTGTTCGTTTTTTTTTTCCGGGTTTCCTCTCGTTGTGGGGTTCTTCTTCTACTGTGGAGAGAAGTGCAGGCGGCAGGACACCACAGCTTAGGAACAAAACCAAACTAAGCAACATTTACACGAGAGTCATCTATTATTTTATACAACAAATGTTTTCTCTGTTTTTAATTAAACTCTTTCTTTTTTTTTTTGGTTTGTTTTTACTTTAAAAGCCACAAAACTAACTCAAGCTAAATCTGCTTGTAACTAACCCAGAACTAGCACACTGCTTGTGTCAGGAGGGACAAAAATGATTAGTTGTTTTTTATTCTTTTCGTGGTTGCATAGTTTCGCTTTTTAAGGCACATCGGCTCTTGATAAACACGTAAAAGTGAGTCGGAGTCGTCGTCGTTGTCTGGTCCTGGAAGAACCATGTTCGTTTCATCAGACGGATTCGAACCAGCGTTGAAAAGGCAGATCAAGGTCTCTCACTCGTTTTCATTTTGACGTCAACTGGATAAAACAATTAGCAGCTCACATCCGCTCTGTTGGTTCGACAAGTGACACTAACATCCTGGCGTTAAAACTAGAAAATGTGCATATTCGGACATTCAGTCGTCATGCTGTAACCCTCCGCGTGTATCAAATGTCTACACACAACAAATTGTGCAACAGGTTGGGGTTAAGCAAGTGAAAAGGCAATGTGAATCAGAATCAAAAGAAGACTTTTGCATAAAAGAGGCGTCGTGGCAAGTGACGGTTTTCGGTAACGAGGAAGAGGACTTGGATGCACAAACGTCCACTTATCGGTTGTAAATCTGAAAATTATTTTCTTGAATTTATCTTTTTTTTTCCACATGTATTTATGAATGATTTTCTTTTTCTTCATGTTGTTGCGACACCATGGCAGCAGAGAAAGTCCAGCGAGAGTTCAGGTTGTGTTAACAGGGTGAAGTCAAGTTCATTGTCTCTTTCAGATAGAGAGAAGGAAAGTAGAGAGGGGGCGTTCAGGACGCCGCTGCTGCCCCTCCCCCCCCCTCGTCTCTAACCCAACTGGTCCTCGTATTGCTTACGGAAGCAGTCTCCAGTAGGGAAGAAGTCCCAGCATCTCTCCTGGTACATCTTCCACACATAGGACTCCTGGAGGAGGAGAGGAAACAAGAGTTAGAGTTACATCTGGTTTGGTTTTGCAGTGTAGGGAAATGACAACTGTCTGCATGGCTGCTGATTTATTCACTTGAGATTTTTTAATTTTTTAAATGGGACACACATTAATCCGGGTTCCCACTCTTTTCTTGACATTATTTTCCAGGACATTTCCAGAACACTGACAAGTAATATTATAGGTGCTCCAGTCTGACAGACTTGTTAATTGCCATACACTTACTGTGCCTTCACACCAAAAGCTTCCAAAGCGTCAAAAACGCTCGAGGGTGCGCTTCAGACAAGACAGCTTCCAAAACGGCAAATATTTTCAGCTGCTTTGGTCGCTCGTCACGTGACTGACATCAAAGTTCGATCGCGCTGATCATTGGAGAGCCAAAATACAAAAAAAAAAGAGAAGGAAAAAAAAGGCAGGCGAAGGACATCTCTATTCTGACAGGTTGCCGCCGAACCGCGTCATAGCTAATTACCCTAAAGTTAACCAAGGCTCAACTTCTCGTCTGGTGACGCCAGTTGACGCTTTGGTCGCTCAGGTCGTCGGGCTCTCATTGACAATTAATTGACTTTTGGCGTTTTGACGCTTTGGAAGCTTTTGGTGTGAACGCACAGTAATACAGTGTTTTTCAACCGTGGGGTCACCTGGAATTCAAATGGGGCCTGAAATGTAGATACTAGAAAAAATATATTTTTGTAACTAATTATTATTCTTTATAAAAATTATGATTTAAAAATAGCACACACAATATTAAACAACTGTATTCTATACTTTCACATTCTTGTATATAAATCGACTTGATACCAATGTGGTCAACGTGGATGTGACGTCGTTCCCCGCTCTGAACTCTGACTTCCGAGTTTCACAGAACGCAGCCTCGATTTCAGCAGAAGGAAAATGTATTTTGTGATTAGGATGTTATGTCCCAGAACAAATACGCTGCAGGATCCACTTTCATACTTTGTGAGATCCATAATATAATCCGAAAATCATTCATCATTGCCACAGAAGAATGAAGCTTTGTGAAAGTGGTTGAATTTGTGAAGGAACGGCAGGAAACGGTGCACGTTCTCTAGTTTTCTTTCAGCTGTGTTTGTGGCATGAGAACAGAGCGAGCACATCAAATAAAAAAACAACAACTTGGGTCTCAGGTGCAGCACAATAACAAGTTAATATAAAAAAACAAAAAAGTCAAAGGAAACCCACGCACTGCTTCTTCCTCCAGATGAGCTGCACTTACGCAACATTTCAAGTGGGTTGAAATGTTGCACAAGTAAAAAACCTGGAGCTGGAGCCAACGTTTGGTTGCTTCTTTGCTTTCTTGAGATCGATCAGACGTAATTTTGTCGTATTGAAGAGAACAAACTGCAGCTGAGAAGAAAAGTGGAGGCTCGGATAAAAGCTCCTGACACATACCTGACCCGTGTGCTCAGTCTCGTCCTTGTTAATCAGGTACATCAGGAAGAACCTGAACATGGGGAGGACGAGACAGCTGTGAAAAATGCTCACAACGATGAAAAGCTGGAAGACGTTTTTGTCGGGTTTTTGTGTGTTGCTGCACTCACAGGTAGTTGGCGAGGTTGTGCTCTTGTAAGGTGTGGGTTTCAAACCCGTGAGGCGTCCGGTCAAAGTAGTCGTTGCCGATGCCGCAGATGAAGCATTTGGTCTGAAAGAGGAGGAGGAAGAGGGGATGTCAACGTGTAGATACGTCTGCTGCAAATCAATTTCTTTTGGGACATAATAATAAAACTGAACTGAAGGAGGCCGTCGTCTAACACAACACCTGACCTTTTACACCTGTAGGTTCTTTAATCATGAGAAAGGCTTCATCCACACTGCTACGTTTAAAAATAAAAAAAATCTCCATCCACATGACAGTTTTATCTTGATCTCAGAAACAATCTGCGTCCCGACTGTCACACATGACAGGGTTGCTACACATTTGAAATGTTGAAATGAAATTACATACTTTTTCCAGACCCTAATTTCCACACTTCTCGGTAAAAATATTAAAATAATTTGTGACATTTGTGTAATTATGTGTATCATGTAAATAAATAATGCAATTAATCATTTCTTTTTATCGTTCCGAATTTGTGTGCCATTATGTCACCAAATAATTTCCAGGAGATTGTAGCTAATAGCGCGCATACAAAATAATTAATCCAAATAACTTCACTTAAGACCAAACCCAGATAAGTATTAAGATAAATACAGTATATTTCCATACAATAGTTTCCATTTTCCATACTTTACTTAATACATAGACCTGGAAATGTATAAAATCAAATTCCATACTTTATATGGAATACTGAATATTGATCTGACTTTTCACTAAAAGGTCATAAATTTAGCTCTTGAAAACTTGAATCATGTGAACAAGAAGTGAAAACACAAAGAAAATGATGCACTTGGAATGAAAATGTAATAATAATAATAAAAAAAATGTAGTTGTGTGAACTTTGCAGAACAAAAAGAAAATGATTTTCCATGACCATGAAGTCCAAATTCAATCACTGGACAATGTGAACTCGACACTGACCTGTAATAAACTCTGATGACTGATATTAAGTTGTGATCCACTTTACTCTCCACTGTTTATACAATCAGAAGTAGTTTCAAGTTTTATTAGTTGGGACCAAAACTCCAGCCCCAATTCACAAACAATGACAATGTTGTTGTTGTGGAGGAAAAAGTGTCTTTACACAGGCAAAATATAAAGTTTGTTCAGGTTTTAAACAGGGAAGTCAAACACATAGTGAGTCATAAGGAACCATCTTCAGTGCAACAAGCAACAGATGGTCTGATCTGAGCATCATGGAGTGAGGTCACAGCAAATATTGATCTGCTTTAGTTTCCTCTGTTCATGAAGTGAACTGATGAAAAAATAAAAATGAATGCATCTCTACTTATAAATGCCTGAAGCTGCTGCATAGTTTCATATTTTTTTGACTGTCATTCAGGAAGTTAAGCCGAATCTCAGAGCAGTTATTACGTTTAAAGGGATAGTTAAGCATTTTGGCAAATTGGCCCACTGCCATAATCCCTATAGTTTTAGCAGTAGGTTCGTTACCTTTAATTGTCGGTGTGAGAGATGAGATAATAACAGAACGTTACGAGACAGAGTTGTTTTAGAGGTAAATTCATGCAAAACCGCTGATGCGTTATCCTGTCACGGGCAGTTTTTCAGCAAGCAGTCTCTGCATTTACCTCAAAAACAACTCAACCCCATAACGTTCTGTTATTATCTCATAGCGTGGTGAATGTGCAGGTCACAACTTGTCCACCAGAGCGTTTTGGAGTTGTTGGATTGTGTTTTTGATGAGTTTGATGAGGGAAACCAAGAAATCCCATTAGCCTCCGTAGCGTAGCTCTGAGCAGCTCGCGGCTCTGCTCCGCCGTTCTAAAAATAGCTTGCACCGACAATTAAAGGTAACAAACCTACTGCTGTGACTATAGGGATTATGGCAATGGGCCAATTTGCCAAAATGTTGATCTATCCCTTTAAGTTTAAACTGCACCAAACAGCTGCGTGAGGACGGTTATCTTCCTCCACATCTGTACGACTTTATAAAACGACTCGGTCTTACCTCCATGTCCTCCTTCACCTGCTCCTGCTGGTCTCTCAGATCACCAAAGGCATCAATGATCAAACCTGAGGGAGGGTCACACAACAGACCGTCAGGGAGGGGAGCACTTAAACGCACCATATAAACATAATACATACAGTACAGCCATGATCCTTTTTTTTCTCTTTTCGTTTAATCTCCACCAGCAGAGATAAATGACATTAAAAACGGGTAAAGGACAGGCACCCTGGATGATGGCCAGCAGGATGACGATGACGAAGAAGAAGAAGGTGATGTCGAACAGGATGCGGTAGAGCTCGTAGGGGTCTCCGGCCGGGTCCTCCAGCTCGTCTCCAATACCTCCTCCAGCTCTCACACCCACATACATGTGGAACAAATAGCACTGCGGACAGAAAAGAAAAAAGAGTGTCAAGTAACTTTATTAACACCTGTGGGTAGATTTGTCTTGCAGCAGGAGGGTAACCCCGATTCAAAAGGACAAAACACAAAACAAAACACTCAAAACGCTCCATAAAAATACCAGAGTACTGTAACATAACTGTAAAACATGTTAGAGCATGACACAGGCAGCAGTGAACAAGTTAAAAACAAATAGATAAACGGTTAAAATACATAAATAATGAGCTAAACCTAATAAAAGGAGTAAAAAAGTGCACTATAACTTATTTAAAAGACAAACGTCAGCACAACAGAGAGGTCTCATGTCTCCTCTGCTGCCTACGATGAGCCATCTGTTGTTAGAGAAGGTGGTGGTTTCTTCTACTCGGCTATTTTCACTTTGTCTCTTATTATTCGGAGGTGGCGGCCGGTCGGTCGGTCGTCGTACCGTCATCATATCATCGCACTTCATGTCGGGCTCGTCTTCGTCCTCGCTCTTATTGTAGAACTTCCTGAAGAAGTTGAAGGCCACCACAGTGTAGAGATAGACGACCACAGCCAGCAGACCCACCGTCAGCACCAGCTGAAAGGAGAAGAGTCATTAAAACCGGCAACATTTAACTTGACCTTTCTTTTGTTTTGTATTATTAATGCCAGCGACAATTTGAGCAGAGCAGAAAAGAAAGAAGCCTCTTTGGATGTATAAATGACTTCGCTTCCACTTGTTCAAATGTAAATTTCAAGGGTCTTTTTTTTTTTTTGCAGAGCTGGATAAACATGTCGGTGTCTTCACAAAAGAGCTGTGATGTTTTCAAGGCCTCCCCGGCTGAAAAGAGGATTTCAGGGCAGCTTTTAATCAGCATTCAAAGAGAGTGTGGAGACCTTCAGCGAATCAAACTCATCAAGTCATCAAAGAACTACTTCACGACCCATCGTGCTGAACCCAATTGATATTTCATATTTGGATATCATTACAATAGCATTCAACGTTTGTTTTTACAGTTTTATTTGTTTCTTTCAGCAAAACATTTCAAGAATTTACACAACTACTGTATATCCATATCCATATATATTGTTTTTACAACTGTTTATCCACTACTTACAACTTGAACATGATTTAGGTGTCACTCTCGTCTACGTGAACTGTTTGACCTGTTCATCACAGGGTTAGGGTGATATTAATTAACCTAAATATTCAACAAATGTATTATTTTGAGCATCTTTTTCAGTCATTTATGCAAAATCTTTTGTTTCTAATCCAAAATAGCACCACACACTTTGTTTCAGGTGTTACTGTTGACTCACCATCTGAATGGATTTTACAATCAAACTATAATTTGTCTTTTGACTGCAACAAGCACTCGTTAGTGGTTTATATTCGTCTTTTTCCTTCACTGACTGAGACTAGATACAAGTTACTTCAACTGTGCTTCACTTTTAACATGAGATACATTTCTCACAACACAACACAAACCAGTGAATGACTTTTTCTCAACACCCTCATGAATACAAGAGAAAACCCAATTGCCTTTTTATTGGTATTTAATTCCTTTAATTCATTTCTCATGACTGTTTACGTCTACATATCCTGTGACCTGGACGACCGAGCCTTTAGAGATATCTACTGTTTCCATTACAAAGCTCCATCTTTTTTTTTTTTCCAGAGGATAATTTCTTGATTTGATTATGTTGGTGTTCAGCCTGAGTCATCGTGCTGGTAGTTTATCTAACACAGAGCCGTGAAAAGAAGCGTCTGCCCTCAGAAATGTGGTGTGTATCTATAAAAACTTTTAAACTCTCAGTTAAAACTCTAAAAAAAACAGGCAAATGCAACTTTAAAGGGAAAATCTGCAGTAGAAAGCCTGGTGTGAAGCGACTGCTGTTGAGTCTCTTATGTGTTATCTGGCTCCCTCTGCTGGTTGAACGACTCACCTGCTTCCCGTTGTGAGTGACAGAAGACAGGATGGTGCGAAGAGTCTTGAAGCCCACAGCGATGTCCAGCAGATGAGCGGCGAAGAAGAAGTTGTTGAAGTGTCCGAAGGTGGACATGGTGGTGTACCAGATCAGATACAGGAAGGACTGCAGGGACACAGGACCACACATTAGTGTCGGATCGCTCTGCACAATTAAATATTTGCACTTCTCTTGCATAGTTTGCCATATTATTGTGACAAACGCAGATTTAGATCATTTAAATTGTGTCCATGTGTCATTTGTTTATCTTGAATTATTATATTAACTTAATGCTTTAACTCTTAACCAATCTCTTGATGACAACAAAATCATTATTTACCCTCGACAAAGTGTTTTTAGAAGACATTAACATTAACCTTTGCCTTGTGTTAGCTTTCTGCTACAATCTCTTTTGTTCGGGTCAGTTTTGACCTGTGTCTTACATCAGCTGTAAAATCAGGGTATATACAGGAATCTTGAAGTTAATTTTAATACCTTTTTAAGACTTTTTCAAGACCTTCTCAATATTTTTCAACACCTCACCGCCACTTCAAGCTGTAACCATTTACATCAGTGACACACACTTTTAACTTAACAGTTTTAGTTTGTGATAAAGACTATTATGATACAACATAATTCAAAATAGGCTAGGATAATAAATCAAAGGCAAAGTTTATCAAAAAACAAAACAAAATCTTCTTTTCTTTTTATGTACCAGTTCATCTTTGGTTTTTAATAAAATGAATAAATTCACACACTTTTACAATGTTTTTAGGACTCAAACTCTTGGACAGCTAATTCAGAAAAAATACCATGAAAATGTAAGTCTTTATAAAGTTGTGAAAAGACTTTTTAATACTTTTTAAGGGTCTTAATTTTCCCAAAATTGATTTATCACCTTTCAATACTTTTCAAGACCCCGCGGATACCCTGAAAATACACTAAAAACGTTTTCTTTTTTTTCTCAATCCGATTTGTTTTTCTTCTCTTGGTTACCTTGTTAGGCTTCCTTATCCACGAAAAGGTTGGTTTTGCGCACATGATTTCAGTTTTAACTCTCATTATTGTTCAAATCGTTATAACTGGGTTGAAACCATCACTTTTTTTTTTTAAATTTTGTTTAAATATAGATTCCTGACAAAGTCAAAAAGCCTTGATGCAATTAACAAATTTATGTGGTACTTTTATGCATTAAAAACCTAAAAACGGGTCAGTGGTGACCCTAACACAAGAGGAAGGTTAAATTAACTTACTTGGTCGGTCAAAACCACTCCCAGCTTCCAGATGTGGTACTTTGTATCAATGGAGCTCAGCCTGTTGATAAAAAAAAAAAAAAAAAAAGGTGTGAGATATAGTTGATGTTTTGAGAAATATAAGAAGATCAATCTGACACTCCAGTCATTCTATTTATTTATTTTCCATGTTCAGAGTCAGGTAATGCTCAGACTCAGTTCACACATTTCAGTGGTTGTAAATAAATAGTGGCTGTTAATCTGCAAATAGATAAACACGTCCTCCTGCACCTAATGCGACATAAACACATTTAGTTTCACTATGTGTGTGTGTTCTCACCAGGAGACCAGGGACGCTTCTCTCTCCACCGTCTCCACTGTGGGGTCAAAGTCGAGAGCGCTCTTATCCAGGCCCAAGAGCTCAGCGATGCGTTCAGCTCCGTACAGGTCTCCATATTTGTTGATCACCTACAAACACACACACACACACACACACACACATACACAGAAGAGCAAAGATGTTGAATGAGTGAAAAAGAGTGTGTCTTTTAACTTATATTTCAGACTTTCAACTGGAATTTAAGACCGACTTGAATTTCTCTATTATCTCAGAGAATATAGAAAAAAACCCCACTATAATTACATGTACTACAATAACAGTCCTTTAATATGGCTTTGTGAAACAAAATCATAAATAAATAAACAAAATACCGTTGTATGCCTGTTTTATTTGTACTGTGTTTATTAAAAAGAAAAAGAAAAAGAAAAGAAAAAATACAAAAAAATATATATGGCTTTGTGAAACAAAATTTTACCTAAAAAATGTTCAACAACCCCTCCTATGACTGACTGAGCATATAAAGTTACTATATATTTAAATCTGACTTGTATTTTTGTTTCTAGGAGATCAGGTATATCAGCTGTCATGAGCTTTAATAACATTTGCGATTCAGTTACAGTCTCTTACAAAAATGTGGTCTCAGATTCTCACCTTGCGCTTAATAAACTTGTCCCAGTAGTTGTTGGGGAAAGACCTGCAATGTAGAAATAGAGGAAATAGTTAATTCTTCTGCTCACTGAGAAAGTTTGCATGTAATGTGTTCTCTATTTTATATATTGTGTTGCTGCAACTAAAACTTTATCTAATAGTTATTTTCATTACTGACAGATCTGTCTGTCTTCTTTTTTTAATAAATATGCTGTGGCATCTGTGAGAGTGTTCGACTGAAGACAGACGGTACCCTGATTTGAACCCTGTGTTTGGTGAAGATATTCTCTGTGGGTATGAGATGTGAGGTCATGAAAGTCGACTGAACATTGTGTAGGCTCTACTTTATGCCGCACCAGCGAAAAGCTGTCTGCAGATATCAGGCTCATGGCTCGGCAGCACAGAGCACATAAATGAATGAGTGAGTGAGCAGACTTTAAAGGGACAGTATGGGACTTTATTGGCTTTTTATTGACAAAAATCAAATATCGCTTTCATAAATACGTATTTCACTGAAGTGGAATCGCGCCCGCATACAAACGAGCGCTTTCTCGTACCTTAGAATGAGATGTTACAAGTCGTTACAAACATACAGGGGGGGGTTCACCGAACCTTCTCTGCCATGTTGAATCGCCATTTTTTACGTTCAGTGTCACCGTGGCTGTAAGTAACCACAAACTCGGGCCGCCGGAGCTTCTCGGCTCGGGGAGAAAGTTTTCCAGACAGCGCCTGTTAAAACTGTCACCACCGTGTAGCTAGTGTGAGGAAGGACGGAGGCACTGGTGTTGCCTTCAGGTGCAGTCAGACACCTGAATGACGCCGTGAGTGACGCCGTCGGCAAACCGACTGGATGTTATTTTACTCGACGAGAGAAAGCCGGTAAAACGTGGGTCAGGTAAACAATACGACATCGCCATGACAACATATTGTCACGCCTGTATTGTTTTGCCTCGTGCTGGCGGACCGTTTGTTTACATAGAGGCTTGTTTATCCTGATACATGCAGCGTGTGTTGTTTTTCTGACTTCTGCCCGAGTTTACGTAAACGCAACAGCAAGAATACGTGCCGACATGCAACCGCACCGCTAGATGGGGGTAAATGTCACATATTGTCCCTTTAAGTTTTCTGTTCAGTCTGTGAACTAAGTATTTTACCAGAGGAGGTGTTAGCAACAACAATCTGTGTTGGAGGTGAGGAGGGAAAATACAGATATTTCAAGAAAGGTTGTGAAATATTCCAGTGTTGGTGTTAACGCTGCGAATGACTCACGGGGTGTTGATGACGAGTCGATCCCACTGGCCCTTGATGTCATCATCAGACGGCTGCTCAGTAATGTAAAGACCATCGAACTCAAGCTTCCTGGCGATCTCCTTCTCCCGCTTGAACACCACCAGAGGAACCTGAGAACAAAATGTGAAGCTGTGTCACAAAAACTGCAGTTTTAACATACACACCGGTATCGTCTGCAAAGAAACAGATTTTTTGGTGTGATGTGACGCCCGTTTGAGCGGCTCAGAGCATCGCGGTCGCACTCGCCTTGAGGCAGTAATATCCGAACACGCAGAGGAGCGAGATGACCGTGTGGAATATGGCGAGGAAGCGCAGCGTTGGTAACATGTAGCCGGTGCTCTCCTGAAGCACGAACTCGTCCATGTCGAAGAGCGTGTCCTGGTCGTCCTCCTCTTCACCCCAACTGTTTTCATCGTCGGTTTCGTCATCGCTTTCACCAGTTACCTAAAGAAGAAAAACAAACCACACTGAAAAATCTACAATCTGAGGTGTTTTATTTTATGTAGTTGTGTAGCAGAACTGAAATCAGCACTTTTAAATCCAGGTTAAAAACATTTCTCTTTTCATGTGCTTATGGCTGAGCTCTTTTTAAGAACTTTAAACTTTATCTATTTTCTTTTCTTCTACTTTTTTATTCTTCTTTGCTCTTGCATTTAACTCCATGTTTAATGTTTACAATTTATTTTTATGTTTTACTTTAATTTTTGTTTTTATGCTGTTTTATGCTGTTCTTTTTAAATGTTTTGTCTTTATGTAAAGCACATTGAGTTGCCTTGGTGTGAAATGCGCTACTGTATATAAATAAAGATGCCTTGCCTTGCCTAGTCTAGATGAAGAGATTTTCTAATATATTTTCTCAGGTTCTAACTATGTACCTTTTGCTAAATTATAATACCTAATTCAACAACTTCAGTTTTGGCACCGCTCTGCTATGAACATAACATCTCAGTTTTGTTATTTTGTAAGGCCCTTTCACACCGTGGACGTGACGAATAAACAACATGAAATTGCCAAATATTCGGCTGTGAATATACTTTTGTTACCTTGTAGAAGAGCAGAATGAAATTGATGGCGAAGCACACGAACAGAGCCAGGAAACGCATGTTGTAGAAGTTACGAGCCAGGTAGTTCTGTGAGGAAAACAAACAAGAGACCGGTTGATGACTGCTTTATAATTGACAAAAACAATTATTAGATGGAAGAAGGAAAAATGATATTGAAGATTTAATCTCAGGTGAAGGAGCTGAGCAGTGTGTGGTCTCACCAGCATCTTGGTCATGTAGATGTCCAGAGCAGCAAAGATGGTGGACATGAAGGCGGGAGCCAGCTCTTTAGGCTGGCTCGATCTGGTCTTGGGTTTCTCCTCTGCCACCGGCTCCTTGGCCTCCTCCTCCTTCGGCTTGTCCTCCTTCTCTCTGGTCTCCGTGCTGTTTGAGTCATGACAGTTTTTTTTTTTACTTTGCATTTCTTTTTTGTTTAATGCTGTGATAATTAATTTGACTCACAGTTCTACTCACTCTGCTTTTTCTGGTTCGCTCTCGGGAGTTTCAACCGGCTTGGCAGCGGATTTCTGCACAACAGTGTCACACATATCAATGAGACTGAACGGGAAGTGATAATGGAAACAGATGCAGGTGTTGAATATTATGTAATATGACGGTTAAGAGCTACCTACACAAGAGATCCCAATATGTTAAAATAGGTGATAACACATCAACTTGCTTGGACTTAATCTGTGGGGTCCCACAGGGGTCAGTTCTGGGTCCAAAGCTGTTAATACTATATATAAATGATATATGCAAGGTGTCTAATATTCTGAAATTAATATTATTCGCGGATGATACTAATATCTTCTGTTCTGGGGGTGACTTGAGCCAACTTGTGGAAACAGTAAATCTGGAAATGGCCAAGCTTCATGTGTGGTTTAATATAAACAAATTATCACTAAATCTAGGGAAAACTAAATACATGCTATACGGGATGTATAGTACACTGGACTTTGCTCTCTGTCGATTGGACCATTCTGTGACTTTGTGACATGCCAGGCTACAAGATGAGACTGTTGTTCACTCATGACGGACAAATATGGACACATGTGCAAACACACACGTAATCTGTATGTACTGTCTAGAGCTAAACTTCACCTCTGTATACTACCTACTGCTGTAACATGTTATGTCAAAATGTCATAAGTAAAAGAATGTTATATCAAAATGTAAAAAAAAAAAGCAAAAAGAAAAGATTATGATAAAGATTTTTATTCTGTGGGTAATGGGGGCAGGACTAGATAAGCTTTTGCTTCTCCCGCTTTCCCTTTCGGCCATGTGTATTGTATTATTTGAACTAAGATGAAGTGTGATGATGATGATTTAAATTGACATGCCCGAAATAAACAAATTGATTGATTGATTGATTGATTGATTGATTGATAATATTGACTGCAAACCTTCTTTTGATCAGCTGTGGACATTTCTGCGCCCAGCTCGGCGACGTCGCCCAGGCCGGGCTCCACGTGTTTCCCTCCTCCTTCCTTCTTAGGCATCGTCAGCATCTCCATCATCATGTCCACCTCGGCCATTTCCCCCGTTGGCGCCATGGCGGTATCCAAGTTCCCCAATGTCTCTAAGGCCTCCACTTTTTCTCCTTCTATCACGTCTCCGTGGATGCCGAACTGGGTCGGGTCGGGCATGTTCCCGAGGATGTCCGTCACCTTGATGTTCTTGGCGCCCTCGACCAGGCCGCCGCCGAACATGGAGGTCCAGATGACGTGGAAGAAACCGAAGATGAGGCCGTAGATTCCCTTGAAGAAGCCGGTGAAGAGCATCCAGAAGAAGGAGAAGAACCCGGTGATGATCTCCCTGATGGTCAGTTTCTTGATTTTCTTGAACTGCTTGCGTACGTTTTTAAGGGAAAACATCTGGCGGACGTGCGCAGCCTTGTTCTTCACCGCGCAACATGCGGTGCTGAAGGCCGAGGCGGACTCCATGGCGGCGCCTTCCTCCGCAGCCAGCTCCTCCAGGATGCTGTGTCCGTCCTCCTCTTCCTCCTCCTCGGGCTGCTCGACCTCGTCCGGCTCGGAGATCTGCGAGGCCAGCTGCATCTCAAAGATGGTGTCCTCGCAGAAGTTCACAAACATCTCCATCTTCTCGCTCTCCGTGCCCTCGTTGACCACGTCAAAGATGAACTGACGCTTGGATTCCTTGACCTGAGGCTTCTCCCACTGTTCGCGGCTCGACTCGCTGATCTCAAAGTAAACCCTCTCGATGCGTTTGGCGCTGCCCATGATTTCAATGCGACCCAGGTACGGCTCGAAGTAGCTGAGCACGCTCTCCGCCAGATCCAAGAAGGTGGCGAGCCGATTGTCGTGCGGCATGTGTTCAGAAAGGTTGGTCAGCAGCACCGCCACGTTGAAGCCGATGTCTTTGGCCGGTTCGTGGAATCGCTCAACGAACTCCTTGTAATTAAACATGTTGTTCTCGTCTGCCTCGGCACACGAGAGCAGGAAGTCAATCTCAGACTGGCTGTACTGCTTCTGGCTCTCCATCGACTTCTGGAACTCCTTCTTTGAGATCATGCCTTTAAACTCGGGGTCGTACTCCTTGAAGTTGTCGGAGGTCGTCAGATCCTTCAGTTTGAGGAACATATCAAAGAACTTGAGGATCATCTCAACGTTGTTAGAAGACTCCACCAGCGTGTCGACCATCTGTTTTCCAATTGTTCCATTCACAACATTACCTGAGGAGGAGTAAAACACACAAACACAATGTCTTACCCTGTCTCTCCTGTTGTCTTTGTCACTGATCTGCAGCTTCAGGTTCTTACCCTCTAGCAGAGACAGCAGCATCACCACCATGTCCTTCTGTAAATCCATCAACTCCTTCAACAGCTCAATCTGACTGGCGTCCTAAAGGGAGAGAGGAGAAATTTTTTTAAAGCCCCTGCAACGAACTTTCAAAAGCGAAAGCATATTGCCGAAACGAAGACTGCATTTCCCATGAGCTCTAGCGCGTATTGTCGTAAAGACGCTTATCTGGCTCACACGGCAGGGCTCCAGACTAACTTTTTGTAAGCAGTTTCAATTTCAATGTATTTAAAATACTTTACAACAGCCCCTTGCAGGACAGTGGAGCAGGTTGACGTTATAGCCCAGGACGGGAGCTCTGTGGTGGATGAGAGGAGAGACTCGGCAGGCTGCAAACCAGCCGCCTCGCTTTCACCTGCTGGGTGTTTGCAAGAAGAAGTTGTGCCCCGTTTGTGTAGCGACAGTGATATGTGCATTTTCAGTGAAAACAAAAAAAAATTCATCCTGACTGTGCCCCGGGGGTTATCAATTATCATCGTAAGTACATGTTTGTTACGTCCCCAGGAGGACGGGATTGTCTTGAGCCCAGCCGCGCGTGCCGGGTCTAGTCTCAGTGCCACAAATCGTTTCGTCCGTGGTCCGACAAGACCACTGCCTCCCCCGGTTTCACTAAATACAAATAACTTATCTTCACACAGATGGACTCATTTGCTGTTGCAGGTGACACAGAGACATCAGCAGAGACGAGAGACTTTTGCATATTCAGTTAAAAGTTCCTCGTAGGGGCTTTGAAGCTTTTGCATTGGGACACAACATTGTTTACATTCCAGTTTATTGTTAATACCTTATCTGTAAAGGTAGTATCATAGAAAGTCTTGTTTTAGCTTGGTAAGTTTCATTTGTAACCTGTAATTTCTTCATTTTACCTGAGATAGCTTCATCTGCATGTTGGCAAATACATGCAAGAAGCCCACTACTGCATCCCACAGTCTGCTGTGAGCCAGACTCTGCTGGTTTCCAATACAAGGGCCCTGAAAGAGGACGAGGAGACACAGATGCTGGTAAAGACAAGGAAACAAATAACAATACATTTGTTTAAAGCTGCTGCAGATCCAACACTGCTCGCTGCTTCATACCTGAATATACTCAGTCAGAGAGTTGAATATCTGCTTGGCTACAGATAAAGCTTGGGAGAAGTTGATTTTTCCTGTATCATCAATGACGTCTTTGCCAGAGTAGTACCAGTAGAAGTCACTGATAGATTCCTAAAGAGGAGGATAACATTAGTGAACTGACACAGTTACAATGAAGGTGAGAAGAGTAATAAAGATGGAGATGGTCTTACATTCCTGTGACTCTGAATGAGAGTTTTACACACCTGAAGACGGAGCAGATAGTCAACAGTGCTGATAATGATGTTGACTGTGGTTGTGTTTCCAGTTTGGGTTCTCAAGAAGTTCTGGAAATCTGACAGAAACGCGTGTTATTCTTATCCATCATTTCCCTCCTATTCTTTATCCGCTTATGGTCCAATGATTTATTGTGAAATATGAACAAAAGGAAGTGAAGTCGCTCACTCGTAGCCACGATGTCAAAAACAGGACTTTTAAATACAATGGTACAGACATGACTGATGTTCTAACCAGAGGTCTTCCTCAGGGTGTTGATGAAAACGCATGGATTTAAAATGCATAAGAGATGAAACCTCACCTCCGTTGTGGCCCTCACACAGAAGTTGCAAAAACCGGAACAAGTCTTTAGTAAACTCATCATTCTGTAGCACCTTGGAGCCTTGAGAGAAAACACACGTCGGTGAACACAGCAGAAACTTTTACTTTTCAGTGATTACAGTTTATTTGCTAAAGATGAGGAGGTCTTATAAATATGTGGAACTCCCCTCAAAAGCAATTAATGAGGCAAGCAGGACAGGTTTCATGTTCAAAACATTTTTGAGGTCCAGGGTCTTTAGATTGCAGGTTCAAAGCTGAATCCAAAGTGCTTTTTTGTAAAAATGCTCTAACATATAACAACAGTGAAACACTAGGACATTTCCATAAGCTGGAGGAAGCTTTATAACTTTCACATGCAGGCCAGGATTTGGCCTGTTGAAGGATATCATTTCAGAAAAAAAGCATGGGACAGATCTATACAAAATGAGTAAAAAAGTACATTTCTGTGAGCAGATAAAACCATGTGAAAGTTAGACATCTGTATGAAAACCAGCTTTGTGAAATAGGCCCCAAGTCCAAAGCAAGACAAAGCTTTGCTTAGGCTGTGGAAGAGTCCACAGACCTTCAGTCAAACCCGTGGGAGATGGCACTGATAGCCTCAGGACAACAGATTTCAGCATCAGTAATAGGTTTTTGCATTAGTAAATGTTAACATGGAGGGAATGGGAACAAATAGCACACAAAAAAGGACAGGCAATGGTTTCTGAAGATCAATTGTCTGTGTACACTCTAACAGTCGGCATGCACAGTGTGTCCCTACAGACATCTGGGCATGGGGGAGGAAGAGGCTTGGTACCAAATAAAGCAGGGAGTATGGACCACAGATGTGGAGGAGACATTCAAGGTGGAAGCATAGCCATATCAGGATGATCTAAATTTGCTATTTACCCCGCTCAGTGTGGACTGCCATCGATGAGTTTATAAAATGACAGGAAGGAGACAAACAATACACGAAGACATAAGCAAAAAGAGAGGACATTGAGTTACAATAAGAAGAGATATGAATATATTGGCTACGAGTGAAAAACAAAGTCATGCAGTTAAAAAAACAGTTTTAGACGGAAGGGGAGGGGGGAAGAAATCATAGGCCTGAGTTGTGTGTCGTATGTTGCGTCTGACGAGATGAGTATCAAATAAGACTTTGGTCATGGTGGAAAATTGATAACGGTAACAGAGACACGAGTAGTAACAGTGAATTGTTAAACACAGAACTTGGTGGAAATGTTTAGCAGAGGGCTGAATGATGAAAAAGACGGACATAGTTTGATGTGAAATGCGTAAGGTGAAAGTGTTTTGTGTTTTTGTAAGTTGGAGCGAGACGTGAGCTCTGGTATTAATGCTGGACCATGTCGTCTGTGACTGCATGCTTTATATTTACTCTCCTCTACCTCAATGCCCTCGATGTCACTGGCTAACAGAAGAGGAAGTTTATTGTTTGCTAAATCCCTGGAAATACAGTGGGGTCCAAAAGTCATCTCAGCTCTCAGACTTTTACACCCCACTGTACGTGCTTAGATAACAGTGTAAGAGAGGATATATCAGGCTCATTTCTGTTTTGTTGACTACAAAAGACAACATTAAAGACACCACACTGACGACTTCAGTGACTTCAAGACTGTAGCACAAGAAGCAAACTATTTGTATTAATCAAAATTTACATTCATAGCAATGCAATTTTGATTGTTTTATCTAACGAGGCCATACAGAAACTACTAATTAGGAACTAGCATTTAATTAATGGACTCTGGGGTTAAACAGTTGTCATGGTTCAGCATTAGCTTGATGAGGCGGGGGGGCGGGGCGGGAAGGGGCTTGACTTGTGAACAAGAGTAAAAGTCCGGTGCTTCAACACAAAGTTGTGTCAAAAAAGAGAAGTTTAAGAAGAGAAAAAACAGGGAGAATATCACGCAGTGCGCATCTAATAAGACTTGTTTTTACTTACTTGAACCTTCCTCTGTCACCATGCCAAGACCTTCTGCTTTGTTCTGCCTCTCAAATGCGTTCAAGTCCAGGATGCTGAAGGAAGGACATTCCAGAGTAAAATAAAAGCATCTGATGTCTGCGCAGGTTTCCTGTTTTTTTCTTTTTTGCAGCACAGTAAAATCACAGTACCTGCACGACTGCATCAGTCCTGACAGACTCTTGAAAAACCCTGCATCTCTTTTCTCTTTCAGGTAATCAAGCATTTTCTGTGATAAGGGACAAAAAAAAGGCATCAAAAACACTTCTGTCAAGAACACACGGTAAGCCATCTGGGGAATTTACTTAGTAGTTATTAAAAGAATAAACACCTGTTGAACTTGCACATTGCCTCCATTTAGGATGGAGATTCCCAGTTTGAGGGTGCAGGTCACCATGGGGCCTAGACGACCTGGTGGCAGCAGATTAAAGATTGAAATACTGCAACAATTAAGCACATTCTGCAAAATTAAATGTCAGTCATCACAATTTTTTTTTCATCATAATATTTTCTAAATATATTTTTAATTGAAGATTGAGCTATGCAGCTATGACTCCCTGTTGAAACAGATGATGAAACTGCTTTAAAGTGGCTGAATGGCAACAAGGCCATGAAGTAAAAATGTAAAAGGACTAATTATCATCATAGGTAGAAAACAATATATTTTAATTAACCGAAGCCAAAGTGAAACCTCTTCCATGGGTGGTTGGTGTCCAACATTAAACACAAAAGGCCACTAGTCAGCTTAAAGTACTTTTGAAAAGAGCAGGAAGGTCTCGATCATTCACTTCAAACTGCCCTGAAAATACTGAGCACAGCATGACTAACGAGGATAATGGGTGATAAGAGAGTAAATTGGCTGCGTAGCTGACTGGAGCACATTATCAGATAATGATTACCGGTACCTTTACTGGCGCTGATCATCTGCAGCACCATCTCAGCAGCCCCACGGGCATGCAGCCTCGCCTGCTGATACAGGATCTTCTGCTTTTCCATCTCCTTTTCCTGAAAACCAACAGGCAGACACACAAAATAACTGGAAAAAAAGCATATTTTTGATAAATAACTTCCTACTGGGGCCTGTGAATGAACCACAGTACCTCAAATGTCTTTTCTTTCCCTTCTTCCTCTTCCTCTTCTTCTTCATCATCTTCTGCACAGCTCTGAAGACACACAGATCCACATTCAAAACTCAAGTTGCTCGAGTTTTACCAGGTTTATTTTATTAATGAACGACCCTTCAAAGTCCATTACCTTTGCCATCATGTCTGCATATGCAATATACAAAGGATCTTCTTCGAAGTGACTGAAACAAGTGAAGTTACACAGCGTTACTGTTTGTGTACCGTAATAACATTTTTACTTCTGCAACAAAACCAACAGAAACACCTGCCAGACTCACTCTCATGCTCCCTCACCTTCTCTCCGTCAGAGCGTTGTGGCTGAAGTGGAGGATGAGTTGATGGAGAGGGTCGGGCTGGATCTCAGCCACCTCCTCTTCCTCCTCCTCCACAATCTTCATGGGGGTTTTCTGCAGGGAGCCCACAGGTGTGAACAGTTACCTCTGCCCAGTCTGCCCATGTGATCACGTTTCATCATCATCATCATCATCATTATCATCTTCAACACAACCTCAACATTTTCCTTTACCTTCACAAACTCACTGACTGGTTTGTGCCCATTCACACGTTGGTCAAAAAACACACGGAAATGAGTCAGTAACATTCAACTAGGGATGTCACGATTACTTGTTTTCACAATTAATCGCGGTATTAAACGCCACAATTAATTAATCATAAAGATTCTTAAATACCGTCACTTTCAGCTGATCAGGATTGGTGCAGCATGAGTTGTCTGTCTGAACTACACTGCAAAAACTCAAAATCTTTCCAAGAATATTTGTCTTATTTCTTGTCAAAATGTCTCATTTCTAGTCAAAACTAATCTCTTTCCACTTCAAATAAGACTCATCACCTAAAAATTACCTTGTTTTTAGACCATTTTCACTTGTTTCAAACTAATTTTCACTTGAAATAAGTAGAAAAATCTGCCAGTAAAAGGAAGTTTTTTGTGCTCGTTAGTAAGGAAGAAAAACTTGCTCCACTATCAGATTTTTCTACTAATTTCAAGTGGAAATTTGTTTGAAACAAGTGAAAATGATCTAAAAACAAGTTAATTTTTAGGTGATGAGTCTTATTTTAAGTTTAATGAGATTTGTTTTGACTAGAAATTACATTTTCACTAGAAATAAGAAAAAAACGATTATTTTGGAAACACAGAGGCAGATGTGCACAAAAGTTAAGGTAAATGTAAGAAATACTGGTCAATTTACCTAACGTAACATGGTAGAAATTTAAATGTTAGCGTCTCATTTGTGATAAAAAACAAACAATTAAAATAAACTTAAACATTTGGTATAGATGACAATTAATGATTTGAATATTTAAAACACTTCCCCTGGAGGATTAATAATTGGTTACATATGAATAGTAGATACTTAAAATATTTAGTGTAAACATTTGTAATGTAATTATATTTTGACTGTATTTTACACATTCATATGTTGTGAAATTATTTAATGCGTAATAATCGTGATAATCGTAATACCGTGATTATTTCTCTGACAATAATCGTACAAAGAAAATCTATAATCGTGACATCCCTACATTCAACTAGCACCGGCATGCAGATGAGGTTTTTCTTTTTTTTTGCCATGTCCTGATGATCCGTGGAGAGAGGACAAGTTGAGGAAAGTTAAAGAGTGGATGATGCACAGTGTTGGAACCGGTTCTCCGAGACATGCATGTTACAGCAAACAGATGCAAGCAGGAAGCCATTTGGTGATATGACTTGAACATGAAGAATGATCCTGACAGTGAAGGAGCCTCACACTGAGGGACTATCACGACTACAGTACAAACACATCTCCAAGAGTCTAAACTGAGAGATTAGCAGAACAAAACAATAAAAAAAACAACCTTCTTCCCATCGAGAACAGATAAATCTGAAAACTGTGACACTACAGTATCTACAGTACGGCTCTCCTTATTCGATGGCACAGTTAGTTTTGGGTGTCGATGACATTTGCTGCACATCTAATAAATACAGAGATCTAATATGAAATGTGGTCTTCACATGACTACGCGAGCATGCCACTGTAACGTCACGGCCACAAAACGCACTGTAACGTTACGTCACCTTCACACTTAACACTTACAGAGTACAGCGAAAAAAAGACAACTGATGGGTTGGGTCCAGATCTGACAGCCAAACAGCTAGTGACGGTCTCCTACTGTACGTTAAGTGAAAGGCCCTCCTCCTTACCACTGCTGTCAGAAAGGCAAAGCCTGCTTTTCTAGAGCTGCGAGCGCCGGTGCTGGCCCTGTGTCTCCTGAGTTGGTCATGCAGCCTTTGACCCCTGACGGATCTCTGTTTGAAGGGTTTCGCGCGCCTACAGCGGGGGCCCCTGGGCGCTTTGGGCGACGACGTCCCCGCTCGGGCGCGCTCCCAAGGCTCGACAGGCGCGGAGCTAAAGAAGCATTCGGCAGACAGGACCGGCAGAGGGGTGCCAACGCAGGGCACGCGGGGCGAGGGCGAGGGCGAGGCGAGCCCAGTACTTACTGCCAGATCCTGAACTAGCTTCTCCTCAAAGGAGTACTCCTCTGTCACTATCCAAAGTCTCTCATAGGCCGGGATGAAGAAGTTGATAGCGCGATGCCTGGGGAAGGGGGGGAGGTGAGGGGAGGTGGGGAGGGATGGAAGGGGGGAGTGGGGAGGGAGGTACAGTGGCATTAGGGCGGGCTCTGGTGAGTTTTTGGAGGAGACAGGAAGGATAGATGTAAGGGAGCAGGAGGAGGAGGAGGAGGAGGAGGAGGGGGTTACAGGAAGTGCAGTTCAGGCAGGGTGGTGATTGGTCAATGTGGGGACCCACTGGCTCTTCTGACTGGTCACATTTGGAAACTGCAGTTACTTCCATCATCGGGTTTGTAAAAATTCATTAGAGGAGCATGCACACTTTGGGTGGGTGGGTGGGTATACAGTTTTCAAACAGGTCAGTAGATCTGTGAAACAATTTGTATTTTTTTTCTTGTAAATTGTCAAACTGTCACATATTTTCCTCGACAAAGATGTCAGGTAAAAAACAAAAACAAATCTTTATATCATCATTAATAATAGCAGGAAACAAAATGACATGAAACAACTTTTTAAAAATATATATTTAACCAAACATGATGTTGTAAGTAAACCATCTAGCCAACTTTTAAAAGTCAAGATTGTATTAATCAGATTTCTCTCTGTCTTTCTTCTTCTCTCCTTTCTTCATTCCTTCTGTCAGGGTTCACTTGAAAATGAAAACAAGAGGCCTGCAGCTTGCAGTTTGTTTCCACTTTTTTTCCCCAAAATAAGTTTGTTTCCATCAATTCTTGGGGGCTCATTCTAGCTGACCAATCAGAATCAACAGTGCAGAAACAACTGGTTGCTAGGCAGAGATCGGTCCACAGCCTGGTGGATGGAGAGGGGGGAAGAGGGGGGGGGGGTTTGAACAGATGAAGCATTCGCCCCGTAGTTTCACTTTACCGTCAGCAGGGAGAACAGGCGGTCAAAGCTGGAGGCTTTGAACGCCCTTTCCAGCCAAACCTCCCGATAGCCATTCAGGAAGTAATTATTAATTTTGTATCTGAGGGAGGATGAGGTAGTGTTATGCAAAAAAACAAAAAAAAAAAAAAAAAACAACACAGAGGAGAGAATGTCATTAGGGAGGTGATGAGGGGTTTACATGGGCACACAATCAAGAAGAAAATGCCCCACGCCCCCGTCCCACGACTACTAGGTGACTGCTTGTTACGTACGGTTAGATTGAGACAAAGCAATGTCTTAACTGGGTTGTTTTAAAAAAAGATCATGTCAATATTTTTTAATTATTGACATTGTTTATCAGTTCTGTGAGTGATAACAGGTGCAAAAGAAAAAACACTCACCTGGGCAGATTGTAGAGTGGAGCCATGCGGAAACAAGCCACCACGGCACGTTTACGCTGTTTAGACAGCAGCTTCTGCCACACGCACTTCTTATTCCTCAGAGGCTGCTCCACCTTAGGACCGAGGAAACAACACAACGTTGGAAACAGCAGTGGTGCTACGCTAAAGATGTTTTATGAAATGTAAATACTAAATACACAGCTGCAACTAACAATTGCTAGTAGCCGTGAATCTCTGAGACACATTTTTATTTAATTGTTTAGATCAGAAAAAAAGTTATTTGTTGATTTGCTTCTTTTTGTTTTGTCTTCTTTTCTTGGACCTTGTCTAGCTGCTGTATTTATGTTGAGTTGTAATTTCTATTGCGCAATGACGTGTTGTGGCAAACCAAAGACCGAAATAAACTAAACTAAATTATAGCTGCTGCGCAGCGATGGGTCGGGTCCGGGCTACTTTTGGGCAAATTTAGGCAATTCTGAGCAACAAACAGGAGAATAGGAAGACAAGACAGTTGACCTTATAATGTTCAATTTGCATCAGTTGAGGATTGAACCCACAACCTCAGGAACCAAAGACCGTTGTCTATCGCACTGAGCTAATTGACAAGTGGCATTCAACAGTGGCTTCACAAATTGAGCAAGCCATTCACTGTCGTGTAGGCAGATTTGAAACCACAGTAAAAAGAAAAATCAGCTTTTGAGGTAAAATAATGATATGTATTTGTCAAACATCTACTATGAGTCTAAGATGTTAGGAGCCTTCGCACATGGTCCAGTCCAAGCTATTTGGATTTTTAAATTTAGAGGCTTGCTGTGATTAGCCTCGTAAACCAGCCTCTCGCGGAAATGCATTTCATTTCATAGCGTAGTAGCGTTGACAGACAACCCCATTCAGCCAATCAGCAAGTTGGTGTAGTGACGGGGCTTTGCACCAGTCGGTCCCTGATTGGCCAACGTGCTGTGTCAATCACAGCGGGCGACGCTGATTGGCTCGGCCTTCTGAGGGTTTCAGTCCAAACGCTTAGAATGGGGATGAGGCCAGACTCTCCCTCAGAATGAAATGAAATGCACTTCCGCGAGAGGCTGGTTTACGAGGCTATGCTGTGATGCCACCATTAGGACAACTGTCTTGTGTTTCGTGTTGAGGACAACTGACATTTTGATCTGTCATCATCATCATCATCACCCTTGCTGGGTCTCGAACCCACAGCCTCTGACACCAAGAACCAGCTCTTAACTCACTGAGCTAATTGGCTGGTAGTGAGACCTGCTGTCTAGCTTCATTTATCCACTCAGGTGAGCCAGTGCCCGGGCAGCTGTTGTGATGAAATGGTCAAAATTTCAGAAATTCAGTTATCTAAACAAAAATCTGATAATACATAAATTGCATCTTGACAGCATGGAAATGTTGGTGATTTGTTTTTAATGATAAGTGTTTTGCTTCATAAGAGAAAATATGATGTTTATAAATTCCAGTCTCACATTGACTGCAGTTGTTCCCATGAGAGCAGAATTCAAAATGTTCTCAAAAATTCAGTTTTTGAATTAAAATTCTGATATTTGCTAAACTTCATCAACCATGACTCCAAAATATTGTCTTTTTTTTTCAGGAAGATTGAAAATGTATTTATCAAGAATTTGATGGTATATGTTTACAGTAGTGTTTACAGTCAAACGTTTTCATGCACTGTAGGCTCAATTTTTGCTTAATCAAAAATCCGAGAAACAAGTTTTGTGGAGGACAGTCTGGAGATGCTCTGTAGCAAGTTTGGTGACAATTGAGCAAAAATTGTGGGAGGAGATACATTTTAAAAGTTTTACAGTTATTGAAAAAAACAGAGTGATGGACTTCATAATTTGTAATAAGTTTAAGTGGACAAAAGTTTCAGCAGTATTGAGGCTACATTGTGGTGAAGTTTCAACACTAGGAATTTTTAAAGTTTTTTAATTTAAACGCTTATTGTGCCCCCCCTAGGAGGGGGGGGCACATGTCCTTGGAGTTGAGTAAATCTGGCATGGGTTTGGATGTTTCTGTGAAGTTTGGTGAGTTTTCGCCCATGGGAAGTATGACTTCCTTGGAAGAAGAAAGAAAGAAGAAGAAGAAGAAGAAGAAGAAGAAGAAGAAGAAGAATTCCTAGGAATACAATAGTGTCCCGGCAGCTTAGCTGCCCGGACCCTAATTAAGTCAACCACAAAATTTAAGATTTAAAGTGAAGGTTGTGCTGTGTTACCTGCTCCAGATGGAAAACAGCAGCAGAGATGCTCTGGACACGGACCACTGTGTGCTCCGAGTCTGTGGGCAGGTCGCTCTTCACCACCACGTTCTTGTACAGGTCCATCTGCCACTGGACGGCTGGGTCATCAGACTATACAGCACAGTAACAATCAATCAATTAATCAATAAAGTGTCCTTGAGTGGCGTGAAAGGCGCTTTCTAAATAAAATTTATTATTATTATTATTATTATAATAATGTAACCACAATAAATTATACCCAACAGTGCTGGATTTATAATAAAACAGAACATCGTCTTACCTTGTCCTGGAGATGGAGATTCTGACGCAGATGCTCCTTCACCTCATCGTCTGTGTCTTTCTACGAAGAGGAAAGGAGTTCATTCATTCACCATAACATGGAAAAATGTTTGTTATCACACTATCATGGTACATTAAGATGCTAAAGGAGTCATCACAGTAGACTTAATTTGAATATTTGTGATTATTATTTTTATTTTGTAATATTTGTCATTCTAGAAATACTTTACGTTTTAATATAATATCAAAATAACACAGAAGCTGAGGTTTCTATAGTACAAAAGACTTTGGTCTTTTTTGGGGGTTAAACTGCTAGGAAAGCCTCAGACTGAAGATAGTTCAGTTAAAGTGCAGTCACAGCTACAAAAGCTTCATCATGAGGTCTCTAGCTTTCAGTATACATGTATCAATAAGGCATCTTTGATAGAAGATCAGAAAAGTTGCACCAAACTTCCAGTGATTTACTTTTTTAGAGCCTCAACTTCCAACTTCATTAAAATCATCAATCAGTGATCAAATTTTAAGGCCTAGGATAACTTGAGATGAGGTTGAATATCTAATTAAATACTTTAAGACAGAACAATAGGAACTTACTCTACCTGGTCATATTTCATCATCTTACCAGGCTGTAGCGAATCTTGGCCAACGAGATGAGCTCCTGGTCGCCCGGGGTGCACATGTTGAGGCCGATGGGCAGCATCTTCTTCAAGGCCGCAACAATCAGAGAGGTTTGGATGGAGTAGTATTCACCACGGCGACGCTTGTGTTTCCTCTCCTGGTCCCCACCTGACTACAGAGAGAGACAGTACAGGTTTATTCTGCTATTTCATATTATTAACGAATGCCTATTTAAAGGGATAGTTCAACATTTTGGCAAATTAGCCCATTGCCATAATCCCTATAGTTTTAGCAGTAGGTTTGTCACCTTTAATTGTCGTCAGTGTAAGCTATTTTTAGAACGGCGGAGCAGAGCTGCAAGCTGTGCAGCCTCTGCATTTGCCTCTAAAACAACTCTCTCTCGTAACGTTCAGTTATTATCTCATAGCGTGGTGAATGTGCAGGTCACAACTTGTCCACCAGAGCGTTTTGGAGTTGTTGGATTGTGTATTTGATGAATTTGATGAAGGAAACCAAGAAATCCCATGAGCCTCCGTAGCACAGCTCTGAGCGGCTCTGCTCCGCCGTTCTAAAAATAGCTTGCACTGACAATTACTGTAAAGGTAACGAACCTACTACTATGACTATAGGGATTATGGCAATGGGCCAATTTGCCAAAATATTGAACTATCCCTTTAAGATTTGCTTTTGTTTTTTTTTTGTTTTTTTACTAACAAGCACTTTGGTAATTGGATTTATTCCTCACTTTGCATTTGATATTTGTATTTAAAATAACACAATAGACACTATTGTCTATGTCTGTCTATGCTGTCAGAAAACTGTCTTTCACATTCCCATCATTAACATTAAAGTCAATCACATACTAGGGAGAGACCCCAGTTGCTTCCACTGAAAGATCAAGAGCTGTGAAGGTTTTTCTCCACTGTGAGCGATCATGTCAAAACAACTCAAGAGTGCGAATAAATAAGCTGTCTGACTCTGCCAAAGCTAATAAACAACAGCGGCACAGTGACAGCTAGTTGAGCGGCTGCTGGACCGAGGACTGTCAACATCCAGATATATGACCTGACTTTACTATGACAAACATCTATATGAAACGTCAAATGTCATAAACCCTCGACGTGGAGGCGAATTTAAGAGGTGTAAACTCCTACAGATGATTTGTTGAACATCTCACATCTGCATATTCAAACTGTTCATCGGCACATGTCAGGAAAATGATTAAAAACACAGGAAAAGTGCTTATGAGGATTTTTTCCCCCCTTTTATTTCACAGAGTCTCTGAAATACTGTAGGATGAGGAAGAGAGCATGCTTGGGGATCCCCTCCGGAAGAATTCACATTGTGCTTTTCTAAAGTGCTGACAAAGTGATGAGAAGAACAGCAGAGAAGCTCAAATTAAACCCAGAGAGGACTGAGATGTACTCGGCTCTATCTCTCGGGTTCATTACAACTTGACACATCTCATCCAGAGTGAAGGGGTTTTATCTCTGGAGGTAAAGAGTTTTTCTTGGAAAGCCACTGAGTCATTCACCTTTACTGAGTACAATACCATCAAATATTAACGGTCTCAGTTCAGTTTGTTTTTTTAATTTAATGACATTTTGGATTTATAGAGCTCAATATCTGATCCATAAGAAGTTCGAGCTTAGAAAAGATTTATCGAAATTGATCCTTTTTGTTACATAGTAAAACTGAAGTGACAAAATTCCTCACTGACATTTTCATGTCAGTGATTTCTTTAATAATTTTCAAGGACAAGGCTGGCCCTTTTTATTTTTAACAAATCTCTTGAAAATGCCAAAAACCCACCAGTGAGTCAGTCGGTCTAAATATTTCTGGACTCTTCTGCTTTTGTGGTACTTCAAGGCCAAGGCTCCCCCTTCTAAAGTTGTAAATGATTAAAAATGGTTCACAAATATGAACTTTCCTTTTTAAAAACCCTCACTAATGTTGTTCAAGAGCTAGTCACTGTAGTTTTTAGAATATGTTACCAACACAGGAGTGAGTAGGGGATATTTTTAGATGCAAATTAAAAGGCATATTGTCCTGAGGTGAGTATTTGAGGAAGCACAATGGTATTGAATGTGAGGTTGACTAACACCTCATGTTCACTCATGTTCTCATCTTTACCTTGGACATCTTCGTCTTGCATTCTCCAGTCAGGAAGCCCAAATTGTTAATCTCGTTCTGAACCACAAAGTTTTGCTCCTCACGCTTGAAGTTCTGCATGAAGAAGACAAAGAAAAAAACAGAAGATGAATCAGCAAATAAACCCTGAAGACGAATAGCATCATGCCAAGAGACTATAATGTGATATAAAGTGTTAAACTAACATGGGACTTGCACCAGAGGATAAAGATCTCAGCCACCATCCTGAAAAGCTCAGTGGAGTCTGCGTCAGGCTCCTTCAGCCACCTGGACCTGGAGCGAAGCAAACACACAAACAGACTGAGTGATGTACAGTATGTATGTCATGTTACAGCTGCAAAGGACGGAGAGGACAAAGAAACTCACATCCTATGCGACAATACACACTTCAAAAGCAGCCCTCGTCTTAATATCAAGGGTAAAAAGCAGCAGAGTGAGCGCGCACACATCGTACCTGTTGTTATCCACATAACGGATGAGCATGGGGTAGAAAGCGTAGAGGTCCCTGCAGAGCACGGCGAACTCATCCAGGATGAGCAGCTCCGCCTCCTGGTTGTCGCCTTTACTGTCGGCCTTCAGCAGCTCCTCCTCGGCTACAACCTGCAATCGTGGGAAACATCAAAAGTTCACGTTTGGAAATCAATTAATTCGTCTCAACGCCCGTCTTCAATCCCTACAATCCCTCGGAGATCATCCCATCACTGCACCCTCTTTCAACAAGAGGAACAAAGGTATTTTTTACGAGCAAAGTGTTCCCAGCCTGGCTTCTCCGACTACCGACAGCTCCATATATACACACTGGACAGGTTCAGCAGATATTGATGGAGCCAGCGAAGAGACAATGTCAAAACTGTAATAACATGTACAGTATATTTTAAGATCTCACCTTCACTGTCTTCTTCTTAAGTTTGTCCAGTGTTGGCAGGAAGTGGGTTCTCAGCAGATCCGCTCCAGCCTTGCTGATGATTGGCTGAGAGTAGACTGGAGACAGAGACAATGAAAAAAATACATATTTTTTAAATAATAAATCAGGACTGTGAGTGGAAGGATTTCCACCCTGGACTTAGAAAAACACAGGCACAAGTTTCCCCTGTGTCCATCTAGGTCATTGGCTCTGGTTTCAACTGTCACACAACTATCGATCTTCAGACATCACTTAGTTATACTCATCAATTTTTCATTTTTCACTCGAGTCTCTCTGAATACAACACTTTCTGCCAGAGTTTAATATTAGGACTCAGTGTCTAATTTTGTTGTTGTACACTATCCAAATATGTATTTAAAAAGTGAGAGCATGCCTCAGGCCATGCTCTCCCTCAGCAGCCAATTATGTTATTGGGTTTCCCTTGAACTCCCACTGAAGAATAGACACTAAATATGTAAATGTATTACAGTTATTATTAGTTTCTCTCATGGGTTCCCTCATTAAAAGGGGGTTTATGTCATACTCAAGTGTTGTTGTTGACCTTAAAATTGACTCTTAACTTGTTTATTAATGTGTTTTAAAAAGAGAAATGGGATGAACTGCATAGTTTTTGCCTCTGCGTAGAAGAACAGCACCTCCTGCAGTGCAGATGTAACTATACTCCTGAAAATTGATCAATTTGTAAAATCCTCTGATAAAACCCGACATCCCTGAAGAACTCATTACAATCCCTGACTTTGCAAGTCTGATAAAAAAAACAAAAACACACAATTTGTGAGTGAGAAGCTCAGTTCACATTCATTTTAAAAAGCAGCCTTGAGTCTGTCACCTGCAATCCTCTTCATCCAGGGAGCATCGTCAATGCCCAGGTTGTTGTTGAGCATCTTGAGGATATTTCCCAGGATGATGCTGAGGTGCTCGGACGTCACCATGGTGCAACACTGGGCACCTGGGGGCGAGTTCTCTGGACCTTTCTCCCACCAGTAGGACAGATAGTTACACAGCATGGGAAGGATCACCTCGATCACCTGCAGGATAGACGGAGTCGGGGGGTTAAACGAATAAAAGCTATGAATCACAGAGGAGGCAATAAAAAAAAAACACTGTGTTATTTTTGGCACCAAAGGTTCTGGTGTGTTATAAATCCAGAAATATGGACCATAGCTCCAAGTAACGCTGGATTTGACGTATTACAAAAATGGCATGAGCTCTAAACTCACTGTAAAAAAGCAAATTATATCCTGATGAAGTATTTTATATTTCATTAAAATAACGCCTCTACTATCAAATAATAATGAAAACATTTAAAGGTCCCAGAAAAGCAACTCAAACACCTCAGACATCCTGCTATTTATTTAAATTTGAGTTTCCCCTCTGCCCCTCAGACCTGTGGCATGTCACTGTAGCGAGCACCAGACTCAGAGACATCATTGACGTCTTTCAGGACTTTTTCAAGACTCGGCATCTCTGGACACATCTCCTCCACGGTGTCCGGCATACTGAGGACTGGCGAAGAACAAACATCAGTCAGACTGAGAAAAGTATTTCAGAGAAAAAAACTAGAAGTACCGTATATTTACAGCAACACAACAAGAAATCAAGCTATAAAGGAGGATCAGCTGGAAACTCACTGGCTCTCTCTCGTGGGGTCTTGGTGTTGAAGACAGAGAGTGGGTTGTGGGCGTTCAAGTGGGGCTCCAGGAACGCTACAGGCATGGCCGCCACTAAGGTCGACAGGCTCTCACCCAGTGCAGGAAGATGCCTGGATATATGTAGTATATATAAATATGTATTCAGTATACATACTGTAGATGTATAATAACTTGCTGTAACATTTAAACACATGTTGGAAAGCAAATATTTGGGGGTTCGTATGAGGACGATTTCCCACTGGCCTCTTGACACAGCATTTTCAGGGGTCAACATTGTGTCAGGGTCAGTTTAGACCAGGTCATGCTGCTGTCCGTCTGTGGTCAGACCTGTACACTTGTTACTTTTACAGCCTGAGTCCACTCAAGGTGAAAACATTTCTCTCTTATAACAGTTTTGGGAGGTTTTATTGCCGTGAAACAGCCAGTTAGAGAACAATCACACCGAACTGTAGTTTTAATGAAAACCATTTCACAGCACAGTGTTTCTGTTGCGTCCTCTCCCCTGGGCCATAAAATCCTTTTTTTTGTTAATGAATTTCCAAAAATATACGCACACAGACACTGTATACACACAATATATACAGTCGTTATCCAATTTGGCCAAAAACAAAACGCTTGTCTTTGTTTTGTAACACATAGAGTTTCATAAAATTTGGCATGCACATCATTGTACACTTTTTATTATCTAGAGTGCGTTGAGCCACCACAAATCACTCGACAAGCCCAGAGTGTTTTTGTCACAAACATGAGTTAATGAAAGAGTTCAGCAGCCATATTGTAATTAACAGCGACAGGCATAATGTAGTTTGTGTGTTGCCATTTCACAGTTCTTTGATGCTAATAAACTCAAAGAGCGTGGAAATGACAGCACCTATCCATCATTACCAGAGATTCTTAAACTTAACGAGCAACAACATTGTTTCGCTCATGTGGAGAAGCAACAGTCTGTGAAGTTTACCTCTCCACAAAGACGTTCTTTCCTGTTCCCAGAGAGTAGAAACACGTCAGGATTCGGTAGCAGGACAGCTGAACGTCATTCACTGAAACAAACAAAAAAAAAAGACATTAGACCTTTATTTAATCAAAATCATGTGATTATTATAAAAATGTAACCATGACAAGAGGAAAATAAATCATTAACTCATTGAGTGCCAGACCTTTTATAAAATGGTCAGTGCCATGTGCCAGCGTTTTGGGGCATTTTGAGTAATATGTCAAGACCCAGAAGAATATTTTGTACTATGACTCTGAAAACACCAAACAGCTCAAAGGAAAGAGGAGACTCTCTATTTAACTAGGGAAAAAACCATTTGTTTGTTAATTTATTTTTTTCGTTTAATTTTTATTAGCATGGCATGACAGAATGAATGAAATTTTTTTTAAAGTGTTTAAGTGTTTTTTTAAACACTTTATTTGTAATTTTCCAATTAACATATAAAACAATCATATTCTCTGTTTTACAAATAACTATAACAAACATCCCGACAATAGACAGAGACAGTCCAAACCCAAAATCAACGTGACAAACTAGTCATAGACAATAGACAGGCAAAGACAAGAGAAAAAGTGCACTTTAAATGCAAATTAGAAAAGAGGAGAAGAAGGAGAGGAAGAAGTAGGGTTTTATATCTGATGCTTAATTTTTGGGAGCTAAAATTGGGAATACTAGTCTTAACAAACTTTAAATATATATGAACTTGTGTATTTTTCTCTGTTTGTTAGAAAAGGAAAAGCTTGAAAATGGTGTGTGTGTGTGTGTGTGTCTGTGTCTGTAAATACAAACTCACACAGCAGGTCGACTCCAAACTCGTATGTCCTGATGTGGTCGTACAGGGCGGTGAGGATGGGCAGCAGCGCCACAGTCACGTAGTTGATGCTCTGAGTGACGCTCTTCATCTGAGCACGCGACTGCATGAACTTCCCCAGCTTCAGCATCTCCACCAGCTTCTCCAAGTCCTCGGCTGCGTTCTCAAAGAAGGTCCTGAACCCGGCTTTGACCAGCTCAGCACCAGACTTCATCACCGTTCTGGGAATAAAAGTTAAAAAACAGGTCAAAAAGAATCCGTTAGAGACTTCATTAGTGTTGCAGGAAACAACAGAAATATAAACTTTTCCTCACCTGGTGTCGAGTGTGTGAGTGAGGATGTCCAGACAGCTCACCATCATTGCTGAGTCACTGCCTGTGAGAGAGACATTTACTGTAGATATATACGAGGAGATTCAAAGCGAGGAGGCGCACAAGCACACAGACGGAGGCAGAGCCGACCTTACCAAAGAGAGAAATCCTGTGTCTGACAAGAGCTGCCAGCTTACAGAACAGGCTGGAAAAGACAGACAGTGAGAAAAGAAATGAAAATAAAGCTCTGGAGAGAACAAAGGAGAGCTGAAAAAAGCAAAGCGAAAGAGAGAAAAGGTTTTGATGAAATAGGAATACTCTTTATGCACTTCAGTGAGAGAAAAGAAAACTCTCTGACCAGCTAAAAAGACATAACAATGGAAAAGAACAGTAACTCATGATCCATATTATGGATTGCTTCCGCACGTTACCTGGTGATCATCTCCTTCTCTTTGTTGGAGGCACATCCGCAGCTGCTCAGAGTCTTGCTGGGTGTGGACAGGAAGTAGAGACAGTGGTTCTTAAAGGTTTGATCTATGAGAGGAAGCAGCACCTGCAGAGAGAGAGTGAAAAAGAGGAAATGCAGCGATCAGGAGAGGCAGCAGAGTGAAGGCGTCAATACTTTTGCCGCTTCATTTGCAAGACATGAAGCGTTAGTGGATTTCTAGAGACCTTGGCAAAGAACTTGATTTCCTGGTCATGAGGTGATTTGTCCGTCTTCCCGCTGGTGGCCATGGCCTCTGGATTAACGGCAAAGTTGAGCGGCAAGGTCAGTGTCACGGAAGAGTATTTAATCAATGTTGTTCAGCAGGTCCTTCTAGTGCTTAGTGCGTCTGACGTTTTAAAATGTCACACACTCACCAAGGTGAGCGATAAACTCCTGGGCAGAGTCGATACATTTCAGCAGCCTCTTGAGGAACTTGAAGGCAAAACGCTTCTCCATCGACGACGAGTCCTGCTCCATGTCCTTCAGACCTCTGAGAAGAAAAGATCCTTTCATGTGATCCAATCCATCCGCTTTAAAGTGCCAAATTAAAGGGATAGTTCAACATTTTGGCAAATTGGCCCATTGCCATAATCCCTATAGTTTTAGGAGTAAGTTGGTTACCTTTAATTGTCGGTGCAAGCCGTGAGCTGCTCAGAGCTACGCTACGGAGGCTCATGGGATTTCTTGGTTTCCCTCATCAAACTCATCAAATACACAATCCAACAACTCCAAAACGCTCTGGTGGACAAGTTGTGACCTGCACATTCACCACACTATGAGATAATAACATTACGTTATGAGACAGAGTTGTTTTAGAGGCAAATGCAGAGACTGCTTGCTGGAAAACTGCCCCCGACAGGAACGTGCATCAGCGGTTTTGCATGAATTTACCTCTAAAACAACTCCGTCTCGTAACGTTCTGTTTTTATCTCATAGTGTGGTGAATGTGCAGGTCACAACTTGTCCACCAGAGCGTTTTGGAGTTGTTGGATTGTGTATTTGCTCAGCTCCGCCATTCTATAGCTTGCACCGACAATTAAAGGTTACAAACCTACTCCTAAGTAAATGTTTAAAACTACTTTGTGCTGTCAGAACATTATTATTATTACATATTTCTACAATAAACAACATGGGAGTGAATAGAAACCTTGTGATAGCATAGCCACTGATCTGCAGGAACTTGAAGAGATCCTGGGCCTTTTCTCTGTCTCTGTACTTCTCCTTAGCCGTCAGGGTATCATAGGGCACCAGCAGTGGGTGGGTCCCTCCTCCTGGTGGGTCAAATCAATGTAAAACAAATATATATTCACATTAATAATGTCATTAATATATATTCACTCTTCCAGGTTGAAGTGAAATGCTCAGTGTGTCCATTTCCAAACCTTTGCTAATAAGTTCAGCTTTCTTCTTCTTGGCCCAGATGTTGTGGTAATTTTCTGCCACCACCTCCACCATGCCCTGCAGAAACACCAGGATGAGTGTGTGTCAGCCACTTTGAACATTTTTAATTCTGTCTTTCTGTTTAAGACAATGAAACTGTAGCTCCTATTGTACGGTACTGACAGACGTACTGACAGACGGTGCCCAAACATTTACTTTACCAAGAGACAAATACAAAAACCAACCTGTAACTCTTTAGATAAAGTGACATTATGCAGGTCCATCGGAGCAGGACTGAATCCATTAACCTACAAAGTCAGGCAGAAAAACTATCAGAGTAGAACATACTGTATCTCAAAACATAAAAAAGGAAAGAAAATTCTCTTCATAACAATATTATTAGACATTAACGTAACATGTTAGAGCTTTTACAACACACACTGTAAAGTAAAGTTGATCTATGATAAAAGAAAAAACATGAAATATGTCTTTGGTCAGATATACACTGAAAATTGTGTCTTTCAGAGCTGAACAATAAACTTCAAGACAAATGATAGCAGAGCTGGACACAACAGCCACAGACTGTCTGACCTTCCAGCTGTAAAAACACTCAGCTGTGTCATTACTGAGTTAAAACTGCAGCAGCTACTTCCTACTAGTCCCAAATTTACAGAAAAAATACATTTCTGTGATGAATTAAACTGGATGTTGTTTGAGATGCCATTATTGATTCAAGCTATTAGCTCTGCTGCTTTGTGTGTATTACTTTTACAGGGAAAGGAGTGGTCCTGCCATTTGTTTCTTTAATGGCGTCCCATTATAAATGATCTACATCTCGTGAACTGTGTCAGTTAAAGAATTGGTAAGAGAAGTATTAAAAAGAAAAACATGTGACAACAATATTATTACATCAAGTGGATCATAAATCAGGGCGTTACCTGAGACTCGGAGATCTTTCGCTGTTTTTCATTCTCTCGCTGTTGGAACATGGCTTCTCCCTCCTTGGTCCTCTCAATGTTCCAGCCCATAGCTAACATGCTCTTCAGCGACTCCCTCACTGGCCAGCGGTATGTTTCTCGTTCCTGCACAGTCAACACACACACACACACACACACACACACACAAACGTTTTTTTGTCTTGTTTTTTGCTTGAAAGGACATAAAAACACACATTTGGCCTGGAAGACTTTCAGACATTCTCTAAACTAAAGGATGTTCATGTCTAAGTCATTTCCCCTTTTTCAAGTTTTATTTCAATTTCCAAGTCACTGACTCAATTTAGCTTGGTTTTGGGAATCAATAAAAATTCACTCCATTAGATTTAAGAAGGTCAATTGAAACATGGATATTCATTTCTGACCAGTTCCCCTCTTGTTTTTTTGTCTAAAATAGATTTGTGGCACCCTGGCTCTGCCTATTGGTGCAGTCAACATCATTTTTTCTGCCTCTGCCACTGAGGCAAGTTCTTAAATAGCTACAGCTTTCATCCACTTGAAAGGTTTTTCTGTGTATTTTCTGTATATAAAAAGATGAAAACAGCTTATACTAGCAGCAGCAGCAGTGTGTGTACATGTGTGTATGCATGTACCTTCTCACTCAGAGCTTTGTAAGGTTTCAGCAGTGGATGGGATTTAGCCTGCTCATCCACACTGTCTCCATGTTTCCATCCTGCTGACACCTGCAGCACAAGTCAGTCAAATGTCATGTAGCAGGGTGCATTGGCAGATAATTGAAAAGCACTGGCAGAAATACAAATATACTGTGAGTAAGGTGGACTACCATTACAAGTTATCATCTCACACACAAGTTATTATTTCTTCCACCCGTATCTGCTGTATATGGAAAAATATTCACTCATCATCAATGTTAGCATAAGTGAGGAAGACGTAAAGATCACAGAGGGACTGACCTTGTCTGAGGACCACTTGTCATGGGAATGCTCTGCATATTTGTTGGCAATGTACTCAAGTTTTTCAGGAAGGGAGATACTGGAGAGTGGAGACGAAGTTTAAATATTTACTGTCAGTTTTACTTCATCAGGTAAAAGCATGATTTTGACTTCCAGACAAAACATTCTCGTAAAACACACACAGGATTTAATTAAATTGATGTTTTGTTTTGGGGTTTTTTTTAAGTTAATCCTGGCAAGCTCGTACATTCAGGTTTCAGAGGATTGATTGAATGCAACATCGTGTCTTAAATCTCCTTGACTCTTAAGAAAGTCAGTGCATTTTCAGACCACTCACTTGGCAGTGTTGATGGGGTTGGGGTCAAAGTTACCCTGTGCATCCATTGAGACCTGTTTCTCCAGTGTGGCCCCAGGAGTGGCATCCACAAAGTCAGGAGGCAGGGCTCCAGCGATGGCACACAGGCATGCGTTGGCCATTTTGAATAGTTCAGAATCATACTTCTATACGACAGACAAGACGCAGCAAAAAGAGGGTTAATGTTTCCTCACATCTTCGAGGACACGTCTGTTTAGATTATTAGACGCTGGATAGACTGAGCAGAGCAAAGCGGAGGAAAGAGAAGGCAAAGGAGGGAAAATGAAAGACAGAAAGCTGGAATGGCCTGCACCGAGCGACGGCCTGTCACAGACTGATAAATGATTCATCTGTTTTGGCTTCGCCTCAGCTGCACTGCTCACAAGCACTTCATTGAGCTTTCACTTCACTACCTCTGACTACTGAGAACTTTTCTCTCAGGAGAGCCAGACTCAAGTGTTGAAAACTTGAGATTTTAAGAAAAAAACCCAGCAGCAAACAGAGCAAATCTTAATGAGAGTTAGAGCTACTAGACTACTAAATGTTGTGTTATGCAACAGAGGGGGATATAAGGAAAATATTGCCTCGTACTCCTCCTGGCACTTCAAATATATTCACAGAGACTAAGAGGAAGATAATACAAAGAGGTGCAACAGCTTTCCAAAATGACAACAAAATTCTTGGCTTGTGTGCGTACAGTACTGTTGACTTATCTTCATAAATATTTGTGAAAAACACACAGTAGCTTCTGGTTTTACCTTCTGAGACAGGGAGTCGAAGATTCCCCAGAACAGTTTCTTAGTGAGAAGCAGCTCCTCCTCGGAGGCTATACCAAAGCTGCCCATACCAGATGGCAGGCAATAGTACTTCCAGTTCTGCTCATAGTGGTTGGTCAGCAGCTAGAGATCAGAGGCACGAGACAAAACATCAACATGTGGGTTAAAATGTGTTATCTAGGAAGATAAATGGATAATAAATTACAAGATGCTTCTGCGATGCGTTATAATTATCTCATAACTTTTTCAACTCTTAAATCAAACATGAGTGACAAGAAACTGTGTTTAGTGTCTCACCCCGAGAGGTATCTTGCAGTATTCAGTGAGCATGGGAACGTCGAACACCAGCCGTCTGAGAAGCTGCTGCATCATGGATGGACGCAGATGCCTGTAGAAGGGTTGAACAGTTATATTACCTCAACAGAAGAATACAGCATTAGATACTGTGTGGATATCATAAACAACAGGTAACACATTGAGATTGTGTGTTAATTAAAATAACTGCACATTCAACTGCAGACATGGAGACAAAATACTCATAGTGAAGAATATTTGTAAAAGTTGAAAAGCATCAAGTTCCATCGTATAAAAGAAAAGTTGGTACCCAGAGTAGAAAGCAGACCCAACCTGCAGGATTCAGGGTCAACTGAGGTCAAACTCAGTCACAGACATCCAAAATGGCAGCTAAATGTTACATGGTTAAAATCCTTAAATGTGGAATAATGTTGCTGGAACCTAATTTGGCACATTTAGAGCTGAACTCACGATATGGTAATTGCTCAGTGACTCCTCGTTGCCAAGTGCACATCTTACACAATAAATATCAATATAAAACATACAGACTGCATGCATTGGGCAAAGTAAATGAATCAAAGTCTTATATGCTTTCACTGTGTAAACGTAATGAAGATAAAAACATTAAAGCAGTCAATTTGAGTCTAAAAGTGGACAACGCTTAATTAATTCAGCCTGTAAGTGATATTGATCTTAAACAAGTGAACTTGAACTCCTTGTTTCCTGTGGTTTGTGATTTGCTACTGTACGTACATGCTCTCGCAAAGTGGAACAAGGGGCTATTCAATAAGCCTGAGTCAGAAAAACCGGGTGCAGCCTCCGTAAATCTCCAGCTCCCCCTCAAACGTTTTCACTCAGCTGAGTCCGGACAAAGCTCGACAGGCCCCTTACTTGCAGATAGCGAGCAGACATTCCTCAATGGCGTCCCTCTGGGCTTTGGTGAGCGAGCGGCCTTTGGACAGCCGGTAGATGGTCTGCAGCGTGGAGTCGACCAGCTGCGTGTAATGCTCTGTGCTGGCGAAGAGATGGGCGCAGCGGGTCAGCAGAGGCAGCAGGGCTGAGCCGATGTACCTGTTCATGGCCAACGCCGTCTCAGTGGTGCTCAACACCTCCTGTGGGACGGAGAATAATACATGAGCCACCGTAACGTCTCCACATGTCGAAGTTAAATGGAAGCTGGAGTGAATAAAGGCCTCTGGCTACAGCAAAAAGAAATACTGAATCAATTTTCTCTGATGTAACTTTGGGGAAATGTTTGAAAAGGGTACTGAACTGAAATAAGCTTTTAAAAAAGATTTCTGAATGATCTTAGATGTAAATCAAATTTGTGTCTATGTGATGCAGGTAATCATTCAGTTCACTTTATGCATGCAGAACAAGCTGTAATACCTCTAACAGAAACGGGTACAATTAAAGTAAAAGACTGATAACAGCAACAGACTTTAACATCATTCATATGCTCGTACTATCTGATTCAGGTTTAGCTTTAGTTTAAAAAAGCAAAAACTAATCACAGATGACATTTGGTATTTTCATTTCACTGTAAAATGATTTTCAAATTTGGAATATGTTAACACAAAGGTACAGGTAGAATAAATGCGCTGAACATAATGATGGCTGGTTATGAACAGTGTTGTCCATATGCTTATGAATAATACAAACAAATCCAATGTGTCCACAACACATTTATCACCATGACCAGCTGTGAAACTCATTAGAGGTTTTACATGACGTCAAAGATAATCCAGTTTTAAACCAGTGCAGTGTTGTTTTACGTGCATGCATGCAGAAAAAGGTGAATTATTCTCAGTGGTTCTGAAGCTGCTACAGTACAGGGATTATAACATCCCTAAGCACAAGTCAAACATGACAACTGAATGCTGCTGATCGTATTACTCAGGCTCATGTGGATGAGCAGGTGTTTAACGTTTCTAAGCTGAAGATTGTAACAACAATTGTGTTAATGCTTCTGCCAGCTCTCACCCTGTCACAACGTGGCTTTGTTCAGATCGATGTGCTGAGCAATCAGTGTTCGTGTTTGCTGAGATTATCTGCTTCTGTCACTCTTCTAATGAGCAAACTGGAAACCTAAACTTCACTGTGTGCTCTTACTTAGTGACCCAAAAAAGTTTCAGCAACAAATACCATTAGCACGGAGAGAGAGAAGATGATACGATACAGATTTAACACTTGCTGTAAGCCAGAACTTTGAATCTGTGCAATTAAAGGCTAAAAAGTATTTTGGTAGCAGGAGTCTGAAGGTAAAGGCTGGTTAGGGAAATGTGGAGAGAGTTATTTAGGACTCACCGTATCCAGGGACGCTGAGGCTCGGAGGTCAGGCAAGAAGCCAACCTCCAACATCTGGAGCAGGAAGCTCTGGTCCTCGATGCCGTACACTCGGTCCAGGAAGAGCACCATGGGGGCCTTGTGGTCCGGACAGAAACTGGCCGACATGTCGGGCTCTGTCACTGTGCCATCTGAAGGTTAAACACAGTTTAGAGAGAAAAGGTTTGTGGTGTTGCGATCGAAATGTACTCTTTGGAATAATATGACTAGGATATTATTAAATGGAAATTAACCAAATGTTATTTAAGGTTATAAAAGGACATTAAAAAAGATTTGGTTTGACAAAAATGGATGAGAAAATAGATGAAAATGGAACAAAGAAAACAACAGAGATGAACTAACAAGAAATACAGAATCCAATAATACACAGTTTATGACCAAAAGATGCAAAAGAGTGAATTTAAAATAAGAGTTTAAAGTGATATTGACAAAAGCAAAACCTAACGACCTCATTCAAGACACAGATTGCTTTTCATTAGAAACTGTGACAAAGAAAATTGAATACAAAGGTAATTTTCCAGTGTGATTGCTGCTGAGGGTTTTTTTGATGATAAATACAAACACGTTTAGAACAAAGCACAAAGTGGATCGATGATAGAAACAGCTTATAGGCATGATTTTCTCTCCCATAGTAAAAACAGAGACAGGAAAAGATGTGCGCTCCTGAATGACTGGTACGGCACTTATTTAAATTGAATATAATAAAAGATAATAAAATGACATTCAACCGTCTGGCAGAGCTAAGATCTAGATATTGAATTGTTTTAGCTGCTTTGATCTGGAGGTGTCGCAGACAGACTGCGGCATGTTGGTTCAGCAGACAGTACAGAACATTTGTTTCTGACAAACTGTGGCTTGTGTTTGTGCATTCAACTTAAATTCAATTGTTGAAAAACTTCTGATTTGAATACAAACCAAACACTGTATTTCTGTCTCAGGTGGAAGATTTTCTGTCTCACTGCTAACTGTATATGAAGTTCTGCATGCATGACTTCAGGTACAGCAGCACCCACAAAGACCGTACCTTTATTAACCGTGGGCATTTTGAGGGGGATGCTGATGACGCCCACCAGGTCTGTAGTAGGAACCAGAGAGCGGAGGATGGCTCTGATACGCAGCGCCTCACCTTTACCCGCATTGATAAGCTGTAATAGACGGAAACAGAGAGATATTCAACATATAACTTCATTCATGTAATGGAAAAGAGACGTGTTTTCAATACAGCTGCAAAAAAAAATCAATTTTAATAATTTTTTAGAGGATTTTTAATCTGATATTTAGCTACTGAATCGGTCCATGTGCATATTTGTAGATTGCAGTTCACTAGGGCCTCACATGCATCTCTGGAGCACAGCGTCCCAGCAGATCAATGAGAGCCGAGTAGAAGGACATGATGGCGTTGCCCATGTGGATGACTTCTCCTTCCTCCTCACTAGACCTGAGACACACAGACACAAACATTCATCATCCTATCATCCAGGTAAAAGCTCTTGAATCTTGCAAAACTTACAGATAATTGAAGAAATCTGGGACTGTAATGCAGATTTTAAGAAGCAATTTAAAAATAAAAAATGGGGACATTTTCTGTGAATCTATAAGGGCCCATTCACATGGAGCGCCTAAAAACGCATGGAAAACGCCAGCTGGAGCTTTTTGCATGCGTTTTTCAAAGCGCTTCGGTCGCGGTTCCAAAGCGCTGCCGTTGGTCGCGCTGCGGTCGCGCTTCTACCGTCTCTAAGCAACCAAAACTACCTGCTTCTTCTTCCCCCAAAACTTCAAAGGACGTTCATTAAAAAGTAGCGATGGAGGAGCGACTGATACTTCTTGTGCAGGGTTACCCCGAGTTATATGATCTGTCTTCCTGCAATTATTTTGATACCGCCAGGAGGAACAACACCTGGAGGATCATAAGCACGGAGCTTGGGATAACTGGTGAGCATATATGTTATTTATTTATATTTATATTATTTTATGTGGATAACGGTTGAGCTGAGTACGCTAACGTTAGTTCATTCTGATGTTTTTCTTTCCTTTTCTCTCAAAGACAAACATTTCCAGTGTGTAGCAAGTATAAAAAAAATATGTTCAGCCTGTCAGCAAACATTATAGCGATCCAACAGTAACGTCCTGTCAGTCAAGAAGTTATATTGTTTGCAATGTACGTTGCCCTATATTACCGTTACGGTTTGTTGTTTTATAATATTTATACGTTAATTGCTTACTGTTTGTTGTTTTATAATATTTATACGTTAATTGCCGTTGTCTTGTCACAACATCGTATTTACACAGATGACGAAGCGAGAAAGAAGTGGAAATATTTGAGGGACAAGTATATAAAGGAGAGGAAGGCAGAGAAGGAGAAGAAAAGTGGCTCAGAGGGAGGAAACAAAAGGAGGTGGAAGTACATGGGAGCCCTCAGTTTCCTTGAACGTTTTGTGAAGGAGAGGCCGACTTCCTCAAACATCCCCGGGTCCCCAGAGCAGCCTGACTCAGAGGTAGATTATAAGAACGAAATTAATAATAATAATAATAATAATAATACCCCTAAGTAAGCTCTTCAACAAGAGTGTTAGATTTCTGGTATATTTGTTTGTTATTATTATGATTATGATTATTGTTATTGTTATATTGTTATCATTACTACTAGAATATTAGCCTACTTCTATAGTCTATTTTAAGAAGCTGTACAGTGATGAAAACAGTTTGGATTATTCAAACGTATACCTATTTAAAATATATGTGAGAAATTCATAAGTATTTGTCACATTTAAAGATATTTTGCTAAAACAAACCCTTCTCTTATCCCCATAGGAAAGTCAGGGTGATAACCTCATCACCCTGACCCTGTTTCCAGTGGAACAAGACACAGAGCCAGCAGGAAGCAGCCAGCAGGCACGCAGCAGCCAGTCCCTCTCACCCCAGCCCCCCCTCCCTGTTACCCCTGTCTCATCTGGACCACGTGTGACGAAAAAAAAGAAAGAACACTGAAGAAGATCTGAGTGACTTTCAAAAAGTTATTCTGAACAACCTGAGCAAACCTCAAGATCATGACGAACTCTACTTCATGAGTCTTGTGGGAACATTTAAAAAAATCACAAGTTAGAATGAAAATTGAGCAAATTTTATATGAAGAGTTTCAATGAGAATCAATAAATAGATTGTTAGAAATGAGTCGAAGTTTCATTGTTTTTTTTAACAAATATAATCCATTTATTTTATCATGAACACAATTTATATTTGTAGATTCTGTATGATTCAGATATTGATAAGATATTATGATATAATGTTAAATAATGTCTTCCTGCCATGTAACTGCTCCCTCAGCAGACGAGAAATATTCTGTGAACCTCTCTCTGATGGCGATAGCCTCCCGTGAGGCGTTGTTGCTGCTCAAACGTCTCAGGCCCCCCATGGCCCTGGGACTATCTTCAGATCCTGTTGTGGTCTGTGGATGATCATTCGACAGACCTGCCCTGAGAAGATTGTGGAGGACACATGTGGCTTTGACGGCTTTCTCTGCCATTTCCGGTGTCACTCCTAGCACCCTTCTGTACAGCCGCCACTGTGATGCCAATATGCCGAAGGTACACTCCACCATGCGTCTGGCCCGGGACAGTCTGTAGTTGAAGATTCTCTTTTCTCTTCCCATGTTTTGGCCGGGGTATGGCCTCATCATGTATCTTCTCAGGGGAAATGCTTCATCAGCCACAAATACATGTGGCATAGGCCCCAGATGTTCAGCACCAGGAAGTGTTGTGTCGTCCGGAAGAGCAAGAGTTCCCTGACAAAGAGCTCTTCCAAATGTTGAGACAGCTAATGTCCCACCATCACTGCTTCGACCATAAGCTCCAACATCTACCACTCTGAAGCGATACTGGGCATCAACAACAGCAAGCAGCACAATAGAGAAAGACCCTTTATAATTATAATACAGGGATCCGCTGGAGGCAGGGGCCTGGATCACCACGTGCTTTCCATCCACTGCCCCGACACAGTTGGGGAAATTCCACAACTGATGGAAATCGGCCGCAATTCTTCTCCAGCTTTCTCTGTTGGGGGGTGGCATGAACTCTCCTACCAGGTTGTCCCAGATGGCTTCACAAACGTGTTTCACGATGCCAGCAACTGTAGAGTGTCCCACACGGTAACTGAATGCAATGGTCCTGAAGGAATCCCCAGTTGCAAGATACCTGTAATAAATAGAATATATATTAATTGTATGTGAGAAACAGGCTGAGAATTATTGTGACAGTGATTATGTTAATGTAATTTAAAACATTTTTTTTTTAAGTAAACCTAGGACTCTGTTGCACATAAAAATCCAACAGGCCAAATAATTGCAATGCAGTGGCATGATAGATATATGACATGATGTGACATTTTAAAAAATAATTTGTATATATGTGACATTTAAAAAAATAATCAGTTTGGGTAAGAATAAGCATATCTGTGTTTATTTTCGTAATTAAAAATAAACATCAACAAATCCACACAACTGACATTGTTCATCGTTGAGCCATCAATTATGAGATTACTGATGATAGATAGATGATTGATAATTAATTCAGTGGCACTGCTATTTGTAGTGGACAAATGAGGGTCATATTTTGAGCCTTAACATACAGTAAACACTATAGCGGCTGAGACAAAGAAAAGAAAAAGAAAAAAAGTATTACAACCGTCTCGGGTCTCCCCGACATATTGAAATAAAAAAATAATTACCTCAGACAAATGCACAGCCGTTGCGCTGGAGATGGTTTCACGGCAGACGCTCTGTCTTGTGATACTGGGGCCAACTTTTCTGAGGAGCAGCTCAAACTGATCTTTATCAACTCTGAAATATTCCTTGAACCTGCCGTCGTCCAGACGAAGCTCCTGGATCAGATGATGAAATTCACCCAAAGTTTTCCGACGCTGAAGGATGGGATGCACCCAGACACGGCGAGTTTTTCTCTTCTTCTTCACAAAGACACCAAGCAGCAAAGCTGCTGAGAGCAGTTTGCGGTGCTGGAAATCCATCTTTTTCCTCCAAAGGTCTCCTCCAGCAGTGACAGGATGTTTTTGTTGAAGTTGATCTGCTCAATTCTGATCAGATGACACGCGGTGCGCGGGCGGCATTCGAAAAAGTTGAGAATTTTTCATCTCCGTGCGCCTGGGACGCGCCTCGATTGCGCCTCGGACGCGCACGGAAAAAAAGGCGCGTCGCACCGCGTGCGCGGCGCGTCGGCGTCGCTTCGGATTTGGCGCGCGCAAGGCGCGCGGTTACATTGAAAACAATGGAAACGCACGCGCAAAAGACGCTCCATGTGAATGGGCCCTAACAATGTTTTTTGGGAGTATACATGATCTCCTCACAGGCCACTATGATACACATATTGATTTTGCCCGGCCCCCCAACTTCTCTTCTCACTTCAGGCAATAACAACATTCCTCCATTAAAATGCAGCCAGTGTATCACAGCCTGTGCATACTAATGTGCGCAGTAAGACACCAGCACTTTCCACAAACTGGCCACAGCGTCAATCGATGCCAAGGCTGCTGCACTCCCTGCTCTTCAGCCTCTAAAGACACAACTACCTCTGTATGACATGTTAAAGTTAAACTTGTGCCTTACATGCAATTAAAATGTTTCAAATTCATTATCCAAGACTTATGCAAATGGATGGATTAATTTTACAATGTCTTTCCCATTTTTTTATGGATTTTTCTAAAAATTAGCATTAATATTTTATGGGAGGGGATCAGGCAGATCCCTAAAACATCGTTTGCATCAGAAATACATGAAAAAATGTACGCTGCCTTGGCATTATCTTAGGATGATAAATTATAAAGGTTTTTTTTTAATTACATAATGGCAAACATGTGATCAATGATTGTAACACCTGACCTTTATAATTACTTTCTTGTCTTGCAAAGCAACTCAGCCAAACTCTGCATCCAAACTGAGCAATAACCCCCGGTTCTTTCCCCTAACTTTGTACGAGCTTAGACAAAGTATTAAACTTTCATCTCCTCCCAGTGATGTGAATCGAGCTGCATACAGATGTGGCTATATTAAAGACTTTACTAACTATGAATATTACTGGTTTAACAGTGCTTAGAAACACACTGTGAAATCTCATTAAATATAACAACTACCACAAAGACAGAGATAATTAGAGACTTTATCAGTGCTCAGCTTTCCAGACACTCAGTGGGTTTTTAGTGTTTCTTAATGATCTAAATGCTGATTCAGAGGCATTTTTTAGCTTAGCCAGAGATACATTAGAGACTGTAGTGGTTTCCTACGCTGTAGTGACTCCAGCTGTGATCTTTGGCAGGTCCAGGGCGGGATCCTCAGATATCTTGATGGCTTCCTTCATGGCGACCAGCAGACCCTGGCCTCCCTCTCCCCTCAGGGCGGGGCCGAAACACTCTGGGCGCCTGATCAGCAGCTTCACCACCACATTGGCATTTTCCTCCACGCTCTCCCCTGGTTTACAAGTACAGCAGGCAAAGGGAAAGGCATTTATAAAAGCAGTGATTAAATAATCCATAAAAGGACACGTCGGAGTGAGCTTCAAGGCAGAAACCCTGGACATCATGTCCAGCTCTTTGCAAAAAGATCTATATATTTTTATTCAAGCAGAGCCAGCTAACATTTCCACCTGGGCACTTTCTAGTCATGACGACTGGGCGCAGTTGTCAGCTGCTGGGAAAAGAAGACCACTAAAGTTTGCAGACAGATACTGGGATTTCCTCCAACTGTGATTTGCTTTTTCTACCTGTAACTTTAATAACCATGTCAGTCACGTCACACAACATGCCACACATCATAAAAAACACATTCATGTAGATAATGTGTACGCCATTGTTAGAATAATGTGTTAGGTTTTAATGCATCCTCTGCCTCATACTTCAATTACAAGATCTTATTTGAAACTTGTTTTCAAATTAACTTTTAGTTTCCTTTGACTCATCTTTATTGCTGTTGTGCTATATTTAACACCATGGGTGTTTATGTTTGTTGTCAGGAATATCTAGAGCATGTGACACAAACAAATAACAGACCAGCTTAGCTGTCTACAGGCATTGTGTATTATCTGTATTTCATCCACACATCCAGTATGAGAGTCAGCTCACCGTTGCAGAACACAGCAAACCTCAGGAAGGAAAGGTAACGCTCTCCCTCAATGGGGTTCCAGCCGAGGTCTGGGTAACCCTTAGCAACCAGTATGGCACAGCTCTGCAGACCGCAACCTGCCAGGTATGTCACCACCTACACACACACACACAGAACTTAGTTTCACTCTTTGGTGTCATCTTGGACACACTTGTCTCTTTGGGTGACATGAGGCCTGACTTCTTTTCCCCACCATTAGTCATGGGAAGTTTTAATAAGGAATTAACTCTGTTTTCAATAATGCAAAGGGATCTGCTCATTATTTTTGCTATTCACATCACTCTAATATGACAGAATATAGGCTTGCTCAATATAATGTGAAAACTGTACCATGGAAAAGACTGTAAGAATATCATCGAGACCAATTTCATCTTTCCCTGAGTAGGTGCATCTGCTTTTTTGACTAGAAGGCTGTGGCAGTGAGTGAACTCATTATCCATAAAACCAAATGGACTCTTCTCTCCTCTCAGCATGTTAAATCTAATAGGTTTCAATTTCACACTTTTACAATCTCTGGAACAGTATTTAACACTTAACTAAGCTATAGTATCACTGATTCATCTGCTACGTCAACAGATACCTTGAGGTCAGCTTCAGAAAACAGAATAGATACCGTCTAGTTTTCTAATCAGCCTGAAACCATTAGTTACAGCAGGTATGGCTGAGCTCAATGGTTACTACAAATTCAAATTCAAGCTTATATTTTTGTACTTTGTTATTAAAACTTTAAATATTAAAGGTCTTAAAGGAATAGTTCACCAAAAAATGAAATTACTCAGAGGGGCTGTCCCATTTCTCCACACTTGGCTCAGTGCGCTTGGTTACGCACACACTTTGGTGACGTTTTGCCGGCAGAACGTATATTTGCATATAGTGTGCAAGCATGGATTAAGTGGCCAAGCGTGTGGGGGGATATTTAAAAGCAATCGGGACACACTTGACAAGTGCAGCCTGTGCCATTGCGCACAGCACACTAGCACAACTACTACACACACACACACACACAGCAACAGTTTTAATAAACGGTGCTGCTGGATCAGTCTCATCTACTCCTAAAGTGTCTCTATGCGCAAGATTCAAATCATAAATGTGTAAGCCCAACTCCGTAAGTAAATAAGACAAACAAGAAAAACGAAAATATAAAAACATGAACAGAGCATGATGAATATAAAATATGACATTAAAAGGTCATAATTATTAGATAGAAAGTTAATTTCATTTTATTGAGATTAATTCAATCGCATTTCCTAAACGTGACTTGTGGCTCTGGGTGACGGCGGACTTCACCGTGGTGCATTGTGGGACTTATACTTGGCCAAAGACCGCTCGGATGCGGTCTTACCATAAGTGTGGGTAAAGTGCAAATCAAGCGCGCTGCACTTTCGGTCGTTGGAGAATCGGGACACACTTGCGCACTGACACTAGGCCCATGAACGCGCACGCCAAGTGCCCAAGTGTGTAAGTGTGATCGAGTGTGCATATTGGGACAGGCCCAGAGTATATCTGGAGACCTGGGAGGGGGGTTTGTAGTCTAACAAAATCCTTATATGAGAGTCAATAGTGCCAGACACAAAAACGTCCATAAAGCTACACAAAAACCTTGTAAGCTTCCTCCATACTGCTCATCCACTGCAATCCAAGTGTCCTAAAGGGATATAGTCCTGTGGTGCGCTCTCACGTTCACGCGATTCACACGTGCATTGCGTGAACATGAGAGCGCGCCCCCAAGCAAAATCAATACAGGACTGTTTAGGCTGAAAAAATGTCCTAAATGACGTAGTTTCGAGTAAACTCTGGACTATATCCCATTTATATATCTACTATTGCAGTGGACGAGCAGTATGGAAGAAGATTACAAGGTTTTTGTGTAGTTTTATGGACCTTTCTGTGTCGGGCACTATTGACTCTCTTATAAGGATTTCGTTGGACTACGAAACTCTGAATAAAAAACTACTCCAGACTGAGTGTTCATCAGCATGAGGGTGAGTCAATAATGACTGAATTTAATTTTTTGGTGAACTATTCCTTTAATTGTCAAGTTTTAATTATGAACATAGTTGTTCAAGGGTCAGTTATGGTGTAGTTGTGATCAGCTTTAAACTCTGTCTATTTCTTTTGCTCCTTTAGGAATCCAGTTTCTCTGCTGTGCTGTGATTTAGAGCTGAAGTAACAAACCTTCTCCAGATCGGGCTCCTCCAGCGCCAGAGCCAGACCGTTGTTGTCCATCACCGAAGACGCTGCCACATCCAGAGGAGTGGAGCCGCGCATGGCTTCAGAGGCTGAGGACACAGAGAGACAGAGCGTCAGGAAGCAGAGCCAGAGGGAGTTTCAGTCCAAACAACAGGGGGCAGTGTATCAACATTATGCTATTTTGATATTCTCTAATCTCTCTCTTTAAACTTTGCTGGTAGTGTTAAAGTGTTTAAGTGTTTATGAGACCAGTTGACATTTGCAGCTGACCTTAGAAATAAAGGCTGATTTCTTACTAGAAACGACATCCTGCTTTTATGCACAGAATATCTTCAATCAATTATTACAGACCATTCTGATTTCTGTCGACTAGATGAGCATTAATATTGTATTCAGTGTAGCTTTTAGTGAGTTCTTCTTAAAAATAGCCAGATTTAATCAATCCTCTGTGGCTCAGCGCAGACAAACACTCCCTTCCTACATAAACGGTTACACTCCCATTGGGTACACCTACTCTCAGAATAACGTGCACAATGTTTTGGGGGCAATTTAGTTTGAAAAAGATAATTACAAATTGCTTTATAATTAGAACTACGTCCTTGTTGCAGGCAAACTTCCAACTTTTAGGACAATTAGCACTGAAATAAACAAACATTAACCACAGAAAGGCAGAAAAAGGCACGACTCCCAACACGTTCACACTGACATTGTGTGATTTATGAGCAGGCAAATATCAAAACGCGGTGTTGCTGAATTCATCTGTCCCCTTCAGACCATGTGAACCTCTCCTCTTTCACAGTCAGGTGCTTTAGTTTACAGCAGCAGCACTTGGAGCCCTGTGACTCATCAGTCCTTCTCTGCATGACTAAATAACCCTCGTCGTCTCCCATTTTCCTCCCTCCCGTCCTCGATGCCATTCTCTCCCTCTCTCTCTCTCCCATCCCATCAGCTGCCTTCTCCTTTGGCCCCTTCATTCTCAAAACCGATACCCTGACATTTTGAATTACGGCCTGTTATTTTTCCTCACCAGTCGCTTGTCATAATATGGGTGATGAGTTTGTGTCCACACACTTCAATTAGCCAAGAATTCTTCCAGCAAGCAGCACCTACTGCTCTCATTTTGCATCATTTTGGAAGCAGCAAAAGGGCAATTTTCCATTTCTTACAGTGTGGCGAATACGTGGGGAGCTATTTCAAAATGTCAATGCATCCCGAGAAATACTTTTTTCCAATATTTCTCTCCTGCATTATACCTCACCAACCTCAGCATTTCACCTTCGCCTTGAGGAAATCTACTTCACTTCAGTTTCTCCTTCACATCACTCTTGTTTTCTGTCTTTCATGCATTTTTAAACCTCACACAGGAAAAGAGAAAGGTGTCAATGGATACCAAGGGTGTTAACAGCCTCATCTAGTGAATGGATTAAAGTTTACCCAGTCCGACGCTGCTGTTCTCCAGCAGGTAGCTCAGGTGGTCAAACATGGCTTTCTGGTTCTGGCGGCTAATGCGACAGAAGTAGCACAAGAAACGACAGCAGCTGGCCACCATCTTGGGGAAAGCAATCTCCTGTGGATGAGGAAAAGAAAACATAGGGGTTAAAGATGTGCTGGAGTAAAAGTAGAAGTAGTATTTATGTGACTATGAAACTTTCCAACAATCAAAATACATAGTATGACTCATTCTGGTGCTGCTAGTGGATGGTCCTTTTTTTTTAACATTGCAAATGCTCTGATGGATTTGAATCAATGTTGAAATGTGTGTAAATGTCGTATTGTCTATGTTCGGCTGTGTTAAATGTCCAGTCCTATCAAAAAGCTTGTAACGGAGTCAACAAACAAAATGTACTTTCTGTTCAGAACATGACAACTGAAAAAATCATTTCACCTTTTCGCATCTAATGCCAATACATCTGTGTCATCCTCAGTTGTGTAAGATCTTGTGTGGGTTCAGTCTAAACATAAATCTACGAGTGAAGTCATTTTTCTACGTGACAGTGATGAACCTAAACTGTCAGAGCAGCAGATAAGATCCCAGAGGGAGGAGAAAATCTTATCTCGAGCAAATGAGACTGCAAATATACACAGCATAGAAAATCACACTCGTGACTGTTCAACTTTCAATCGTGCCAAATGCGTCAAGAAGCAGCTTTGTCATGGTTTTGAAAATGAAAGGATGTGGTGAACAGACTTAAAAACAGCAAACACTATTCTATTCCTTGATCCGATTATCAGCATGACGCTTGATTGTGTGATAAAAGTCATAACAGAAAAATCTATAAACCAAGTCGATCTTGGTTTGGTATTACACAGCACCATGCCATGATGGAGATAACATTACAGATAATCAATAAGAGCGTAAATATTACAAACCTGATATACATTTACAAGCTGCATCGCTGCCACTTTATATGGCCACAGTAAGTGAACGGCACATATCAAGTGGCAGTAAACTGGTCTGGAATTTATGTCTGAGACGTCGTGATGAGACTGCCAGAGTCAGATGTGAGGGCCTGAATGTCTCCCTGAGGTCCGTCTGTCTGAGTTTCAATTCATGCTTGGCACCCACCGTGGCATTAAATCACACCCATCTCTTCCAGCTTCTGTCAGCACTGCCCAAAAAGGAGAGGCTTGATTGGGCCTTCATCTCACCCCTTTCGTGCCCACCTACGCCTGGTTCACTCCTCTGTCCTCTCCTTCACCCCTGTGGTTTCTCTGGGTATTAAGTTGTTGCTCTAGGGATCTCTCGGGATACATTTTACAGTATTAAAAAGGTTCAGCCCGTGTCAGGACATTTTAATCAAACACTCCAAAGAACTAAATTCAGGCTCTTGACTACAACATGTCCACTTGACTAAAAGTTCCCACCAGTGGTTAATTTTAGCAAGAACAAAATCATCAGATTAAAAATTCACCTGCAACTGCAACCATTTTCACAATGTGTTAAAGGTAGAGTTGGAGATCCTAGTCTGGAGCATTTTTTTTAAACTAAATTGTTTGAAATCCTCTTCACACTCCGATTGCAACCAATTAATTAAATGCTATTTCACAAAAATGAAAAAAGTCAGTCATCTGTGGGACAGACAATCCTGTAAAGATACTTGAGATAAGTATTTAAAAAATCACAACATTAGCTGGCTCCAGCTTCCTAATCTGACTATTTCCTGCTTTTTCAGCCGAATCTCTCTCAGTAACTGGACCACTGGTCAGACAAAACGAGAAATTTTAACAGCACCTTCAGATCTTTCTAACATTTTATCTACAAAACAATTAACCAAGATGAATCCGTGGAAGAGTTGGCTAAGGAATCATTTCCTTAGCCGCGTGGCAGATATATTAAACTACAAGCAGCATGAGAACCTCAAGTCCTAGAGCAGCATCAGTGGCTCCTTGGTCCTTTTAGTTGATGGAGATACAGTAGTTTTGCATCATTAGTTTGTACTGACTGAGCAAGAAACTGTTGCTGAAATGTTGTCGACTCTCACCTGTGACTTGTCTCCTCCTAGCACATTGACCATGACCTCCATGACAGTCTCATGCATGCCCAGCACTCTCATCAGGTTGGGATGTTGGTAGAAAACCTTGTTGTTCATGATGTCACTGGGAACACAAGAAAGTGGTTTATGAAGGTTGTGGTGTTAATTTTAATTCCACATGTTAATACACAACACAATGGAAATACTGTCAGTGTATTTCTAATGTAACATGAGGGACAAACGTAAGATGGGTAACCGTATTTCACATTACCATTTACATTGCTTTAAAAACTCACAAATATGTCAGTGGATTTATTGCGAGGTATTTCCTTACCCGAGTCCATCAATCATGAGTTTCTCCTCCTCTTTGCCCATACGCACGGACAGTAGAGACCTGATTTGACCCAGAGATGCCAATAGGTTAATAGCATCCTGCACGGATGCAGCACTGATGGTGTAGGATTTCTTCATGGCCCGGAGCAGCTCCCCGATGCCGTCATACTGCCTCCTCAGCAGGCTGAACATCACCCGGACCAGCTCTGGGTCCTGGATGTGAGAGTCCTGGGCCCAGGTGGTTATGGTCTGGGAGATCAGCTCCTTCAGGTTGGCTGGAGAAGTGAGAACATTAAACATCAACACAGAGGCGGGAAATTAGCTCTGCTTTGCTGTTGGATTTTACTGCAGGCATCACACTCTTATCCTTCAATACACGTGGGAATGTGGATGTGGGGAGTTTTTGTAGCTTAAATAATAAACAATGTGCAATTAGAGGAACATTATCAAACAGAATCATTGGAGCTTTGCAAGGCAGCAGACTGCACCTCTACTCAATTGGCCTGTGCCACTGCTTTCACAATGCCTTACAGGGCTGTGCAGAATAAAATGTGCCAGTGTTCAATGGCACAAGCACAGTGAAGTAATGTTTTTCGGGGGTTGCAGTCCTATTGTGTTTACACTTATTGAGAATAAGTCAGAGCTCTATATATACACGAGGCACAAACAGACTCAAAACACTGGCACACATAAAACACACCTCATCAGAAGGCTAGAGAAGCTAAAATTGGAGGTTATGGAAGATGGAGTTACTGTGTGGATTTCTCCTCAACACCAACCAAACCAGCCTCTCTCCAGGATGGAAAGTCTTGCAACCAGAGAGGAGATTATTTTTGTGTACAATATCAAAAAAAACCACACACACACACAAAACAGTGAAGCAATGTGCTGTGGGCTGCCACCGTGTATTGGGCTGCAATTTCACACCTTCAAACAATGGTTCAGAAAGCTTTAGCTCATGTACAGACTTTTAATTTAGTGTTGATTTTGGTGGCCCCTGTGGATGAAAGCCGTGGTGTTTTGCCGGAATGAAGACTGCATTTCCCACTGTCATGAAGACGTTTGTCTGGCCGGCGTGTGTAGATTTGTTTTGGAAACGTCGGAAAGAAGACGGGACTTGCTTTTTTTTTAAAGCAGCTATCTGCAGCGTGCATATGGATGAGGTGATATATCTATTCGTATCGTTTCGTCAGTGGTCCGACCCGACCGTGCCTTCCAGAGGTATAGAATTAGACTACTGAGACACATCAGCAGAAACCAGAGACTTTTGCGTATCCAGTTAAAGTTACTTTGAATATGAAAAACATATGAGTAGTTATAAGCAAGTAGTTTGTGTTGTATTGCTTTGTGGGACAGTTGCTGTGTATTTACTTTAGTGGAAGTTTCTGGTTAAAATGAACATGTAATTTGTATTTGTTTTGAGTAGGGATCAACCGATGTGCTTTTTCCAAGGCCGATACCGATACAGATTATTAGTAATCAAGGAAACCAATAGTTAGTTAGAAATGATATTTAACTGCAGTAAAAAAATAAATAAAACAAATAAGACACCTGGGATTAGACTAGATACAGTATACTGTTTGTTCTTTGGAACACTGTGAACATCTGTGATAAAAAGGCGTTCAATTCTTGTAGAATAACATGAACTTCAACACGAATTTTGGGTCAGTGGGGGCTGTGGGCGGGGCAGTGTTACACAGACAGAGACAGCTACAAAGAAGTGCGTTTTAAAATAAAATTATTTTATTGGGGCGGTGTTTAGCTCAGTTGGTAGAGCACCCGCCCCATGTGTTGAGGCTATAGTCCTCACTGCAGGCGACCCCGGTTCGAATCCCGCGCAGAGCGGCCCTATCCTGCATGTCGTTTCCCTCCTCTCTGCCTCCCATTTCCTGTCTCTCTCTCAACTGTCCTGTCCATTAAAGGCGAAAAAGCCCCTAAAAATATATATATTAAAATTATTTTATTGGTTATTCTGAAAAAAAAAAGGTTGATGCAGATATCGGCCGATATCATCAGCCATGCCGATAATCAGTCCATCCCTAGTTTCGAGTCCCCCCTCGTCTTACAGAGCACCTGCTGGTTCTGAGATATTTTTAGGCTGTCTTGCACACACAGCATGTTTAAAAACCTACCCACAGATTTTCAATGATGTTGTTAGTCAGGGGACTGGAGGGCTGTTCAAAAGCTTCAGGTTTTGTTTCTGGAAGTAGTTCACGGTGGCTTCTGAGGTTTGCCTCAGATCATTGTCTAGTTGTAGAAAAAAAACTGCCTCTTTTCAGTTTCACTTTCTTGACTTGACTGCAGGGGCATTGATTTGCATCCAGATTTTTACTGATATTTAGTGGAATTCATTCTTTCCTCTGTTTGCACATTTTTTCCTGTAAAAAGCTGAATACTTCCACAGCAGACAGGGGGGCCAGAGGGAACCTTTATATATACGTCTGTATTTGTGCATTTCATTACCTCCATAAAAGGTTGAAAATGACTGTTTGCATTATAGGAAAATGTCAGGTCATGGCCGTTTCAGCAATGAATTGAAAACATGACGCAGGTTTGGCTGGTGTGTGATGTGTGATGATGTGTATAAAAGCAGAGGAGGCTAAAATCTATGAATTATCTACTTTATAATAAGAGCCAAAAAAGGAACCCAAGAGGTTTGACAACAGAGTCATCATGGCAGAATAAGGGAAAGGATTTTGTGTGATCCAGGTTTTTTTTTTTTTTTTTTTAAATTGGCAAGGAAATTTGTCAACCAAGCAAGAAATGCTTGGCTCAGTAATATGAGTCAAGCAGAAGGACAGTTTTTTCTCAATTGATGAAAGGAGGGTTGTAAATCTCGTTCCATAATTTGAAGAGATGACCTTACTGTAAACTTAACGCCTCAGCGTAGACTGATGAGTCTGTTGTCTATGCAGTATATCAGAGGAAGGTTTCATATCAGTTAACAATGTATACTGAAGTAGTATCTGAACAAACCACACAGTTTTGTCCGCATATCAAACATACATTTTCAGATGTTACATGTAGTGAGGCTCAGGCTATACATCTCTCTCACTCTCTAAATGAACTGAATATTATTTGAACGCAAAACAAAATCATTAACAATCCTTCTCTGGAGCGTCTAATAAAGGATTGCCAAAACAAACAACATTCACTCATAATTTAGTTCATCTTGACACTTAAATGTTGAAAGCACAAGATAATGACTGAAACCTTTATGCAAAATGCAGCTACGAAAATAGCCGTGACCACCTCCTGTAGTAATTAAACTATGACATTACAGTATAATGATCATAGCAAAATTACTTTTCTTTGTCCTTCAAACTTTTTTATTCCAGAGGGAGTGCAGTGGAAGAAAGTGTTTGAAATTGTTTACAGGGACTGAGGAACAGCTGTGTGCTCTGTTCCCCCGGTACCTCAGGGATGCTTTCCTTTTTCAGGGATAACATAGTTCCAACACATTTAAACTCATACGAGACAGCTATATACTGTAGAGGTGGATGAAAATTAAATTGCAACCAAGGAGGGAAGTTTTTTCTTTTTCTTTTCAGTTGTAAAATCGAGGTGCTCCTCCTCCGCACCTTCATTTTAAGGTCTCATCAAACTTTAATCTCACAGATGTCAGATAACAACAAACCGAGGCACAACTACAGAGGAACTCGGTGACATGGAGTGATAAATGTAGGCTAGGGCTAAATCCTGCACCTCTCCAAATGATAACATTGTTATTCTGAACTCCCAGTGTTTAAGTCAAACAGTCCAACATCTGTAGCAAACAAGGGGTCAGATTTGAGCAGAATCTTAATGAGAGACAAGACAAATACAAAGGGAGGAGAGAGAGGGAGCCAGCTGCCTCAAAGGTGACGGTCTCACGGATTCACATCTGCTCTGCTTTGTCTTAAACAGTGGCTCATATGGGAGTCATCACAGGCACACACACAGAAAACACCCTGCAGGCTAATCTGCAAATGACCAAACACAGTCAGCATGGTGTCAGTTCTAACAACCTGACTGCTTAAAATTCATTTCTGCTCATTTTACTTAAATATTCAAACCAGCACCACAATGCAGCTGCGCCATCTGTCTTATTCAGCTAGACTGAAGCTCATCATTTACAATAATCCTGTTTGGAAACAAATTAGTATCATCTTTAGGGTCATCCTTATCAAGACTATCAAGATGCGGTCGGCGCATCTGAAGCTGCTCAGTCTTTCAAAGACTTAAAAGACCAAAAACTGAGACATATATTATCTGGACAAAATATGCAACTGCTTCCCTGACAATGAACTTCAGACTGAGTTTGAGGACAAAATGTAATTCTACACTATTCTTTATTGAATCTTCCGGCCACAGGATTCTTTAACAGAAAACCACAAAACCCGTCTACTTTATTGAGATCAGACTTTAATTTAAAAAGCAACTGACTAGGTTTATATCCTGACAGACATCATACGGTGTGTCTAGAAAAAGAATTACTGCCTTGGATTTATGTTAACTGCTTACAGAAAGAGTCATAGCACTCTCATGAAGGAGTACCAGTTAAACCAAAACTCATTACTTACATTATAAAGGGGAAACTATTACTATTTCAAAACACTTGGGGTCGCTTTTATGGAATATATGGGGAGTGTGGATGCAAGTAATGTGGGGAATGAGGCGGACGAGGCGTAGTTATCAGTAGTCCTCTGCACTGTCCTAAAATAATTTCCTTTCTTTTAATACTTCATTTCTTTATTCGGTGTGAATTGTACATTTTAATTTGTATCTTTGAACCATGCACAATAGTGAAATAATTTGGGCTAACCCTTGATAAAATAGAGAAACCTTTGTTGATTTGGTTGTTGTTGCTTTTTTTTATACTTGTACTTTCACCTATATGTTGCTCTATGTTATCTCATAATTACCTGACTTGCAAAAAGGACTCTTATTTCTGTATATCATTGGAAGCATTTTGAAAATTCAATAAAGATAATATTGGGGGGGGGGCGTCAATATTCAGATCTTTCATTAACAATACAGAATTTACACATAATAGCAGCATAATGCACTGAAAGAGGAGCAGCTTGTTTCATTTCATTACACCCGCTTCAATGTGATCTTAATATGATGTAGAGAAGGTAATGCATGTCTATCACAATCATCCTCAATCACCTCAGCTGTCCACTTATAAAGCTTTTCAATAATGCAGGCTAGGTGTGGGAGGCTGGAGTGAGACATTAAAATTTATAGCGGAGCGCCCTTGCAGAGACTGTCCATTAGTCTTCTGTTATTTGGTACAGAACATAACCTGGCTTTCAGCAAAGGGCAGAGGAAAAGAGGAGTGAAGCCGCTGACCCCAGACTGGAGAAAGGAACTTGTTCAATGACTGATGATTATATCGTTCATGTTTTGGCATAGTTTTGCAATAACAATGTGATGCTTAATGAGAGGTTCAATGAGAGGAAGGTAAAAGGTTTCAGAGAAGGTAGTGGCTTATTGTTTCAGATAATGAAAGATTGATGACAGCATCTTATAATGCCTTCATTTCATGTGTTATATATTATACACATACTCATCTGTCTTTGTGTATGTGTGTATTCCTCCTAACTCATACAGTATGCTGCTGTCAGCTTACTAAATCATTTCCCTCTTTTCTTTTTAAAGTCACTTACTGGGAGCGGCCTGTTCGGTCTCTGTGGGCTCCTCCTCCGTCTTCTGAGGTGGACCCTTGATCTTGTAGAGCAGAGCAAGGAGACGGCCTTTTATTGAAGTGTCCTGCTCTTCATCTTCCTCCTCCACTGGTATTCCTGCAGGGGGAAACTCCTTTCCGTTAAACATTATTTCAAGATTTTGTATCAAATGCTTAAATGTGCACAGAGTTAGGGCTACAGCTGCATTAACAGGGGCTAAGTGTAGCTACTGTAAGTAGTTTTAGACACCAGGTAAGTTGTAGTTTATTTTTTCTGATACCTTTCAAGATCCATTTCATTCTAGACTTATACTGAGAGCTTATGATTTCAAAAACTTCTGCTGATGAAACACGCTGTGAGCATTTTGTACGAGGATATACTTTACTTTCACTGAGGCTGAAGAAGAAAACGTGCTACTTCATGAACTGAAATCTGAAATATTTGTACCACAGTGCAGACGCAATTCTTCGTGGAAGGAGTTGAGTTCCTCCTGGATGTCCACGGGACAGGGGCAGTCCTCCCCTGCACTGAAAGTCAACAGTATGTTGATCTGAAGGAAACAAACAGACAAACAAAACAATAAGTTTAGAAGAGCTGAGTGCAGGGAGGTGGACACACACACACACACACACACACAAAAAAACAGTTTTAGAGGCACCGGGGATAAAACAAAGAAGGGTGAAATGATCTTTCACACAAGGCTGTGGACGAAACAATGGATAAAAAAGAAAGATAGCACAGCAGAAAGACAGAGAGGACAGCAGCATTATTATTCTGTGTCACACTCAACAGCAGAATTACTCATGTAGTCTCCTGCAGTGAGCGCTCACAGGGGCTTTTCAGATACTATCTGTCTGATCAATGCAGACAGAAACAGTCTGGTCTGAAGTGTTTCTCATTAAGTCTAGTGACAAGCACAAATTAAAGCCTTCAAAGTAATTCTTGATCATCACATGGCTTAGAAATTGAATTTTTAATGATTAAATATCCTAACTAGTAGCAAAATCGGCTGTGTGCCACAAGCTAACTATAAAACACTAAATATAAATGAGACGCTTCCGCAGGCTAAGCAAATGCAGTGACCAGTTTAGGCTACTCTGATGTCTATTCCTGTCTCTGCTTTTTTAATAAACCATGGGAGGAACATGCAGCGATCTTGGGAAATGTTGCCTACACTGAACACCTGCTGTTGACCACTACTGCTCCAGGTCTGGGCTTACAGTACCTTCTGCAGCAGCACTGCAATAAAACACTATGGACATGAAAGCTTAGTTTGCCGTCATGTGGATCTCAACTTGTGGCTGTGTTGTGTGCAAGAGCTTGACTCACCACATTGCAAACCACTTTGCACACAAACCAAAAAGACACAAGTGGGACTCTGTGGCTACTGGGCAGGAAGAGTAATGTTGCACTTTCTCTCTGTCTCTGTCTCTCTCTCTCTCTGCTATGGCTCTGAGACACACTAAAAAGACAAATGAACGTTAAATGGAGTCTACTCATTAGGAACAATGATCTGAGCCCCGGGCTCTGTACGGTTATTACACACTGAGCTGAAAAACACTGAAAGCTTGTGGACTAAGATCGAGTACAACTGAGATCCAACCACTGCTTGTATGTCTCATATTTACTGTGCAGTGTGCAAACAAGACAAAACAGGAAATCTAGACCAATAAATAATACAGTATATGTTGTTTTAAATTTATGTATATTTTCTCCGTTATGTTGCATTTCATGTATATTTTATTATATCTGACGGATCTGTGTTTGTTTTTTAGTGTAGAAAGTCTTGTATCCACATAAGACTGTGATTTACTCATAGCTGTTTTTTAGTTAATAAATGCTAATTATTATCAACCCCAACTTGGGGACCTTTTGAAGGGTATATTAGTTGTTACCAGAGAAACAACATTAGTTCATTAGTGTAGTTACCAGAGTAACAACATTACGGGGGGTTCAAATAAACAATAAGGGTTACACAGTCCAGTCTGTCCCTGGACTGACCGTTGCCCAGATGGCACGGCACAAAGAAACTTGAGTCTGACCTCTTTAGAGTTAAGGGGCCAATTGCGCCAACATCTGCTGTGACAGTGAACAAACCCTCAGGGGGATATTTTGGTCAGAAAGGTTCAAGTAGCACCGACTGCTCAGTCCGCTGGTTTGATTTTGGCTCCTCAGCAGCATCCATCTACACTCCTGTCGAGCTGGTGTTTTTGACTTTGTGTTTGCGTTTTAATATTTTATAGTTTTCTTTACCAACCTGCATCTCATCTCGCAAACTGCTTTAGTGCAGAGCAGTTGCAGATTTGATGGACAGCTGATGGCTGTTGCTCAGTTTTTCACTATCCATACAAAGCTGTAAAATTACTCCGGGAAAAATACGTTGAACAAAGCATGCTGTAAATTTCTCCTTTGGGTCTGATCAGCATCTCCTACACTTAATTGCCAGCTGTTTAACTCTCAATTCGCTCCAAGTTCAATTTATCCCCACATATGGTCAGATTTACCGTTTGGTCCAACAGCTGACAATAAAGTTCGGAAACAACTGAGAACTAAAAAGGCACAACCACAAAACCTTCAAAATCTCGTCTTCCCGTCTCTGACAGAAATAGATTTCTTCCTGGAGTTTTGCCATAAAATAATATCTTAGGGACTGCTGAACATAAACTACATCTCTAACAGGATGTAAACAGTTTCTCATTTGCTTCTCCGGTCCACTTCAGTCATCGTACCTGCTCCTGTGGGGGGGAACGAAACTCTTTGGTCTTCTTGGCAGTGACGGCGGCAGACATGTTGAGCGCCTGCATCAGCTCGTTGTAGCGGAACTTCTGGTTGAACTGCAGCTTGGACACGAAGCTGTCGGAGAACGAGACGATGGACTCGATGCGGTGCCTAAGCTCGCAGTCACAGAAGTAGTGCAGCAGCTCGCACATCTGAAAGGAACAGAAACCACTTCATGAAATCCATTCAAAGAGGTGAGTTCAGCATTAAGGTTTCTCTTCCATCATGCAATTTGTTTTTATTCTTTTAAGCAACTTCTGATGTTTACAGCACTGTGAACTTTTTCCCATTAATAGGAACATTAGTATTCAGTCACTGCCTTGCTTTGCAGTTATTTAGTTGCCTCTCAGTAAGAGATAAATCATAAAAGCTCCAAACTACTGACAAATGAGGAACTACTGTACCGAATCAAATGCTGGAAAATAAGATGCGTAAAATTAAAATGTAATTAAAATGCTGGCAGAAAAAAGTGATGACTTTTTACAAATTTTTTAAGCAACTCTTTTCAATGTCATGTTTGAAAATGGCTGAAATGTGTAAATGTTTTCATCACCTGGCGTTTGACAGACTCGGGCAGCGACTTCTCCAGCAGACCTTTAGCGGGAGATTTACTCTCCTTGGTTTCCTCTTCTCCCGCCTCCACGGCCTTCTCTTCGTTCTTGCTCACCTCTTCCTTCTCCCCCGCCTCGGCCGCTTCGGCTGACTTCCCCTCCTCGTCCTCCTTGATTTCTCCGAACACATTGGGGTCAATCAGGAGGAGAATCAGCCTCACCTCCTCGCTGGTTAGCACCCCCATGATTAACAGCGTCCCGATCAGCTTCAGAATAGGCACGAACTGGAACTCGACGCTCCCGCCGACCGGGTCTCGGATGTGCGTGCCTCCGCCCTGCACGGCCTCGGCGAGCATGCTGATGGCTTTCTCTTTCAGGGTGATGAGGGGAAGCTGGGGGCTGTGGAGGTACTGGTGGCGCTTGGGGTGGAGGATGCCGACGGGGGAGAAGTTGGCCCGGGGTTTGAGGGAGGTGCTCAGGCCGACGCCGGGCAGCGAGTGGCGCTTGGACTCGTCCGGGAACAGCTTGATGGAGCGCGTCTCGTCTGTCACGGGGATGATGAACTCGTTGTTCATCATTATGCGAGCCTCCTTTGCCGTCTCAAGATGGATGCTGGCAATGAGAAGAAGAAGCAGAGCAATCATCACAGATGTCGTCCACCCCTGGCCATTAAACATATCAGGGAAAAAAAACAAAAAACATTCAGCACTCAAGATTTAGCGTAAAAAATGATCTTCCCTAAGTGGTATAAATGTGCAATTAGTAGAATTTCTGCAGTGCCACAACATAAAATTACCATAATATACTGACAGGGCTGTTGATCAATACTCATGACTCAGCGATTATCCGACTCGCTGCTGAGATGCTGAGCTCTCAAATTCTTTGGCCTTTAATCACAATTTGGAAACAAAACTCTCCACCCACAGAGATGTTAACATCCTCCACTTAAGAAGTGCATATTCAGTGATACTGAAGGTAAACACTATGTATTAAAAGTAATAGGTGAAGTAATGTATGCTGTAGCCCAGTTAGGTCTATCTACATTCACTGCAAATACATCACAGAGCAGTGATTTATGACAAATTCACTCTGTGGTCTTACAGTACGTGCCAACAGAAGATGATGATGAAGAAGTTGGCATTGTAATAACTCCATCATAGATCATCATGAGATTATATGATGAGTAGAAATATTGCCAACCTCATTCTCTTCTCTGTGCATGAAAGCAGAGGCTGTTAAATATCACTCACTTGAAGCAGAGAAAGGTTTTATTATAAATCAACGACGGCTGCATCGATTTTTTTTTTTTTTTTAACCACTATCCTCGTCTCATTCATATATGAAATCCCCAAACCAGTGTCACACCTGATGAGGACATCATAGAAGCCCTCTCTCAGCATGCCAGACAGGTACTGGTTGTCGATGGTGTAGAGGAGCTGCGATTGATCCAGGTGGCTGCAGAGGGCGTGAGCTACGCGAGTGTTTCCCAGGGCGCAGAGGGCGCAGTACAGCTTCAGCGTGTGGTAATGGAACTTCCTCAGGTCTTCAAGCTCAGATAACTCCAGGATGTCCAAACACCTGGAGGTCAGACGGGAAAAGATTCGGATATAATGGAAAAGCCAGGGGGTCGTTTTCACTGCAGAAGTATATACAAGCGTGCAAACAAAAAAACTCAAAAGACTCCAGTGTCATTTAATTCATAAATAGTGGACATAACAGTCTTGACTGCACATAATTAACTATTTCAAATGAAAGAGTTTCAACATCATTAATGAAAACAATAACACATACAATGGAAGAGGTCATATTTATGCTCTCAATTTTGGCTTAGAGTTCTTCTAAACACATCTACAGTACAGCACACATCAGGTTAATTTTCTCATCTTTCTCACATCCCAAATGAACAGTTACAAATCTTTACAATATTAAAATTGTGTCAATAACAATACATCAAAGCAAGCACAAGCATCAGATTTCATAACTCGCAACTGGAAGCAAGAGAGGAAATGTATTTACAGACACCTCCACTTACAGCACCGAGGAGACTAGTAATCACCTTAATGATTGTGTTGGTTACTGTAATTAATTACCAAGGCCTTAAATGGATTGCTTTTCATTTAGTAATGTGCATGACATGCCCAGACCAAAGGCTCATCATAATTATAAAAGCAGCAAGGCAGCTCTCCTGGATCCCATCCTGCTGACCAATACGTATTTTCTGGATAATGTAATAATGTACAGTGTAAGATGGAGCTAGTGTGAATCTTACAGTTGCGAGTCTATCTGAGTATATCAAAATCTCAAATCCATCCATTCTTTATCGCTGCAGCGCACCTGTTCTCCTCAGGTATATGAACAGCCATCATCTGCAGCGACTCCAGACACTGGACCACCCAGCCGTGCCTCTCGCTGACCCGAGCCGTCTCCACATTGAGGAAGGTGTTTGGCATCCGGCTCCACAGCACGGCCACGATGGTCTGCACGTCTAGTCGTGGCGGGCACTGCGGCACTGGATTCCTGTGCTCGCTCTTAAATATGGCTGATGAGAGCGGCATGGCATCCTGGGAAGGGAGGGAGCAGAGAGCAAACAGGGAGAAAAGCATATTAATTCAAGGCAAACAAGTTTAACCTGTGGATGAAGCATGTGCTTCCTGTTGTAATATTCTACTTGCTCAAATTAACACTTTGACTCTTAAATTATTTAAACTGATTTAAATATGTGGTGCCTTCGGTTTCTAGTTTAAGGACCCTGAGAGATGCTTGAGCAGAATAATGAAGTTCAACTTCGTTAATATTTCATTCACAAATTTTATTCTTGTGTCATCCCAAGTAGTTTATACAAAAAAGTCTTACACCATCTATTATTCCCGATGCAGATGGAGCTTAATACTCAATTAATGATCACAGAAAGCTCCTACATTGGTCAATGAGTCAAAAAGAGTAAATTTATAAAAATAATCCCCATGCTTATTCTACATACTTATGCTGTGTTATTACTCAGTGTAAGAGAAGTCAAGTGCGTGGTCATGGTTATGAAACAATTTGAGAGAGAGTGATTAAATCTGTGTAAAGCCACCACACAACACTTCTATACAGTACAGTGTGTTATGTTCAGTATTAAGGTAAGGAAACAAAAAACAAACCTTGATCTTGACAAATTCAAACTGGAAGAGGTTTGCACTGGTGGGGCGTACAAACACAGCTGGGAAGAGCTTTGTATTTGGCTCCACCTGAAAATACACAAAGCAAAGTTACCCACATTTTGCACCAACTCAATACAGTTTATGTTCACAGTAGATTCATAGCATGTAGAAATATACCACATAAAAACAAAAAAAGCGATGGAAAACTGCAGGATGGAGAGCGTTTATTGCCAGATCTGTCCTGAACTGAACCCCGAGTGAAATCTGTGATAGTTGTTCTTTTCTCAGTGCAGTTTCAATACCCAAATCGGCAAACTGCACAAATGTAAGAAGGCATTTAATGTCTAAGCCTGTGGATTAGCTGGCATTTTAAATGCCATTTCACTCAGTATTATTTGGTGTATTGACAACCATCACAGACAAAAGATTAATACAAAGAGGTGAAACACAACCAGCGCTTTGATGCGGAAACAGGACAAGAAGCTTTTCATCAGGATAAAAGCCTCTCAATCTCCTCAGGGAGCTTTTCTTTTAAAAAATGCCAATTCACGACTCAGTCAAGGAGTGAATAAGAGACGAAAAAAGAGACAATAAGAACAGGAGGAGACTTGGTTGATAGAAGCTTCCCAGGGAATCATTTCCATGTCTAGTCAGGGATTCAATACCAATGCGTTAAAAAACTGAGATCAGCGCAACGAGACAAAGATTACGGAGCAGATGTCCATCTTTTGTTATGAGTCTGGTATTGAAAACAGATGAGAATTCAGCTGTATAATTTCCTTGCTGCCTTTTCTGCAGGTCTAATTTACTGCAGTGCAAATTTGTTTACGCTACCTCAAAGGAAGACAGAACAGGGAGACCTTTTCAGTGCGTGCAGGCCATACAAATATATCTAGGCGGGTGTCATCTAAGCAGAAGATTTATTAGAACAAAAACACTCTCGGTCCCTGAATGTAACAGTTATGGAGCTGAGAGTTGTGCAGAAGTAATACAATGCTTTTCTTTATGCTTTTCAGATTGGACTGGAAAACAAAATGTGTGCACTATTTGACAGTAGGCATACAAAATAACACACAATAATGACATGCACATCTATAAGTCTATGAGCCAGACTGCCCTTGTACCTCTGTGCCCCACTACTGTGCTCTGTTAATCTCATTCACCTGATATGATGTGGGTAGCTCCTTCCCATTGGCAGTGAAGGAGACGAGGCCGGTGGCCAGGTCGGTCAAACAGCCGATCTCCAGGTCAGAGTTGGAGCGGCTGGAGGAAGACGGGCCGACGGCGTCCGCTCCACACACCATGTAGCAGTTGCTCCTCTGGACGCTGCAGCAAAACAAGTTAGAGAACTTGGCATTATTAATGAATCCAATGTGAATGTGAAGATCCACTGGGCAACAATGTATTTTTCATTATGTGCCACATTCATCGATTTGTGTTAACTTGTGACTTTTCCCTCATTCATATTCATCCTGTTAAACACAGTGGCTTCTCTTCTCCATTTATTCCACTGAATACTAAAGGAGGATTGAGACCAGCTGATAAAAAAAAAAAAGGAAAAGTCATGTCTGGTTTTTTGCTTCGTCAGCTGAAGAATCAGAGTCATGCCAAGGTCAAAATATGGCTTATAGGAAATTTGGAAGTATGCATTTACCACTCTTATGAAACTCATTTATTCATAGGGTGCTTGAGATCAATTATCATTATATAGGTATTCATTAATTTGGTGTTTCGATTGTGTAATTGCCTGGACTCCTGCATCTAAACAAAATAAATGGCTTGGATGTGATTGTAATGTCCTTGACCTTCGTGAGATATCTGCATGATTTGATTTCCTTCTTGTGGTGTTTCATAATTGAACTAAAACACTGCAAATCAATACTGGCAAGAACAGCAAAAGGTAATGTAGAGGCATGTTCACAGGGAGATTGTTCTTTAAGCCTTAACAATGCACATCGAAGGCACCAATTGTATCATTATTAAATCCTAAAGGTATTTATTAACAGCTGACATAAATTGTAATATGCAGATGACAAAAAAGTTAATTGGATTAGCCATGTTTTGTTCATTTACAGTTATTTGCTAGTTCAAAAGAAAGAAGAGGACAAGGAAAAGGAAAAACAAGAGTAAGATTATAGCTGCTGCGCAGCGATGGGTCGGGTCCGGGCTACTTTTGGGCAAATTTAGGCAATTCTGAGCAACAAACAGGAGAATAGGAAGACAAGACAGTTGTCCTTATAATGTCCAATTTGGACCAGTTGAGGATTGAACCCACAACCTCGGGAACCAAAGACCGTTGTCTATCGCACTGAGCTAATTGACAAGTGGCAGTTCAACAGTGGCTTCACAAATTGAGTAAGCCATTCACTGTCGTGTAGGCAGATTTGAAACCACAGTAAAAAGAAAAATCAGTTTTTGAGGTAAAATAATGATATGTATTTGTTAAACATCTACTGTGACTCTAAGATGTTAGGAGCCTTCGCACATAGTCCAGTCCAAGCTATTTGGATTTTTAAAATTAGAAGCTTGCTGTGGTGCCACCATTAGGACAATTATCTTGTGTTTCGTGTTGAGGACAACTGACATTTTGATCTGTCATCATCATCATCATCACCCTTGCTGGGACTCGAACCCACAGCCTCTGACACCAAGAACCAGCTCCTAACTGGCGACACCAAGAACCAGACTCGCTGAGCTAATTGGCTGGTAGTGAGACCTGCTGTGTAGCTTCATTTATCCACTCAGGTGAGTCAGTGCCGGGCAGCTGTTGTGATGAAATGGTCAAAATTTCAGAAATTCAGTCATCTAAACAAAAATCTGATAATTTTTCAGGAAGTTTGAAAATGTAAATAACATCATAAAACATTTTTTGGCTTTTATTGCAATAGTTTCTGGGTTTCTGTGCAGCCCGAATTGGATTCTTTCACAGTCATACCACAGAGCCATTAATACATGTCTCCCGTTATTACATTCTTTTGCAACACCCAGCGCATTCTTGATATAAAGAGTCAGCCTAATAAGTTTTAGTTTGAACTTTGCCTTAAGCGCACTAAGGCAAGTGGAGAAGTGTTGCAGGGAAAAAGTCAAAAGTGATGCAAGGGAAGAGGAGACGCTAATATGAGAAATCTCAAATGTATCAAAAGGAAATCCATTTCTGAAAACATGTAACTCACAGCATCCTCAGGGGCTCGGTAACAAAATAAGAGTCACCATTGTGGCCTCTAACCGATATTATTCAGCCTTCTCTAAATCACTATAAAGGTGGCACGTACTCGAAATTCCCTGGTATTCCCTGATTTCCTTAGAGAGCCGAGTGAATCTGCTGCCGACTCTCCATCTGCACTGTGCTTCTCTGAATTTCATTTTCAGCCAAGGTTTGGGGGGAAAAAAAAAAAAAGCAGGGAGCTCACCTCTCATGGACTCGGCCCCTCTCATCTCCCAAGGTGACGGTGACTGTTCGCGTCTTGTTGAGGCTGAAGTTCTTGCTGTAGTAGTGATAGTCCGGTGTGACCCAGCCCACCCACACTGAAGAAGGGTCCTGTCCTGCAAACACTCTCACTGAGTGGTAGTACTAACATCGAAAAAGAAAAAAAAAGTAGTGTAAGTGGTTACTTTTACTGAACAGGGTCGCCATTTAACAGTATTTCTTCAGTTGTCATGCATATCTGATGAATTTAAGTTGATTTACAGTTGTGATGCTTCCGTAGTCAATCGATCCATCTTCTTTTGGAGGATGGCTGCAGAGACAAAAACACAGCAGCAGGTTTGTAGTTATTTTTCTGTATTGCAAGCAGAGCAAAAAGTGCAGATTGCTGCTGAGACAATGTCAACATCGATGCCTGACCTGAGTTTCAGTGATTCCTCCAGTAACTTGTCTGCAGAGTAAAACTCCACAGGCATGCTCAGTCTACAGTAAACCATGTCGTTGTTGCTGTTCTGGGTGCCAAACGTCTTGTGGGTGACCTTGAGGCAGGGAGGGCTGTCCACCGTGCCATCGATCCTTGTCACCTGAAGAATTGAGTGAGTCAGAGCGAACCAAAACCCAAAGGAATGAAGCAACACAACGGCAATGTGCCCAGCGGCCTCAGCTGTGCTGTTCATTACGGATACATTTGCATGCATAAATTAAGCCGGCAACTGTTACTACTACTGCTGCTGTGTGGAATTAATTAAAGTTTTTCTGGCTTTTTTTTATTCTTCATTCTATACTTAATGCACATCTTACAGTGCTGATGAATAAAGTAAACATATGGAGAAAGAGAGATGGTTATGACATGCAACAAAGTTCCCCAGCTTGAATTAGTGGTGTGCATCTTCACTGGCCTCACGATTCGTTTCGATTACGATTCTCCAGTCTGCAATGCGGTACGATTCGATGATACGATGCATCTCGATGCATTTCGATGCACCACATGCTCAATTTTCTATGTTGCCACACAGGACATGTCTGTATGACGATACAAGTCAGCAGTGTAAAACTCAAGGATGTGGGACATTGAAACATCCCTGAATACTATGAGTGACAGGCAAACAGCCAGTCATCTAACAGCTGTGTAGTTGGGTTGCAGCACCGTATCCAGGTGTGTTTATGAACAGCAGGAGAGGAGATTATCAACTAAAAAGTTAGCTCATCGGCATGGTAACAGTAACAGGTGACTGTTCCTGTGCGTCTGCACCAACTCTGAAGCAGCAGCGGGATTAATGAAGTAGCATAAAATAAATGCATAAAAAGCCTGGAAAAAACGGACTCGTGAGCTGGTGGTGGTGACAAATTTAGCGGTGGCGGCCGCCACCAAATTCTCTTTGCAGGAAAGACCCTGCCACTGTGCTTTAAAATAAAATAAATAACTGTCTCTATATGCGGACAACATCATCAAACTTGAATTTATTATTTGAATTTAAAAATCAATTAGGTGACATAACTGCATTGATTCGGAATCGTCCAATTCAGAATCTCGATGCATCTTTGAAACGATTATTTTCGGCGCCCTGGCTTGAATCGTACCAGGGAGGTTGTATGAATGTACGGTAAAAAAATTTATGAACCTTTGCAACTAAGCTGGACACCAGCAGATGATGCTGTAACATGCCGTTGTATAATCAGCTGACAGAAAGATGAAAACATTGGCGATACTTCACCTCCACATGCATGTGGTCAGGGGGTATGTTGCAAAAGGTGGGCAGGCGCTTGCTGAACCACATGGTGATCTCCCTCTTCATGTTGACAGCAAAGGGCTCAAAGCCTTCCTGGAGACCACACATGGTGTAGTACTTAAAAGTACTGGCGTCCTTGCCCAGGTTCATGCGGCCGATCTGAGACATCCCCAGACTGCACACAGGGATGAAACCTGGACGAAGGTAGGGAACATATTGGTCTTCTCTGAAGCTTGTCATGTCAGGCGCTCATTAAAACCTGAACCACTCTGCTCCTTTAGCCCAAAAGTAATTCAGATGTTACTCTAGAAGTTATGGTGTAATTCATCTGTTTGCTACATTTAAATAGTCTGTTGACTTCACACACTGCTTTCAGTAAACACCCATGCAACCTGAGCATAGTTTGCAAACTGTCTACACAGCAAAATCCATCACATTTAAACTATAACAATTACTTTTAATGACTTAACTTCATTCCTATGCAACTGTCTCCTTTGTCTTGGCCGGAGGGATGGTTCATTTACAGAGTAATGGGCCAATGCCACAATGGACTTCATTAAATTGTACAATAATTAGCATTTTGTTCTTGGGTTTTTCCCCCCTTTGCCTCATGCTTACTGACAAACACACCCAGTCACACCTCTGGACACACTGTGGTGGAAACACGCACAGAATAAATGAATGAATTAACACTAAAGCTCATAAGTATGGAGCCCTCACCGTCTTCCGTCTCAAAGTCGGCGAAACAAAGCTCAGAGCCCTTGCTGGTGATCAGCAGCTCTCCGTTCAGGGTGAAAATCATGGATTTGTCCTCCATGTTGATCATGCAACCAACCACGTCACCCTTTTTCCAAGGATGTCCGAAGTAGCGGCTGCCTGCATGCAAACGTCGACCCTGTGGGAATACGAAGACACAAATCTCAGTGTTAATAAACGGACTCATGATGCAACAGTGATCCAGTAACTTCCAGATACAAGTTGTCTAATGTTTTCAAAAAAATCGATGCTCACATATATGTGTGCCTTTGCACAGGCTTTGTTGAACAGGGTCTTTGATACTTCTTTATGTACGTACAGCAAAGTACCCATACATGATCAATGCTGCAGCAACCATACAGTAAATGATAAATAACAAAATGTATATACTGTATAGTGAACTGATCACCGTAGCCCTACTGTACACAGAGTAAATTCAAAATCTCTCAAAGAAATTGTTGTTAATCATCTTAAAATTAATTACTCATTACCAGTGATGGGAATAACGGCGTTACTAACGGCGTTATTTTTTTCAGTAACGAGTAATCTAACTAATTACTATTTCCACCATTACAACGCCGTTACCGTTACCGACAATTAAATGAGGCGCGTTATGAGCCGCAGCAGCTCGCGCCCATTCAGTCAATGGAAGCTCCTCCACCGGCCATGTGAGCGACGCGCACTCCAGCGGCCGTCGCGCGGCGTTTCTCTTCTTTTTCGGGGAGCGTGCCTATGTTCCCTCAGCCCTATGTTCCCTCTGGACTCTCTCTACCTATCTGGACTCTGTCTATCTGGCCTGTCTAGCCTCTACCTGGTCTTTTTACTAAACTTAACCAACTCCTTTCTTCATTGCCTAAACCCAACCAATGGTGGGACCAAAGGGCTGTGGGAATAGGGCCTAATTTTCAGTGACAACAAAAGTTAGAAATGAGGGAACATAGGGCTGAGGGAACATAGGGCTGTGGGAACATAGGGATGACCCCCTTTTTTCGCGCCGAGTCTATTTTATTTCCTCGTCTACTACGCGGCCCTCCAACAGGTAGAAAACTACAGAGAACTGTGTATAAAACGAATATATTACGTTTAAAAGTGATTAAAATAAATGTCTCATGTAACAGAGGCAAAGCCAGTAGCAGTGCAACATTATGAGGTTTGTTTTTTTTACATTGTGGATCCATGGTCGTGTAGTTAAACAGTTAATTGATATAAATTTAATATAGCCTGCACTTGCAAACCCTACATAGTCAGCAAATTACCTGTGAAAAAGGTACTGTCAATCCATTTTAACAGGAAGGATGTAAAAATGTGTTGAGATGCATAAAGTGCACTCATTTACTGCAGGCTTGACAAGGTGAAGCTGACAGCTGCAACAACAAACAGTGAAGCCTTGTCGCGTCGCGTCCGTGCCTGGTGTAGCAGTTAAAAAACTCCGCTCCGCCCCGCTTACGTATCGCGTCACGGCCATTCCCAGACTGATAATATCCATGCCTCAGATGAGTCTCGGACTTCCAGAGCAGGTACAGCGCAGCGTTGTGACCTCAACCATGGTTGATGAGGGCAGAAATGTTGTTGTTGTAGTGAAAATGGGCGAGCTCGTGAACACGCTAATTTACACAAAATGGTCACGAGTCAAAACGAGCGTTAAATCGCGTATCTCGCGTTTGGTCGCGCGTCACAATTCGAGCGAAAAAAAAGCGTTCCTCGTGTTTGGTGGGAAGCCCCTTGTGGGTCTTCCCACCAAACACGATGAAATAGACGAAGACGCGATGGTCCCATCGCCAAAAAAAAATCGGGTGTATTGCGTCGCAAAAAAAAAAAAGTCGCGTCTACCGCGTCTCGCGCCTAATCGCGTCTTTGCGTTACGGCCTTTTACACCGCGGACGTAACGAATAAACGGTGACGGTGTGAACGAACAACATAGAACAGGACCAGACGTGGCGTTGTTTCCTCTTTTCACCGACAGCTCCACTCTCCCTTACTTACACTAACTACTGTTATTGTTGAGGCCAGAGAATTGTGGGATTTGTAGTTTTTGACCAATCACAGGTTGTGCTCTTTCTTTTTTGTGATTTTCCCGGTTCACACATGTATTTTTTTTTAGCGGCAAATGCAAGACTAAAATTATTTAAGACTTGAACACAATAATTCAACAAATTTAAGACATTTTAAGACCTAAAATTCTGATTTTCAAATTTTAGACTTTTTAAGACCCTGCGGATACGCTGTTATTTCATATAAAAGTTTAAGTGCATACATATTTAATGATGCTGTGTATTATATATTTAAGACCATCTTAGAATTTTCTAATAAATGTAATACTTTTTAAGGCCTTAATTTTAGATACATGAATTTAAGACTTTTTAAGGATCCGCGGATACCCTGAGAAGTTGTGCGCTCGCAGCAGGACAGATAATCAGATGGATAATCGGTAAAGTTAATAATTTCACTTAATGTGGCCATGAATAAATTAATTTCGATGTTTCCTGTTATTGTTGCCCAAACGCAAATCTTGAATAGGTCTCCACTGTTTTCACATTTAAAAAGGTCTTTGTTGTCTTTGTACAGAGACAATATGAGATTTGCTTGTAGGCAGCCACAGCACTTAAAAAACCCACTGTAACCTATTTTCATAGGCACACCAGCCTCGCTTTCAATAAAACACACACTCGCATTCTATAATTGCGATCAGTGAAATATATGAAAACAATAAAATACAATTTAAAAATGCCCTTGGAAAGAAAAAGTAACGCAATAGTTACTTTCCCTGGTAACTAGTTGCTATTATAGTGAAGTAGTGGAGTTACTAACTCAGTTACTTTTTGGGAGAAGTAATTATTAACTAAAACTAATTACTTTTTAAAAGTAACGTTCCCAACACTGCTCATTACCCTGTATCCATCAAACACAAAGGCTTGGTCGTCCAATCCCAGTTCCACGTCCGGTCGGCAGCCAGGTCTGGCCCAGCCGACCCTCATATCTCCTCCAGTCAGGGCTTCGAACTCAAAATACCACTTCCCTGTTTTCACTGCATATGTCTGCTCGACACGGAAGAAGCGAATGGTCTCGATGCTCTGATCATCCAGCATGTGGGCGGCTACGGGGAAAAAAAAAGTGAAACAATAACTATTACTTACTGAGGATGTACTGTAGAGCACCGTGCTCTGAACAGTTCATGTTAATTCATCTCCTAGGTGAGGAGTTAATTGGTTTATGTGACATCAGTGTCAGCAACGGGGTCTCACCCTCCTGGTCTGGGGGGTCGATATCATATCCATATCCAACCATCGTCCTGATGGCCTCTCTCAGACTGTCTCTGTTAGACTTCTTAGTGCGTTCGTCCAATAAAGCATATGGCACCAGGCGAGGGTTACGTCTGCTTTTCAAATCCTGACACAAACCAAGAAAATAATAATTCAACAGAAGAGATATGTTAGAAGATTATAGACAATTACATATGTACAAACAAAACAAGTAAAGTAATCCAGGAGAACTGTTCATTGTAAGTGTTAATGTAATCATCACTTTATCACTTATTATACCCAGTTCTCAGTAACCTTTACCTGCTGGATGCCATAGGTCCATCCTTGTTTAATTCTGTCTTTGGCCCACACGTTGTGTGCGTTCTCGGCCAGTTTATCAACTAGAACCTCCTGACCTGCATTCAGTTTCACATCAGAGAGGTCCAGTGGCGCAGGCTTATATCCATTAGACATCATGTAGCTGCAGACGATACAACACAACAAAACGATGAAGACAGACGCATCTTCACATCTACAACACTTCAACACGAGGCAGAATTTCAGCCACATATTCCTTAAACTGTTTTATTTTATTCGAAAACTATTCATGTGATATAAATGAACTCATAGCAGTGTGTCGTACTCTTTGGGTAGTTTAATCTTCTTCAGATCGTCTTCAGCGTGAACGTTGACCTGGGCAACATGGCATCCCAGTGCCAAGAGGGTCCTGAGGACACAAAGAGGAAATATGAATTGGAAAACGAGATAAAGACATAATGATATCAATACTCAAGCCCCATTACACTTTGTTAGAGGACTATGTTTCATCCTCACAGTGGCAAAATCCATCGGGAGACTGCTACATTTTTAATACAGCTCATTAGTCACTGATAAATCGCAGTCAATCGATACAGTAACACACTGAACAGCAGTCAGTCTTGGCTGTGTGGATCCACGGCAGCTGGTCGTAGTATGTAATTGACAAAGTCCATAACCGACTGAAGCTCACTGTAACAGGACGTTGCTTCATTGAGCCAAACCAAATGTTTTTACAGTGAGATGACTCAGTAGTTGGCTCAAATAAGCGTGGGACCCAAGATTTCTGAAAAAATCAATACTGGACTTCACTCAGAAGATGCAAGTCATTACAAGCTCTGCTTTAATCTTAGCCTTAATCTTCTCTCGCACGGCATTCTGCAGGGAGCAGCAGCTATTCCACAAACAGGTAAATGGATTATTTAGCAAACTGCCTGGCCTTACTTCAGTGTTTCGCTGGACATCTGCAGGTTGTAGTTCCTTTCAGTTTCAGGCAGCTTGGTGAAATCCACAAGGCAAGGGTGCTGCCTCTTGTTGTCATCACGAACCTGAAGAGAGAGCAGCTGGGCATCATCGCTGTGCATTTCATCACGCAGCAGCATCAACTGCACAACAACAACTGGACTCACTTTCCTTCTCTTACAAGCTTCTCTATCAATTCCAGTTACAGATTTAAAGGAAATAAGGCCTTGGAGGTGAATATGATTAAGCGCGGCTTGATATTCAGAAAGTAAAAATACTGAAACAGCAGCTGCATCTCTTTAAAGTGGATGTCGGCGGATTCATATTGGATTGTTTTCCACTTGGACTACCTCAAGCCTCAGGTGTTGATTTTTTAATGAAACTGAGACAAGCCTGAATAAGCTCAGGGAAGAGAGTCGCAGTGGCAAGAGGCTCAGCTGTCTGCGAGAGAGAGTCGACTGTGAGAAATTCACCGCTGCGCCCTGACTCTCAACAAAACGCTGCCAGTGAGCGTTTCTTCTGATAATGCACTATCTACTGATGACAGAGGTTAAATACAACTGCGGTGCACAAAAGGTATGAGCAATATAGACTAAGGCCAAGCACTCACATGGAAAACAATGAAGCCATATCCAACTTTATTATCTTCCACTGCCAAGTACCTGCAACTTGTCCAAAGAGGCCTCTGCCTTGGATTCAGTACAACATGACTTTGAGTTCATAAAGGCTTGTTACTGCAAAATTAACTAAAACATTTCAGTCCAAACAGCTGTTGGTATTTAAACTATAAGACCTGGGTGAACCCCCACTCTCCCTCCCTCCTCCCTTTAGTGCAGCTCTATCCGAGACTTAATTAATGTAGATGTCATCCTTGTGGAGGGTGAGACGCTCATTAAGTTTGTTAAATGGCCGCTGTGGCAACGGTCTCAGTGGAAATGATTCTATGATAACCACTACAGTACAAAAGAGGCAGAGTGTGTGATCAGACTCCTAACAGGCCATCGGTTCTGCAGTGAACAGGCAGAGTGATGGACAGTGAAGCAATAAGAGGGAGAAACAGTGAAGACACGGGGGATTAAAACACCTTCATGTGTTCTGGGGATTAACATCAGTTAACCATCTGACCCTGAACAACATCCTTGAGCATCCAATTAAAAAATAAACAACTTCCCATCTGACACACTGGCTTAATAATCACATACTGTAATCACTTGTGTTGCACCACCCAGATTTGACATGACTTACTGTCTGCAGTGCAACATGAAATATGTTATGCTTCTTTTTAGTTTTATCTCAAAATATATTTAAAGGCAATGTTTTATGTTTGTTTGTTTGTTTTTTTAAATAAATAATAAACCTCTATTTTCTCCTCTGGTGCATAACCATCAACTTATTTTATTATTTCCTGGGCTGTGCTTGCCTATTTCTTACAGCTGAGGCACATTAACTTTTGGGTGTGCAGTGACATATAAATGTCCAGGTGAAAGAGGCCAGTTATTTTGTGGTAAATGTCATCCATCCCTCCAATTGAACTACTTTCTTTCATCTTTGCCTGACCTCAAAACAGGAAACCTGTCAGTGAAACTATACTCTCTGCTTCTTCATGAATATTACTTTGGGTATTTAAATACATTTCACTTGTAATTTCTGAGCAGCCTTTGATAGACTGTTGTTTTTAAATTGTTTATTAGAATCTTGAAACCGCAGTTGAACCCTGAGAATATGAGTTAATAGCGCATTAACATGCAATTTACTGGATAAAGCTGGAGTTGACCTCTGTTACTCAACATTTCAGTGTGTTTTGTATTCAAAGTGGTGGTGAAAAGCAGGTTTACCTTGCCGTAGGTCCAGCCCAGTTCAATCTTGTTCATCGCCCACAGTTCATGGATGTTTTCTGCCAGCTTGTCCCGGACATTGTCCAGGTGAGGGGGAAGAACAATCTGTAGAGAGAGAAGGGAAACAGATGGTGCAGTTGGATGATAAAAAATGCCAATGGGCCAACAAATTAAAACGGCTCCATTTTTTTTCCTGACTATGCAATTCTTACATTGGCCACACCATCACATCATCTTGGCTTTGTTTAACTGTTAAACTATTGAAAAGAAATGTCTGCAGTTATGCTTCTCTGTCCCTAAAGCTCTTAATATTATATAACTATAGTAACATAAACTGAATAAAACCAATCGCTTAGACTAAAAGATTTATTTTCTTTTCAAATAATTCTCAGAGGAGGAGCCAACCAGACAATCGTTAATACTGGATGTGGCTGGTAAATGTTAAAACTTTATGAATTCAGTATCTACACTTGGCAGACAGACAATGGCAGCGAATGCTCGGAAGTAATTCCTTTTTGGAAACAGAATTTATAACTCATGTCGTCACCTGGGTGGTATCAACAGGAGTGGGGATGAAGGAAGCCTGAGAGAGGAACTGGGTGGTTCCCAGCAGATCACGGATCCCCTCCAGGTCTCTCTTGTACTCTTTCACAGGCTCCACATGCATCTTCTCCTTGGGCAACAGCGCTTCATAGCATGGAGAGTAACCAGCAGGCGGCAGGAACTTGAAATCTCCATGGCGCCCACCCAACAGGAAACGGACCCTGAGACGAGAAATTATATAATACATCATAATCACGTTACATAATTCTACTCTGACTCTTCACTGTCGGTACGTAAGGAATGTCTTTCTACTGACTTTTTCAATAAACTTTGAAACCAGCACTTTATTTCTACACAAACACAATGTCAACAAACAGCACTCTGCACCTCCATCATTACGTAATAGCAGGGCTGCAGTAAAGGCTCCCAAAGGCAGGGATTATCGCCTCTCTTATGCTGGCATAAATATTTCTTTCTCAAAATCATTTTGTACTATGAAACAGATAATATTAATCTGACTGAAGTTTATTTGACAACCTCCTAATATTCACTGATTAGAGGTCAAATAAAAAACACTATCAAACCGCAATTGCATCTCAAGCACTGAAGCAAAAAAATAAAAAATAAAAACAAGCATCTCAGTTGGAAATGCCTCTTCATATTGTTTCCTAATTAGAAATCCGGAGCCTTACTTGACACCTGCAGAGAAGCTGACCACAGGGAAGAAGAATGCCTCTGTATTGAAGTCCTCGAACATGCCCTGGACCGGCTGCCCGTTGATCCTGAAGGACATGCTGGGAGCGCCCAAATCCAGACAGCAGCTGACCACATCATCCGAGTTCAGCAGGTGCTGGTTAATGGAGGCCACGGCCCTCGGGATTCGACCTGCACAACGCCGGGCGGGAAAAACAGAGGGACGATGGATGGCTGTTAGAGCTGCAAAGTCATAGTGAATGTAGGGCAGGATGATGGGCGAGGACAAGAGAGGGGAGCAGACATGGGTGATGAGTGCTTTAAACCGGCTGACATGAAATGGATGAGAGGGAGTGATGGGTCTTTCAGTAGATTTAGAAAGGTAGGGAGCTGAAATTGGTGTTATGCTTTGAGGGTGAGCACAGAGACAAGAGGGTATTCAAAGGACTTAAAGCCTAAAGCACCAACCTAAGAGTTGGCTATATGAATATATACTACTGACTAGTTATTTCCCCTCACGCAGGCTTGACAGTGTCAGACATGTGAGTCAAAGTCCTGAGAGAAAGTGTAGTATGTGGAGAAGAGGAAAGTCAAGTAGAGGTCGGATGGAGGAATTTTATATCAGTGTTGATGCTGTGACTTTGTCCCTCACTATGTGGCGTCTGAAAAAAACAACCCAGAGAGTGGATAAAGTCCCTCCAAGTCCATTAGACTATCTTTTTGAATTATACATAAAAACTAGGGCTGTCAGAGTTAACGCGTTAATCGCGATGAGATTAATTAAAAAAATTAACTCGATTAAATTTTTTAATCGCGGTTAATTGCGGCCCATTTTGTCCTCTGTCTGCTGGACTGGAGGACTGGAGTGTGGGACCTCCAGTCCAGTAGGTGGCGGTAAACCACCTTCAAGTTGGTTGCTACACAAATATACACAGTCTAACATATATCCACAGCTCCATCCATTGATTTTTTGAGGCTTTGTTGTAAACAAATGCACATGGCCATGTATTGATTTTTTTGAAGGCGTCTGTTGTCAACAAATGCACATGGCCAGGCAGAGGCGTACTGTAGCAAAGTAACGGGCAATTTCCACTGGATGCAATTCGTTTCAATTCTGTGTGAGTTTCATGCATCATGTGTTATGATTAGGTAGGCCTGCTAGGTCTGGTCTAAAAGTTGTTTGTCTAGAGATTATAACACTTTGGAGTGTTGAAAGTCCAAAGCGCCATATATAATATTTTTAATAGAGATTAATCGCGAGTTAACTATGGAAAAAATGCGATTAATCGCGATTAGAAAAATTAATCGTTTGACAGCCCTAATAAAAACAATTACTCAGGATTGTTTCACTGCAGTGGCGCAGATTAGTTTAATAGGAAACTGTCAGGACTTTGTTTGTGAGGACTGGTCAGTTTTCATACAAGACAACAATTGTCACATCACATGTTGATTTAAGTGTTGATACACTATATAATGTCATCCTTTTTTAACTGAGTCCCGCCTAGTTTAATTCAGAATAAAAGACAACATACATACATCTCTCATGGAAAAAAAAAACATCTCATATGAAGAAAAAAATGTCGCCTTAATGAAGTAAGAACCACTTAAATCTTACAAATCTGATGGAGCTATACAAAAACCAGCTACACCAGATTAGTGATACTGTTACAGTATATATATATATCTATATCTGTAGATATAGATATATATATATATATATACACACACACACACAAATATAAACATGCCTCCTTAAATTTCCGATCTCTGTCAGTGCCATCTACAGTATGAGATCGTTAAAGTAAGCTGAGATGCCTACCTGACCAGAGGTGAAGTCCATCAAAGCTGTAGGAGTACAGGTCGTCCCCAACACCATTGCCTCCCCACCCCTCTCCTCCACCAGGGTACGGAGCGTACCCTTTAGTGTTGGCCCAGCCCACCCTCAGGTGGGTCGGCTCTCCGTTGACAAAGTGATCCACCTGGTCGATCACCAACTCAAAATACCACTTTTTGTACTGGGCTGAACCTTCAGCCATACCCAGGAAGATGTTTGGTCTCATACTGGAGAAGAAAACAGAGGATAAAGAAGCTGTTATGAAGCTGTAGTGTAAGTCTTTTAAGAAAGACAATTATTAGGGGATATTCTATTGAACCTAAAAAAGGCACACTTTCTTATTTAGTTCCTAATAGTGGCTCCATTCACCCTCTCCTTAAGCCATTTAAAATGTGAAAATATTTGAGCCAGTATCTATTAAGTTGATAAAATAAAAGCATTAATTTAAGCAGCTGCATCAACGTATTCTTCACCTCTGAACATCATTAACCAGTCGAGTCTGAAGCAGCAGGTCCCTTTTGGGAAGAAGGTTGTCACAGATCAGATTCTGATTGGCTCTCACTGCCACCCCATTGCAAACACAGAGGGAACACAACACATCCAGAATCTGAAAGACAGAGAAAAACACAAGGTAAGGCAAATCTATTTGTCTTTTGTTTTATGGATCCAAGTGTATTCACAAACCCCAACACGGGGAATCTGCACCTTGTTTCTCATTTACATTAAGAGCTACTCAATCTGAGTCACTGTAGGCTGCAGTGCTTGTACTGTAGCATAGAGGCTGTGGTAAAGTGCTCTCAAGTCGACAGGGACTTCCACCTGTCACTCATGACCAACAGCTGTTGTTTACGAGGATGCCCTTTCATGCCTGGACAATTTACGGAGTAAATATTAAGAGTCTGTGACACTTAATGCTGCATGTAAAACACATGGCTGGAATGTCAACAAACGCAAAACAAAGTTATTTAATATGTGGCCTCATTCAGAGCCGTGACAAACATAAATGTAAGTGTAAAAATAAGCTTAAGTGAATTGATTTTTTTTTTACGTTTTTAGTTTGTCTGAACTGATGTGTACTGAGTTTAGCTTTTGCTGTTGTCACCCAGTAGAGAGGAGGGAAGGATTTGGAAGCTCAGAAAAAAGGCTAATGTCTGTTTTGTCTTCTGGGATTGCACTTGAACTCAAACAAGAATAAAATGCAAAAAAAAAAAAAAGAAAAAGAAAAACTCAGTCAAATACGATTCGAATTGCAGAGAAACTCTGTGAAATTCCCTGCAGACACATTTACATATGAAAATATTGCTGAAATGCTAAGTACCACGGGTAGCTTTGTACAAGATATTTGTATTTTGAAGCCAAGTAGGACATATTTTGACGTACAGTACTGAGGCAAACTTTTAAGTTCTTCATCCTCTCCACCTAGCAATGCAGCTCTTGAGATGGAAATCTTAAAACTGCTGAGATATTTTATTCAGTATTTTCTAATGACTAATATTATATGTAAACTATGCATGATGATAAATCAGAATTTATTCCTTTAGGTTAATTGCAAACCCCAAATAAATATTAACTACACATATTTTACAGCCAAAACTGTTTGTTTGGCATGATGATATTGTTAGTCTTGGTATCGATGACACTGTCACACTGTAGTTATTCTGTCGACTTGCAGGAGTCTTAAGTGCTCACGAAAGAAATCGAAGTCAGCAACCATTAAATCTTAACCATACAATTAACTAATATTTATCTATTGTGCTCATCACAGCTCTGCCCACCTTGTGGTTGCGTCCATGCTTGTAGAGCAAAGAGATGATGGATTTAATGTGCCCTCTCTGGATGATGTTCAGAGCCTCTGGGCTTTCTACCAAGATACAGTGGAGGACTTCCAGGATTCCTAGAAGGTCACACAAAATATTTGTTACCAATTACCATCAGACCAAATCTATATGAAAACAGACTGGATCTTAGCTCGCGTGGACAAAATTTCTTCTTTCAACAGAGGACTCAAAAAGTAGGGTTTCTCCTGATACCTGAGGACGATTCCAGTCTATCCAGTTTGCTGATCAGCCAGTCCAATTTGCGGGAAAACTGGGTGCAGTTGTTCCTGCTCCCCCGAATCAGTGAGGCTGAACAAAGGACACACACGTTTTCACAAGGTTTAATGAAAACACACCCAAGGTTTAAGCAAATCACAAACAGAATCTGATCAATCCCTTGCAGGAAACTGTTAAAAATCATGAATGTGATCAGAGATCCAGGCAGCTGACAGGAATGGAGGCCTGAGACACCTTTAATGAAAAGCAGTCGACCGTTTTCCAGTGAACATTAAGTCTGACATTCTGTCTGACATCTTTGATTCACAGGTAGATATTAAAATTCATTAAATCTCTCAAACCACCTGACATCTATTACAGTATAATGAAGCCTGTGTGATAGAAAATACATGTGATAGATTTTGAAGCTACAGTGAAGTCATGAGCTCTCTTCTCTATAAAAAGTTGAGGTGTGTTTCCTTCTGCCCTTTTCTCTGTCACCGTGGTGACATCAGGCAGCCTCCTCATTACTTTACTGTCTCATTTTTCACCATTAGGATTCAGGGACACAAGACAGATAATACCCGTGAAATAATTTAACAGCGCTTTATGCCGAAGGAATAGTGATGGGTGTTGAAGCTCTTTTAATTCTGCCTTTTCAGTAAAGCTGTCTTTCAATACAAAAGCATGGTCGTGCAGCCATGCCACGAGGCAATGGCAACGTTCACTGTGCAGGATGGGAATGTGAAATTAAAAGTCACAGACAAAGAGGAAAACCTGGGGCTACGCTGATGACAGATTTTAAATTATGGTTACATTAGCATGCAGCGGCAAAATAGAAGACAGAGGTTTTAGAAATAAAAAATTCCTGCAACATATGAATGAAGGAAACCAAATGTGAAACTGTTCGTTTTTGAATCCAGCATCAAAAAACTCATCTCATTTTTTTTTTTTAATCCTGCTGGTCCTTGGACTGAAACATGGAGATTTTCACATAGAATAAATCACCTTATATATATTAATCTTAAGTTTTAACTGCTCCAAAATGTATACATTATGACTTATAATACATGCTAGTAACACACCATGGAAAATCTCTTTTTCTATCTGACCACCTGTGGTTAAACTTGCTGAAGAGACTTCCACTTGTGAGTGTGGTTATACATTTCTAAATCATATACCTAAGAGTGTGGTCAGGAGTGAAAAAGCACAAAACCCAAGAATTAAAATAAAATGCAATAATGCATTGTACTGTAAGACAATGGGCTGGCTATCTCTAAAACAATACAGTATGTGGTCATGGAAAATTAATTTCTATTCCGTCATGATTTAATAGGTGAGCCAACCCCATAGATATTAACTCATATACTAAAATAACTATATTGTATTTCACCTTAAAACACACCAGCAGAGTTATAATGGAGAGCAGAGGAGGTCAGGCCAACCAAGGGCGATGAACAATTCATCACACAAAACCAGACTGCCTTTCCATCCTTGTGGGTGACCCCTCCATGGGGAAGGCTAGAGTGTACGCAGAGGAGTGCATTTGTGGGTTTTCTGAGTGTGTGCATGTGTGTGTGTGTGTGCATGTCGGAGTGCATGCTGGGGAGGTGATGATGAATATAAGGGCAGTCAAGGTGAGCCGAGGGGTAGCTGTTGATGGGAAAGCTCCATTGACAGCAAAACAAACCACCCAAGAAAAAAAGCTGCCCAAAATAAAAACTTTTCAGGGTCAAATCTTTTAGTATTCATGACTCAACACTGGCTGAACGACAGAGCGGAATAATGCCAGCACCTGTGACGGCTGGCATTTTGTTAATGATGCCATCATTTTTTCAAATATTCAGCTGAATGCTTTGTAATGTGTCCACAATGCTTTGAGAGCAGGATGTGACCTAGATGGGAGGCGGGAGAGATTACACAAGAAGTATACAAGACGGCTTTCTGTTTTTGCTTCCCTCCCCACTCCCTTGTCACAAATAATAACAAATGAACGTCATGTAAAGGGGCTGTTAGCAGCTGTGAACTCCAGATGTCACATACAGAAAACAATGGGAGTGATTGGAGGATGTGGAGAAGTTAAGGGGAAGAAGAAAGGAGGAGAGGAGTGTGTGAAGTGTAAAGGAGAAGAGGAGGATTGGGTGAAGACACTGAGGGAAGATTAATACTGCATGTCTAGCCAGGGTCAACAGCCGACAGCGCTGACAGAAGATGTGGATATTTCATGTGATCCATCACTGGGAGCTGCTGCTTACCCAGGAGCTCGTAGAGGAGGTTGAGAATGTCCTTCCAGGCAGCGCCCGCCTCCTCCCCAGCCATCTCTCCAAAGTGGGCAGCACTGTTGTAGAGGTTCATTCGGTCAATGCATTTGGACAAGAGGGCCAGCATCCCCTGAGAAAATGAGAAAAAGCAATGTTACTGGCATGAATAATCTCAGACTTCCCTCAAGCATATTCCCCGCCACTGCCATCTGAACTGAAGTGGGTAGAAGAGGGATATTTTGGCTTATAAAGACTTTACAATTATCTTCATATATCAGCTTCAAATCGCCGTCACTTGATAAACTCTCACCTCCTCTTTGAAGAGGTCTTGGCGTTTGATGAGTGAACGGAGAAGACACTGTTTCTCCTCGTGCTCCAGCTCCGAGTCGGGCTGTTTGAAGTACTCGATCAGGTCGTTGAGCGTCTGCAGCACCTCTTCGACGTACCTCGCCACCGCCAAGGAGTCGCCCTCCGCAGTGCGGTCCAAGGCTCTGGAGGGGAAGGAGTGAGGAAGGTCAAGACCTGACATAGACCAAGCACATCACATGACGTCTTGAAAGCACCATAAAAACTAAACTAGACTTCAGTAGAAACTCTCTCCCAGTTTTTATTTGACTTTGACCAACCATGTAAAACCAGAGATATGATAGTTTTAATTTGATAGTACAAAATATATTTATCCGGGGGAATGGGATGGGATGGGCAGGTGTTGCATTTTTTCCATATAGCCGAGAAGAAGTGGTCGAATCAGCTGATGAATATACCAGAGACGTCTCACGTGGATTGGGGGGTTGTTTTTTCAATTTGGATATGATGATTTCTGTGTATTTTAGGGGCCAATTTGTTAATAAGGTAGGTTAAAGTGGAAAAAAAATATTATCAGATCATATAGATGAAGTTGTGCTGAAAAAAAGATACTGAGCATGGGCATGTTAAACATTTTTTTATGAGGTATATAAAGGCAAAAGTATTCAAAAACAAAATAGGCTCAGACCCCTAAGGGTTAAAGTTTTGTTGCCTCGTCATTACTTGATGAAGTTGGTGAAGAGAAACGTGGTGTTGCGGATGATGCGTGCGGCCCTGGACTCCTCATGCTGGCAGCGCTGCAGGATCAGCCCATCGTCCATGTGGCCTTCAGAGTGTAGGCAGGCCTAGACCAGCAGGCAGAAATACACAATCAACTGTCAGAGAGGAGACAACAACATCCTGAACGACAGCAACGCAATCAGTTCAAAATTGTCACATCAAACTTGTCAGAGTTGATCTGTATAATATCTGAGGTATCTGTTTTACCAACAGGTGGATGATAAACTTAAAACCCATTTTTACAGCAAATACATTTAAAGCAAGACACATAAAGACACTGTAACAATATCCTGGCTTTATCAATGCTCCCAAATTATTAAGAATAACATTTTAGCAGATATTGTACAAGATATCGACCCAGACGCTACAGGGAAGTCACTTCAGGACGTAATGTACACATGAGAGGTGTGAGTCTCCTGTAGCTCAGTGAAACCTGACTCACTGTAATCAGACGGCATAATCAAGAAGAAGGAGCTGGTGAGAGGATATAAGTGTAGACTGAGCATCACGTCAGGTGCATTGGCGCGTTGCCAAGGCTGCAGAGACGGCCTGGCACCGGCGTGAGGTGGCGTTCAATGTCCCTGGAGACGTGCCCAGTGATGAGAAGCGTTCGTGTGCCGCCCTAATCCCCCCACGTCTCACCCAAAACTAACTGTCACCCTCCACGTGGCCCATTATCACATTTAAATGGGTTGCGGCATCATTTACGCCGGACAGGTGGGCGTCGGCGGCAGGGAGAGGAGCTGCACCGAGTGTATCCAGGGTGGGCAATGTTTTTAGATAAGGAGGAAGATCAATATTTTCCTGGGTGGCTGAGGTGTTTAAACGGCCATATAACACACTGGGTTAACTGGGCGTGATTTACTACCCTATACACAGACTTCGAGGTGTTACAGACAAGCAATAGCAGACAGTTCAGACCTTACAGTTAAGACATAGGTACATTGATGACAGATATGATATACAGTTATTTATATCACTATGCAAGACTACAGAGTTGATTCATAAATTCACAACAGGGCGCTTTCAGTTGGATGTGCTTGCAAGATTTACTCAAAAATAAAGCTGAACGATACATTTGCATTTTTGTAATCGCACGGGCTGCAATTATGCTCAAGTTTCGTATCAATGTTTACATCAGACTTATCTATATCAATGCATTGTTATGTTGGCATGATAATTATTACAAGTATTAAGTATTGTTTCTGTTGAAGATGATAAGGAACTTAAAGATTTATCGCATATTAGATCGCAATCGCAATATTGGGGAAAAAATGCAATTGGATTAATTTCCCAAATCGTTCAGCCCTCGTCAAAAAGTTAGTATATCCTGAGGAGCATAATTTATTGTGAATTATGGGAAACCCTGGTTTAAGTCCCACCCTTTGCTCCATGTCACCCCCCCCCCCCGTCTCTCTCTGTAACGATCCTTTTCTAACATTTTCAAGTGGCCGAGGCACTTGAATGTGAATAGCTGCATGGAGTTTGAGTAAACATGAAGGTCAGTACAATGTGAGTTTCAAAATAAAAGCTTCATTTACCCGTCTTTTCAGGGGTCCGAGGCGAGACGACTTGGCATCGGGCGCCAGGTAAGACAGCCACAGTCCTGTCGCCATGTGCATGATGAAGCAGACCGAGTCTCCATACTTGATCTCTGGTACTCCCATGCCGTCGATGTCCCTCTTTGGGCCGGTGTCACCCTTTTCCTATAGCGGTCACATTGAGACGCACAAACCCACACACACACAGACACACAGAAAGGAAGTGCATGCACACACAGACACACGGGCATGAAAATGAGACAAATGAAGATATATTGTGATTAGATAATAATCAGAGAGGCAGGTTGAGGAGAGTGCATTCATTGCTCTGCCGGGAGGTTGCCTCCAGCCTCATTAGCTCTGCTACATTTCTGGCTCAGGAGAGATGGAGCAATGCAGCCAATTGCAGTCGACAGCGAGTAGCAGGAACATATTAATGCCAATGTTCAACATGACAAAGCACTGACCTTTTTTAGCTACAGGAGCCGACTGCCACTAGGTTGCGTATACAGTGGGTGGAAGGAGAGACTTTTCATGCACTACTACAGTATATTTATTTTTCTAAAACAACATGAACCACCAGTAATCCTAAAAAGCTTGTGGGGTCCTGCAGGAGTAGTGATTACTGAGAGCAATTACACTCTGTTGTCAGGCGTGGGATGGGTTAGAAAATTGAAGCGTCAGAAGTGTACGGCTCTCAGGGGGATTTTATACTGTATACCTGTTGTAGATAAAAGGATATCTACAGGGACACAATGGTGCTCTGAAGGTGACTCATGGCATTGTGCTGTTTATGTGGCTGCCGCTATTCCAGGGTGGGATAATACTGTAGGATTACTTAGGCAACAAACGGTAAATCCACAGAATCAACTGTAGAGGTTTTCACATAAAGGCATTAGCCTGTTGTACTGGGATTTATCCAGCTCTAATTTTGATAGACAAGAGATTTGTGTAGAGGCTCGAAAACAGTGCAGAGGAAATAATTGCCTCATTTTGTATTAAAATAATTATGACTCAACAAGACAGCAAGACGTCAAATCACCTGCATCGAAACTACACAATCTCCAAGTAAACGGAACAACAGTATCTGAGCTTCAGTAAATTATCTATTTTCAGTCTGAATTTCAAGTAAGCCATGTGCCCCTTTCTCCTTTCTCTGAGTTATTTTTGGCAGCGAGACTTTATTTTTGGAAAGCGCGCTATTAAAACGGAAGAACTGAAACACCCTCAGAGTGAGGGAGAGAAAGAGATGGAGAGAGAGAGTTTAAAACAAAGTGTGAGATAAAAAGGACGGGTAATTAGGAGGAGAAAGAAAACAACGCAAAGGCGAATGGAAGAACACAAAGTAGGTATCCTGAAATCCCTCCAATGGATTACATTGAATCTTAATACCATAGTTGTGATAAAAGTGTCCCGTCCCTTCCTAATTGAAAATGGCTATAACCCAGCCAGCGGCAATTAAGCCAGTTGACAACATGAATGCTTGCTCCAGCATTTACAGTGCTGTCTACTCAGCAGCTGTGAAAAGGTCAATTTGTGGTGGCGAGCCATGAGCTCACTGAGAGTTTACAGCCCCAACCTCAGGAGCCTGTGATGAAGTGCGGTCAGATATTTTGAATCCTCTTTTAATGAGGTAAGTCGACCGAGAGCATTTATTTACATTTACACCCAGGGGCCGCTTTCTGGTGATGTAACTGCCTTGCTCAAAGGGCACATCAGGACTGGTTCTGGTTGTAAAAATAGAATAATTTAATTACATCAGTAAAGGGGAAAGAGAGAGCACTAACCTTGGAGACCCTGAAGCAGAAGGCAGTGGCGTCGGTGTCGGACTTTGCTTGGTCCTGCAGGACGAGTCCACGGTCCTCGGTCAGCGCCAGGTAATAGCCGGTGGAGAGGTGACGTAGCCTGAAGGGCTGGCCCCACCGGATGTGGCTACCGCTCCAGCTAAACAGTAAACACAGAGAGTCACAAGCTTCAGATTCAGGACCGCATTCAAGGATTTTTTAATAGTATAGTTCCCTGGCAGATAATATTAACATGCATATTCTATCCTACTGTTCTTGCACTGGAATAAAACCACTGACCAAAACCCAAAATTGTTTTGGTAGTGACTGAAATGTGTTTGTAGCACAGTGCTGCAAAAGCATCTGTTGGCTGGTTGACTAAACTGCTCTCCAAGTTTAAAGTTCCAAATCATGAATGCTGACTTACCACTGATATTTGTTTATGTAACTGTGGACCCGAAATCTTTCTTTTTTGTTCTAAGTCGCATTGGCAACGTTATTTCAGTTGGAATCAAGTAGAATATTTTCAAAATGTTTGCAAAACATACGGTAACAACAGATTCCATCAGATATGGCAACCATTTCTTGATCATACCACACAGCGGAAAGGACTCTCATGTTCCCTCAAGGTCTTGATTGGGTTTGAATATTTATTCTTCTGTATTTTTTTAAGTTTAATTTTATTACAGTCGAGGATGGCCACAGTTTTTCCCTCTTTTTTTCCCCCCCAACCTGCTTTAGAGGAGAGGGGTTGGAAGGTTTACCTTGATGTTCTGTTTTGTACATCTGAAAATAAATAAAGTATTAAAAAGAAAACATAACCACAGGCGGGACAAGTATCTTAAGTAATAAAGAAGTTTTCTTTTACAGACTCAGTAACTAAATTACTGTTATAAATTCCTCCCTGAGCTGAAGGAGGGAGAACGTGTGCCTCAACAGATGCACCTGCGTCTTTTCAAGGTGTACAGACTGTGACAGGCAGTCCCAGTGAGAGCTGGCAGACGATGCCGGTCGGGGGTGGTGGGGGGGGATTGCGTGGGTGGCCAGTTAAAGAAAGGAAAGAGAGGAAGAAGAGGAAGAAGAGAGAGGAGGATAGACACACAGGCAGAAGTAGATTGAAAGGGATGGTAAACAGAAGCTCACTCTCTGAAGGACTCTGGCAACTAACGTGTAGTGACAGCTCAGAGCAGAGGGAGGTGAGGATTGTACACGACCTACAGTACCGAAGCTGTAACATTCACACATAAAGAAGCAACTCCTTTTAGTCTTCACAGAGAGATCCCACTGGAAAAAGACATCTTCCTGGTGGTGTATGTCTGAGAAAAAGCTATGTCAGGATTTCTACGTTATTGACTGTATTTTATTCAGCATGTGAATGTGTGTATTTGAGTCTGATCTCACCTGATCCTGAGAGGCTCCAGTCTCCACAGTGATCGGGCCCTAGACGCTCCCTTCCCCGCCTCGTAGTTGACGATCCTGGAGGCAGAAAGACGGAAGAGGGGGAGTCTTTCAAGTCACAGTGGAAATAAAATACCTTGAAGAGTTCCTACTAGCGCTTCTGCTGCTGCTGCTGTTCTGGCACAGGGAGCACCAACACTTCTCAAGCATTTGGACAAGAAGTTCTCCCATGGTTGATTGACACCTTGCAGTATATTTTATTTACCTCTCCTAGATTCTTTTTTTTATTAATAATAAACACAGGAGTTATGAGCCATATATTGTTGCTGCAATGTAATTTTATCAGAAGTACCTTAATGCACACTTGAACAACACTTGGGACCTGGGTAGCTGCTACAAAAAAACAGTGTCTTTCTTTTATTATCTCTAAAAGTACTTCCACAGTTGTTGTTCAGACTTTTTAAATACTGACTTTCTTGGCTAAAATGTACTTTAATTATCCACTAACCTCTGCTCCTCATCGTTCTTGTCTGCTCCAGGGATAGTCAAGCTCTCATCATGCCCATGACAAAGACGCATCACATGTCCACCAATCAAATACCCTAATAGGACAAAAAAAGGGGGATATTTTATTTTATCATATTTGTTTTCCTCTTTGATTATGCAGATATTCTTTATCATTGGTTTCTGGTTGTTCTTAATGACACGGTGAAGAAATGAACATGGAAATGCAAAGTCTACGACGTATGAGTTTTTGAAGGTTGTTTTTCTCCAGAAATAATATAATGTGAGTTTTCCTCTTAACTTTGATGACTTTTTTCCTTATCATTTATATGTTCAGAAGACCATTAGATGTAAAAGAGCCACAGGATTAGATAACATTATTAAAAATGTATTTAAAAGTGGATACAACACAGCTTCTACTGGGATTGCTGCTGCCATGAACTTGCCTACAGCCATGTTGCCTGAGGAGCAGGTCGGCTGGACGTTCCACAGGGTTTGCATGAAGGAGGCGTCCACCTGGATGTTGCCATTGGAGATAGAGAGGTGCTGCAAGAGAGAGGGGCAGGTTACACAGGACTTCAGACAAAGGGGTGGAGACAGCGAGTAAAGCAGTTGTGTTTACAGGAGGGAAATATAGATAAACACTGAGATTCAGCAATTCTGTACAGAGGCGCGAGACGTCCCAGAGTTGGCATTTTAAAAAGAGATTTAAAAAAACCTGTCTGTCCTCTGGAGCTGCCGTGTTATAACACTGTGGGCTAAAAACCACTGCTGCATCAGTGTTTTTCTTTGCAGCAATGTCCAGATAATACTCCACAATCATTCCTTCCAGCTGAATCTCTTGGAGTGGCATCCCGTTTTCCTACAGGCTGGATTCAGAGGCGGGTGGAAGCTTTTAATGAGCCTGGCCTTCAGCTACTGTACTGTACATCCTCCACATCCAAGAGCTGATGTGTTGATTGGCTTAAATACGTAAATATAGAATAACAACAAACATCTGTTTAGTGTTTGTACTAGCCTGATGTGCAGTATAACATGTATTTCAGTATCATTTTTCTTACATGTTGACATATGTTGTGCGTACAACCGCTGAATGGGTTATGTTGTGTATAGCCTCACTTTCTTTTCACCCTGATCATTTTTTTTCCAACTGTCCTGACCTGAACACTTGAAGCAGCACAAAAGGAAACTGCTGACACAATTCAGCCAAACTGGACACAAAGAGACGCAGCAACAAACGCCCCACATCCTAAAAAGACAGTCTGTGATTGTTCACAGTAATTGAACACTGATTACTTTTGCTTGATTCTCTGCGTGCCATTCTTCAAAAGCTGATTTTCTGTCGAGGCCGAATCAGGTGAAGATTTCCCATTGGAGGAGATGAAAGTTTGGCTCTTGGCCAGTTTTGCTTTAATTGCACATTTCCCTCCCGGAGGGGCCAGGGCAGCCACTGGAAGCTAGTGCTCCTCACTCCTCTATGCCTGACACGTCTCTGCCCCTCCCTTTTCCCATTCCTCTCTGCCTCTTCTTTTCCCTCTCACTTTCCCTCTTGAAATCCCCCTCTTCTCTCTCTTCACCAAGTAAGTTAATTGAGGTCGGGTGTATAGCCATGCATAAGGGAGACAGCATTAACTCTAAGCTCATCAGTCAGATGGATGCCTTCCCTAAAAATAATTTTTAGAAGGAAAATGCACAGGGGGGCTTTACAGGTAATCAGATTTCCATTACAGATAGTTGAGTAAAGTTTTAAAGTTTTCCCCTTGAATTGCCTTGTCACTCTGAAGTTGTCTGGAGTGAGACGGCTATCAGAACTATCTGACAGCTATGAAAGTTTGCAAAGTGCCTTTCGAGACAGACAGTGAACCAAAGCGGATAACTCCAGCTATGTAGGGCTAATAATCTGGGAAAATAACAACCCTCCCTTTTCTCATTTTGTATATTGCTCAATTCTCGGCGCAAGTTTACAGGCAGACAATTTTATTTGGCATAAAAACATTTCGCAGCCCCAAAACAACAGAGCAAAGGTGAATTAAGCGAGATCTGACAAAGGAAAATACAGTCAGCATTAACAACAAGAGAATCCATCTGATGTGTCTGATAAACAGTAAATATTCATAAGAAAAAGCTTATCTCCAAGTGGGAAATTGAATGGACGCCTGCTGTTTATATGAAAATTGTGTGAGCTGCAATTAAACCAACATCTTTTAAAACCGCAGCTTCTTTCTGTACTGCGATGTCCAGTCTGAAATGGATGATTCTCTGTTGATAAAAACGAAGGAAGGACTTGCTTTCAGAAAGTCCGAATAAATATAGAAATAAGAAATATATTAATAATTACCAATTCCACATACGCTTTTTTCACCTTGTAACCTACGATTTCTTCACTTTTATAATTAATAGTGTAGTTTCTCTTCTCCTACTGAATGTGGGTGTGTTTGTTGGCCTGGTGAACAAGCTGCTGCTATATTTGCTGGGCTAAATAAAGTATTACTGAATTGAATTAATACAGTTCTACCAGAATTAATATACAGTACATCTTCCATGTAAGAAAAAGCATCAGAGTTTCAGTGTCACTGAACAAACTATGTAGGATTAGTGCAAACAAAACAAAAAAGAACTTTTACCCCTTGTCATTTTCTTCTCACCTTTCTTCTTACAGGTCAGTTCTGATCTTTCATATTCAGAAGGTACCAAACTTGACCTACCAGGTATCTCTCCGTTGACACGCTGACAAGAATCAGGTCGTCTCCGATGCGGACTTTCTCTCCCTCGGATCTCTGCTTGGACGCAGGGTGGATGGTCCACCAACAGGCTTCACCTGGAGACACAGAGTGAATATATTATTGATTAACTGGTGATAAAGCAGAAAAAACCATTGGAGCACATTTACTGTCCATCATCGTCATATATTAATGTGTAATTTCAGAGAGTCTTGACTTGTCTCAGAGTCCATATAACTTTAGTAGCAAAAAGCATGGGGATGTCCATCATCCTAAAATGACTGGAGGAGTAATTGAAGAATCATTTCCACTTGACAAATGTCCTGAAGCAGCCCTGTAGGTCAAATGTCAAATGTAGCATTACTGTACACACACCCAGCAAATGTGCAGTTACACTACTTCTCCCATGGGTATTGATTCCATCTCAAGGTTAGGTTGACCTGAAATGGCTATTCAGGAAATTCAAGAAAAAGTGAACTCTTTCAGTCATACTGTACCTATTGAATCTTCTTGTAGTCCGACATCGAACGACAGCTTGTCTGTAAGAGACCTTGATGTCTTCAAACAGGTCAAGTACTGGCAAGTGAAAAATAAAATTAGTGTTAAACACTTTTAACAAGCTGTGAGTAGAAACCAGCTATTGTTTAAATATCCAATACAACTAAAAACAGTTTAGGCCTTCTGTTAAAACTTACCATTTGTCTCATGGAAGTTGAGAAGTCACAGTTTTCTGATATTTTACACAGTTATCATTTAATCAATTAATATAATAAAAAAAACAACAACCATATATAGCCTACGTACATGTCTTCTTGATGTCAGCATGTGTTGCATCAAATTATATTAATTACTCACCATACCACTGAAGGAGTGACGTAGGAGGATGGCATGACCATAGAGCAGGGTCCGATGTCCACCGCCTTGACCCGCCTGCCGGGGAAAAAAAGGTAACAGATTATTATGATGTCCTAGCATCCTTGTTTTCTGGACCTGGTCTGGTAAACTGCATGGAACTGAAAGGATCAAGTATTGTTTAATTTGGACCTCCATTCCAAGTGCAAGCAGACCACGGACAAAGACGGAGGAAGGAAAACACAAAAAAAAACTACACAAACTACACAGTCAAAGAAACCAACTAACACAAACATGTATAGTACCACACTCATTAGAGAACTTGCCCATTCTTGTGACAAACAATAACTGTGCTGCACAGTTGCAAAATGCCTGAGGAAATGTGAGAAAATTGTTGAGCAGCAAAGAAAAAAGATGAGGGTTTTTTCTTCAATAAAGAACATTCTACTTACCTTTTTAATCAACCTCTAGCAGCAGAAGAAAAAAGAAATATACCATAAGCATTGACATCTAAATCATCACTGTAACAGCACTTTCTATTTGGGTGGATGAATAAACGCTACAAATATGGAACTGTAGGGTAAGGGTAAGGGTTAAAATATATTTTGCTAGTTTCTAGAGTGTTTTGTTTTAATTAATCACAATTCAGCGAGACATGTTGCCTATACTTGTAAGAGATTTCTCATTCTCTCAGTGGAAATTTTTATTATTAAGGCTATAAACCAACTCTTTTAACCTGCAGTTAATGCAGGGTGTCCGGTCTGTCTGATTTGAAGAGTGATAAATAACATTTAAACTCCGGAAACAGCTGGGACACTGCTCACCACTGTGCCATAAACCGTAGTGTTTATCCAACAAGCAATACATGAAGGCTATCCTCTTTCTTGCTCAGTTGTCAGCATTAATTTGTGTGTTTTCTCATGGGGTCACATTCAAAATGATGACCTAAAGGGAACTCCCGACTGTCCCTCGAACATGACCCTAAGCCAATTCTCCCTTGGCTACCAAGTCTCTCCCAGCTAGCTTGCATAAGACAGACAAAAAAGGAAACTGAGGGTTCGATCAAAAGAAAAATGGGAAGAGTATCCAGCAACAGCTGGGAGTGCAGGAGGGGGTACAGAGATAGAGCCAGCCTGTATTTCAGGCCCGCTGTCATGCTGACACATCACTGCCAGGAACTGTGACCTTTGGTTTGTTGCTCCTCTGGTTGTAAGTACTGTATCCTAAAGAGCTTGGAGTGAATTTGTGTTAAACACAGAGGCAGAGAAATTGTGCAAATGTGTCTCTAGGCATACAAGTGTGTTTGGGGAGGAGGAGGTATAAGCTGTATCTATGTTTTTATTAATACCAGCTCATTAGTGACTATTTCCTTTTTAGTCAAGAAGACATAGCTAGAGAGCAAAATTGATCCTGTGCCATGGTAAATAGTTGGCTTTAAACTCCATGCTAGTACTCCAGAGCATAGCTTGACTTTACAGTGCAACCCAAGTTAAATACAGTTAACTTAAATCAACAAAATGGACCACTTAGTTTTAGCATTAGCACTAGGGTCAGCATAGCCCTGGATGGCTTAACTACCTGAGAAAGGCACCAATTACAAGCTTTTGATGGCAAATGCTGTTTGTTAGTACTGTATATTTTGAAAAAGAAAACCACCATGGGGCATATGACGATTGATTTCTTTTTCATTTCTTCTTTTTTTTTTTTTACAATAACATGCTAACTTATGCACAACAAGCTAGCAAACTAGATATTTCTGTCCAGAAATGCCACGCCATATGTCCGTATTTGACTTGCTTACCTCACATAATGAGCATATGGTAATATAAAACCATGCTAACTTTCTTACTTGACATTCCCGGGACATCACCGAGTTCACCTGCACTTCTGTTTGTTAGCATAACAGCTAATTGTAATTGCTTGCAGCTAGCTTCCACCAAACGTTGGTCTTCTTCTGTCAACAGCTACAGTAACTTCCACAACAACTGTTGCTCCACCATCCCGCCTTTTCTTGTACCCTCAGATGACTAGCATTGTTACCATAGTTACCCTACCATTACCATAGTAATTAACCTCCAGTCCTTACCTGCTGCCTTGCCATATTTGATTCTGGTCCATGCTAGAACCACCCAACGGTCGCATTTTTTAATTAACATTTTAGATGTTTCTATTAATTAATTGATGAATATTTCTTTACCAAGTCTTCGGATAATACTACATTAAACAGAAAAAGTCTGCACTTGCGAGATTTCTTTTTTTTCCGGAACAGGAACCGGAAGTAGGATGTTGCCATGGCAGCTCGTTTTTTACAGCCAAAAGCTGGTTGCTTCTTTTTACAGTAAACCGCCAATAAAGTCGGCAAGAAGTGGGCTAGTTTATTTACCCATGTTTTGTTTTTTCGGTAAATTAAGAGCCCAGCGAATTCCCTTTTTCGATGTGGGCATGGACTAACGTTACTGACCACCATCACCGGGGATTAACGTGACTTCCAAACAACATGATGTTTCCAGGTAAATTCTGTGAAGAAAACGTGTTTTTTCAGTGATTTCTAAGCGCGTTAAAGGGACGTTAATCAGAGTTTGTCATGCTTTTCCTCTTTTTGACAGATTTGCGTTGTTCCAGCTGTTGAACTATTTTGCTCTGTGTAAAACACCCAAATTAAGCTAATCATAACACCCCGCCCATGTTGATCATAAATATATTATTGATCTAAGAGGTTTGTTATGTTAAGAAAGTCAAACAACCCATGGATGGTTTTCTTATCTACCTATTCATCTCCTTAACGCATTGTACTTTTTTTTAATTGCCTGCTGTCTCCTGGCAGAGCCATTAAACCATAATTTACCTCAATGTACAATATCCTGCACACAGTGAAAGGCACCCTAATCTGTCTTTTAAGGCCATGTAGAAAAGATTTATTGCAGACACATTAGCTAAGTACCAAATGAAATATTGGTTCTCCTGTACACACTCACTGCCCTGTCCTTCAAATCATCTGGATAATGAGGCAGAGATCATGCACCATTTGCTTTAAATTTACCTAATTACAACCCCCTTATATCAGGATATAATATCATGTAATATGTAGGCTAACAGTTACTGAAAGTTAAAATAAACATAGAAATACCAACCATATACTAAAAATTGAAACCAAAGATGGTGGGGAAAAATAATCAAGTGAAGTGTGTTGGCAGTAATCCTTGATTGATCTCAAGCAGCTTTGCTCAACAGTAGTGCTCGTGAAGTTCAGAGTGTAAAATCAAAAACTGATTTCAGGACATTTCAGGCTTTCATGTCAATACCCCTAAATTTAACTGATGTTAGAGACCAAACCCAGAGAAAACAGAGCAGCACACCCAAACCACAAAGTGAGTTTTTTTTTCCATCGTGTGGGCTTTCTGATCCTTTCACTTAGATTAAATTGTATGACTTATCAGAGTGCATTCCTAAATTGATAATGATGTAAATGTATGCATTTTTAACAGGGCAGACATGTTAAGCAGTATACTATGGCTTGAGTTTATTACATTAAAAGCAACAAAAAGGGATTAGTGAATGCTTTGGAGCAAATTAGAGGCATAACTTGAAAGTGCTTGCAAACAAAGTAGTCTTCAAAGAGGCCAGGCAAAATATTTGACTCATGTGCACAAGGTGACAGCACCAATGGATGTCTATTTCGAGATTGTCAAGTGTTAGAGTTCAGAGACATCTGTGACAAGCTAATTGATTGTCCCCAGACTGGCTGCGGAAAAGAGAATGTGTCGAGCTATGTTGAGGTGAAAGCTTAATTTACTGTCCTGGGGGAGTCGGCACAGAAATAAATGTCTTCCAATATCCATTTGTACAATATGTGGTGAGGTGGAAAAATTGAAATGTACTGCCATTAGCTTAATATCTCCCTACGATGTAGGTCCTGTCATACACGTATAAAGTTAATGCTGTACAAGCTCTAAATGCAGCTTTTATGACAATCAAGAAATAGGCGTCATTTCAAGTGAAAGTGACGGACGTTAAATCCTTGTGTTGGGCAGTCAGTATATCTGTCATGCACACTGACAACATGATGGATGAATGAACTGATGGACCTACCCATTTGTCATGGTCAGCGCTCTATTAACACACAAATACAGATGAAAAGAACGTGTTATTGGGATGTATGGCAGTCAATTACACAAATCTCAGAGTAACAATAGAGAGAAATGGGCCCTTACTGCAGAGAGGAAGAGGAGGGTGATTTATTAGCCTTGCTACCAGAGAGTTTGTATTCTAGCCAACATCATGTTGTCTTGCCAGACAAGGCCAGCCAACAATGTTGCTCTGTTGAGCACAAAACAAATCTGCTACCCAGGCTAATAACAATGCAGGCCTGAATCTCCAGCGGAGAGGACCCAAGCGGTTTACAAAATAAGACACTTAAAGCAGAAGTAAGTGATATATTTGTGTTAATATAAGTCTTAAATAGTTCTATCTTCCGACAGCAATCACTTACATAGAGTGTTTGGTCCGAAACACGGGTCTGTCAGTCACTCTGCTCTGCTCTGAGCCCAGGAGAAAACATTTATCGTATCCTACAGTTTTTATCCAATGAGGAGAGAGAACGGCATGCAGGGCTGTGTGTGCAGCCAAGGGACGCCGTGAATGTGGCGACGTAGGGACGAGGACTGTTATGGTGCGTTCAAGGAAACTCGTATTTTTCCGACCGTGAAGTTGTACCAGTTCGATCTGGTACGAGTTCACGGGTCAGAAGTTACGAGTGGCCGTTATAGTGACTTTCACCGGTAAAACAGGTCGGAAAAACACGAGTGGGTTGCCTGGAACGCTACAAAGTCGTAAGTTGTGACTTGAAGCTGTAATTTACGATTTCAAAAGCCTGCCTGGAACGCAGCATTAGCGAAAACGACCGGACCACTTACTTCTGCTTTAAAGAACCATCTAAGCCAGAGGGCTGTGTTGTGCATGAAAGTACAGCTGTGGCCAGAGCAGCCCAGCACAGCACACAATTTGGGGCTATTTTGTATCTTTTCTATTCAAATTCATCTTGCAATGCAAACATCATCACAATGCTGTGCAGTGCTTAGGTTTCTCTAATAGCAACATCTGTACTGCACAATGATTCATTCATGCTACCATAGCTTTGTCATCTCTGTTCCAAGAATACTAGCGGTCTGTCCTAAGTTTTAGTTGAAATCAGGAATGCTTTCAAAGTAAAAGTAAACAAAGACCATTTGTATCCAATAGGAACAGTGATGAAAAGAAAAACACCACATCTGAGACACAACTTGTTGTAGGCCTATGTAAATCTAATCCTAACATGTATTTGAGATTAAGCGCTGTTTTCTCTTTGTTTTTCCCCAAACATGTTCAGAGGAAAGTGCCAAAAAATGTCATCCAAATGAGGGTGCTGAGGGCCTTTCCATGTCTTGACCCATCCTTATGGCTCCAGAGCTGTTAAGAGCTTGGTGATGAGATTAAATGACACATGAAATGACTCCATTAGAGCGCAGTAGCACCAGTGAATATGAACATCTGATGCTGGTTTACAGAGTAGACGCATCATCCCCACCGGATGGCTTCACTGCTGTCGATGACACCCCCCGTGTCAGTGGAGAGAATCTGCCTGATCAAAGATTACTTACCTGCTCTGATAAACATGCCAAGCCAAGTGGAGCAGAGCCCTGAGGAAGGGGCTCGCCTTGCCTCGCACGCACACGGTTTAGCGTAAATCAAAAAGAGCACAGTACAGGGGCCAGGAGAGGAGGCGGTCCTGAATGCAGCAGAGCACTCACAGATAATTCCCCCCACCTTTTCGTTGACCCCTGACGGCCTTTCATTTTCTGAGCCTTCTGATCTCTTTTTCGCAAAACAGGGAGACGTTACAGAGAATGAAAAGAGACAGCTCCTGTTTAGGATTCAATTACAGATCGCTGTGTTGAAGTAGTTCAGCCCATTGTTAGGTCTGTCTGCTTGCTCTAAATACCACCGGGAGCCAATCCAACCTATTCCAACCCCTATTGATTTTTAACATTATCACTTATCAGAGTTAGTGTTTCCAGCAAACCGTTTTATGTATGGGCTAAATAATTAACTGTTAACCCTGACAATCATATTAATTATGTTATGAAAGGGTGCCTGTTTATGGTTGTATTTATTTCATCCAAACTCATTGTCAATGGAAAATGCAATATAGCCTAACATTTCTATATTTGCACTTTGTTCCTACATCTTGCAGGCCGTCCACCCCACCCCCCTTTATGTTTATTAATGTAATATCAGACAAATTTCATAGTATAAATGTAATCATTTAATGATTTAAAAAAAAAACTTTTTCTAAAGTAAATCAAAATGATTAATTTGTATTTGCAGGTTCCAAGTGAGGGAAGCAGGGCATCCTACCCAGCTACTGTAGCAGAGCCAGAAGCAGGTACTTTTCAGCTTAATTTTTTTTGTTACAGTTGCATTTCTTGTATACTAAATATTAATAACCAGGCCCCACAAAGTGATGCTAGCTGGACCTATATTTTATTTCCCAATCAGATATTTAAAGGGGACGTTTCCATCTGGAGGGGTTGTATTCGTGTGAAGCCTGAAACACATTTGAATACATCGGGTTAGGGTAAACAGCTAAAGCATCATGGTTGGACTTGGCCATGATTTGATGTCCTCAAAAAACCCTTGAAATGTTTCCAGCCTTTGTAAACCAATTCAGGGCATTTGTCCCCCACACCTCCCCCCTCCCCACTGCTTTGACTGCTGTGCCAGTGAGGGAGTCCATTCAATCAACATCCCTTCAGCTAAAATTACAGTAACAAGAAAACAGTTTGAAATAATATTGTTCCATTACCCTTTATAGATCATCGTACATAGAAATACAAGAGTGAAACTTCTAACTTCAACTTGACTCAAGGGCATGTTGTGCTGCTGGTAGACTGCAGATTGGATTGTGTACAAGAGTGTGCATAGATGTGTCGAGTATACAAGTTGTTTGAGTGTGTTTGTGTGAGCAGGACAGGGAGAGGCGGGCGGGGGGTGTCAGTGGGAAGAGGGGAGGTACTCACCCCTTCGCTGTTCTGCCCAGTGTTAGCCAGCATCTCCTGCAGGGCCCGCACTGACAGGGACTGCTCCAGCACAAAGTTACAAATACACAGGTCCGGAGGAACATACTGCAGGATGGAGGGAAAGACGGGCAAGGAAATTAAGGAGGAGAGAGGGAGGGAGAGGGAGGGAGGAGGAGGGGAGATGGAGTGGAGGACAAGGGGACAGAGGAGAAGAAACAGTTTGAAGTTGAAGTGGCAATGACAGGCTCCTCTCCTGGGCACAAAACAATGTGGCAGCGATTTATTCTCCTTGAAATCCCTTCACTGATCCCTAAGAGGAAAATACCAGGTAGCACTGGACCTCAACCTTTCTACAACTGTTCCATTGAAGAGCTCAGAGAGCAGAAATGGATTCAGCAATGCAGTTTATAAACACATTTTATGATGCCCACTGAGTGACATTGTAAAAGTTGACGGCCAAACAGACTGATGAACTGTGACATGCAGGCAGTTGAGTGACCGATGAAATTTGCAGTGTCAGTTTTGAAATAGCACCCAACTGAAGCCTATGATGGCTCAGTGAAGAAATATATTATTATACATTTTTGGAGGAAACTTCTTCAGCTGACATCAAAAAGATATTTGAACTCCCATTTACCAAATCCATAAGGACAACTAGACATTTCCTTAACTTTCCTATGATTGACTATTTACACAGACATGCTGTATGTTTTTATCCACCTGAAAGAAATGAATCAGCAACATTTCAACATGCGCACACTTATTTATGCGCGTAACATTTCGTCTACAGTCTCATATTTAACGAATATTTCCATGGCGGTAATTGGATACGGTTTTAACTGCAGGGCCTGATCTGAGACAAGAGACCAAGTGAAATGATTAAACTGCTCAGTGAGGAGTGGTGCTCATAAATAATTCTGATGACTTCCAACTTCTCTGCCATCCCGGTGTGTAGCTAACGAGTGGCTGGGGATTATGAGGAGGGCTGTCAAAAGGCGTTCGGCCCGCAACTGCAATGACCGATAATTAGTGTGGGTCGGCCGTATTCCTCTCAGCACCTTGGGTTGTCTCCTTCTGGCTCGGTGCTGTAACAGGCTGCACATTGGTCCTCCACTTGTGAGCAAACTGTTGATGTTTGTGTGTAAACTTTTGAAACAAGGGGATAATATACTGTAAAGGTGTATTTTATTGGGAAGCAATAAAAAAAAAGGCAACTCAGGTTTATCAAAGAGCCAGTGCATACTGATGAGAAGAATATGAAGTATATTGTGGTCTGTATTTTAAATCATTATTTAGGTAATTAAAAAATCGCAAGTCATCTGAGATTACATCATCCTTGTAAATTAGTTTCTTCTTTAAAGCAGTTCAGAGACCTGGGACCTCCTTATTAATAGCATCCGCTGTTCAAAGTATGAAAAATGTATTCACTTGGTGATATGCTAGATGGCACTGTTGACTGTGAACATCACACTGCTGACATGGCATATATACAACATGTAAACAAACACAGTCATATATTATTGTTTCATATCCTCACCCTATTATCCTCTCGGTATGATTTAGTACTTAATATAATTTGTCTCCTATTTCAAAACAATAGCTGGCTTCATATGCCATGCATCACTGTCCATCTCTACCCGACACACCAGGAGTGATTTAAGGTGTTGGGCGCCGGCCCCGACTCCGTAACACAACCGGCCGACCCTTGAACTCTGCAGTGAAGTGAGAAATGTGAGCAGAGGGGAGGGCTGCTGGGTGATAATGAGGATGGCACCGCTCTGTAACTCAACACAAACATGCAAGGGAACCTCCAGCAACCACTATGTGTGTGTGTGTGTGTGTGTGTGTATGTGGGTGTGTGTGTCCACTTCTGTGTGCTATATAACCCGCAGCCTGCAAGCAGATGCTGTCCACTCTGATATTCATCATTTAATTGCATTTACACCCAGATAAGATTTTGCCACTGACCAAAAAACAAAAACTATAATGGGAAGAGGCGTTGATAATGGGCCGACAGCCCCCAAAATCTATTTATCTCACCACATAACTCGAGCGAGGGCCAGAGGCATATTTACTTTTGCCTTCAAGCGGATGCAACATGACAAGACGCAGCTACACCTGTGGTGTCATACGACCTTCTACAGCGATAACTCGCAACCTGCTGCAGACCTTACACCTCTTATGAATTATTCACTGACAATTTTCCAATTATCATACTTCTTCCAGGGTTGGGCAGACATACTGAACATTCTGCCATGTCTTTGAATAGAAAAAGACTGTCTCCATGGTCACACTGACCTTTTACAAAGTCTAATTTTTTTTCCACACTCTACAGGGAGCCTGAGACAGTACAACGATATAAGCTGTAAAAATAAGTGAAATGATCCTTCAGAAGATCAAACAATTTGACATTTTAGATTATTACATTATATGCAGGCTATTCAAAGGAGATTTATAAAAAAAAAAGAAAAAGAAAAAAAAGTGAAATATGGAGATTTCTCCCATCTTTTCAAAGTCATCTGCTGTTCCCATTAATCCCATTAACTCCCTCTTGTTCCCTAACAAACAGCCGTGTAAGCAGAAATGAAAAGGATCATACAATTATAAAGTCTGGTGATATTCCAGAGATTTCTAAGCCAGCGTCATCAAAACTGATGAAAAGACCAAAGCAAACAATGAAGTGACCCCACTGTCTAAAGTAGCCAGTGCCTGATGGGGTTTATTTCTCTATTGTTGTCAAAAAAAAAACTATTAAAAGCACATCAGTGAGCCACAACCTCACACTGGGTAACACATTGCTTCATTATACTGAACATGGACACTGCAGTTTATTTTGAGCTCATCCCACATGTACCATTCTGATGCTGTTAATACCAAAACACCGCCGCCAACGCATTTTTGCAGAGAGGTCTGCCCCAATGTCGTTTTTTAATGAATCTTCATCATCACAAAAACAGTGACAGCACAAGAACGATGGAAGCTTAACAATACGTTGTTATAGTATATCATCCTGTATGTGGAACAATGCAAACACTCTGAATTGTTCTTCAATTGAACCTAATGACTCGCATGTTTCATCCTCTCTTCACCTCCAGCAGCAGCAGCAGCAGCGGCAGGCAGCCAGGCTTCATTAGAGTCTGGAAAACGAGGTGTCAACACCTGAGATCAGCCAGCAGATGACGGCCCCTCCCCGCGTGCCAAACCACAGCCGTCTACCCCTCGACACTCAGCCACATTTCAAACCCAAGGAGGTCCGGAGCATTGTCACCGGTACCAAGGTGAAAGGAGAGATGTGTTTGTGACTAACTGTCTTTAGAGCTCTGCAGGTGTAGCTGAACAACAGCTCCAGGTGGGTGAGCTATTCCAAATTTTTCACAGTCTTAATGCTCAGTGGTGGCCCAATTTAAAAGAAAAAAAACTGGCTTTAATTCAGTGGTTCTCAACTGGTGGGTCGGGACCCAAAAGTGGGTCGCGGACCCGTTCTGGATGGGTCGTGGACAGCTGGTCAAAAAAGTAAATAATATTTAATGCACATCTGATGTTGGACATGTCTTTTATTTTGAAAAATAACTTATTTTGAAAGGCACGAGACACGTGAACACATGCAGTTGTAATGCTCCTCCTCACTTTCTTATTATTTACTCTGAATGCAAAGATATCAGTTTCTTATTAATGTGGCCTGAATGCAGTGAATCTGGTTTTGTTTTGTGGGTCTTTATTTTGTGCAATTTGATATTTATTCACTTTTGTGAACATGCTCTGAATGCAGAGATGCATTAGAAGTCAAATGTATCGTTTTGTTGGTCTCCATTTTGTGCAGTTTGATATTTTTTTATTCACTTCCGTACATGCAGTTGTCATGGTCCTCCTCAGTTTCATTCATGTGCTCTGAAATGCACTTTGCTCAATAAAGAGCTAAATTAGTTTTTAAAGGCTTTAAAAACAAACTCTTGGTTTGAATTCTATAAAAGTGGGTCGTGACTCTTAATGACCATGGGAAAATGTGGGGCCCAGAGTGAGACTAGTTGAGAACCCCTGCTTTAATTGATATGCACAGCTCCAAAAAAACATCCAAACCTGGCAGTGGAAAGTTTTACAGTTGAAGCAACTAAGGGTGAAGCCAAAACCAAAAGAGTATCTGCATTATCAGTATAAATATATCTGCTGCATTGTCTCTTCCACGTACATCTGCAATACTGACTGACAGTGAACTCTCCCATCGAAACGTTTCAGAAATATCTCTGAAAATGCTGTGACTAATGATGCACAAAATGATATACAATGACTATGTTCCTATTTAGAAACAGGTTCTGCAGAGCCAAAGCAGTGCCTCATTCCAGCATGCTTTTTTTTTTCTTTTTTTCTTTTCTTTGAAGACCATACAGTACGTCTTGTCAAAAAGAAAATTAATGAGACGTGTAACAGAGAACTGACAGCGCTGGTGTGTTGTTACATCACCGCAGATGTGAAAGATGCATATTCACATCATTCAGTCACAATGGGAACCATCACTCCTCTAAACAATAAGGCGACACAAGTGGTGACAACCGTAGTCTGCACATCATTGCTTGTTGTTGTTTGTTGTCTCGTCTGTCCGGGCACCGTGACCGACCACTGGGAAGCGCCGGTGCAGAAACAAATACAATATCCCTAACTGACCCCCATAAAGGCTGTCAGTTATGTTTGTTGGGCTTCTGGCCATGTTGATAACACCACAGTAGGAAGTGAAGCTGGTTGGCTGCAGCAGTAGGGGTGTGTTTTTCTCTCTACACCACCAAGGCACCCATTTTGAGATTTTTTTTTAACCTAATTAGGCATAGTTTGCTCAGCAGAACCTGTACTTTCTGATTCAACCCCATTATTAGACAGGGCAGCTCATCGCAATAAGAGCAGGTGGACGGGAAGGAGGATAAACAGATGGGTTTCAGTCAGTGTTTCTTTGATTTATTCAGTTTTTCAGAGGGAGGCTGCCAAGGATCAAAACTGGACTGCAGACTATATTTGGATGCAGTGTTATTTTGTGCATCTATTTAACTATGCAGGAGAAACATTTTTTCAAAGGAGAATATGTCCCATATTAATTGTTCAAGGATCCAATTACTGGGAGATGTACCGGTTATTAATTATTGAGAAGGGGAGACAAACAAAACATGTGCTAATAAAGTTCCAACTTTTTTGTCCTTTCATACTTTCTCTGAATTAACATCACCATCGTGCAGATTAAGGACATTCATCCACTTATCATTTGGATTAAACAATGGATGAGACCAGACGTCTAGTTTTCACAAAATTAAATGTCTGAACATTCTTATCTGGGTCAGTTTCAAGAAGTTTAATAAGCTGCTCTTAGTTAATTACATTTCACAGATTTTTTGCTGTACATGATATTAGCTGTTGCAAATCCTCATTTCATTATCTTATCAAAAGAGTAGCTGTCCTGTATCAGCATGGTGGGTGTCCACTTATACATTAAATACCAACCAGGGGTACTCGTGCCACATGGGGCTACTCTGCAGTCGCTAGGGGCTCATGGAAAACTGGGCGAGTAGCTAATTTGAAGAAATGCACAGGTATAGCTAGGTTTCGTGCTCACATCAGTCATCGCACATATTGCAATTACAAGTGGCTTAGTGAGTGGAAGTTGAAATAAGTAGCTTAAGGTGATGGATAAGTGAAAGCGATGGATTAATATTTAAAATAGCCAGGATATATAGTTGAAATGGATAATGGATATATGGTTCGAAGAGTAAGGTAAGTGTAAGGATAATGGTTCAAATAGTTATTGTGTTAAACAGCTCTAATAGTTAAACTTAGGCTCAGAAGGCAAGGTGGTTCGCTATTAATAGGTTGGCAAGCAATGGATAAATTGTTCAATAAGCTTTTTGGAGATAAACAGCTTAAATAGCTCAAATACAGGTTAACTTGGATAAAAGCTGCCGGAATAGATAAATGCAGGCTAAAAGATAAGTGAGATCAGTTAGTTAACTAAAAGTAAAGATATATGATAGGAATGTCTAAAAGTAAGTTCAACTGCATCAGAATAAAATAATTTTAGTAACTATTTTAGAGTCAATAAAGGTAGATAACATCCAAATGAATATATTTTAAACTTGGTGGGTGGTGTTGAAGAGGGGCTAATGGAGCTTATCTAATGAGGCTGTGGGTTCACAAAGACCAAAAAGTTCAGGAAGCACTGCACCAACACATGAAAAACGTAAAGAAATGTCAGCCACATTTTCAGCTTGAGAGACAGTGGTGGACACTGGCTGTCAGCCGAGACAAACATCTCCAGAGTACTGCCCCATCTTAAAGGTCATATTCTTCTCTAGCTGCCAGTTTCAAGCCACAGCTTGTCATTTTTTCCCACATACAGTAATATCAGCAGCAACTTTAAAATGTCCTATTTTTAAACTGGAAAGCTGTCTGCCGTCCTCACCTTAGCTTCCGATGTGGATTCCAGGTAACACACACGGTTTCCTAGCCCCTCGGCGGCCAGGCAGAACTTGCGATGCAACTTCTCGATGGTGGCCACACTCTGGAGCACCACCTCATCGTCCTGCCAGAGAAGAGAGGAGCATTAAAGCCAAATATATTCAACAGTGACCTATCCAAAATAAACAAGACACGATGGGGAGAAAATAATCTATACTGGCTCGATTTTGTTGTTTCCTCTGCTTCCCTGTTTTGAAATTCAAATGTACAACAGTTCAAACTGTACTGAACTCCCCGAATGCACATTTGACTCACAGTACAGAAGACACTGCTGCTTATTTACACAAAAATGGCATAAAAGATAACTGACTGAGTAGCCTCGAAACCAGTAATCGTATTACATTGTGAATGTGCCAAGAGGAGTAAGATCCATCACAGTAAAAACACTGCTTTTATAGGAAGAGAGTAGAGGTAGCGATATTTTTGTCATGTTTTGATAAGTGAAATAACACCTCCTCAGTGGATGACAGGATGGAAAATAAATAAAAAGTGCACAAGACGCTCCAGCGAGGGTTGAAAATAAAAGCACAAGGACACGTCTTGTTGATAAATTAGGAAAAAAAAAAAAACCCACTTCAGAGGCTAAAAAGAAGAGAGCAAAAACTGCATTAATCAATAGCACTGAGGGCAGTCCAGCTTTGAGTGGTATCATTTCTAAACCTGTTACGCAGACTTCGGTATCTCTGTAGGAGAGATCAAGACCTCTATTCAATCAGTGCAGCCAATAAATGAACATCTGTATCTGTCAGGGCAGAGAGGTTCAAGCTCTAGTTGGCAACACACACACACACACACACATATATATATACACACGTATACACATATTGATTTGTTTGTGTGAGTGAGTGTGTAGTGTGTGCGGTCTGTGCATGTCTCCTGCCAGCTCACGTCCCACACTAATCTGAGCTGATGGTTGCCATGGTTCTGGCTCCCACCTCCTTCACAGCAGTATTAATTCAATAGATTTAGATCCAGGCTGCAGAGCACCCACAGACTCAGGAGGCAAGATAACAGACCCTGACAGTGTTTCAAAGAAAAGATACTCTAAAACAAAACCAGACAGTGTTACTTACAGCACAGTGGTTGCAATGCGAACGCCACCGTGTGATGAAAGTTTAATTTAAGAGGGTCTTTCAGCCTTTCAGTGCACTGCATTATACCGTCAGACATCCACCACCACTTGGATGGAATTGGAAACGAGAGATAATATCTCTTGAGAGGAATCTAGGGGAGTTAGGATTGAGTTTTTTTTCTGTTCTTTCTGTTCAAACGGACACTGCAGGAGTCAACTGAAGTCATTCTCAGTGTTTTCATTGTTCTTGAAGATGCTCCATTGTGTGTGTTGTGTTGGCATCGCACCACAAATTAGATCTTTAGTCTTGTGGGAGCTGCTCGAAGTCAAAGCGGTGCTGAGTGGACAGTCGTCGAAGTCTAAATGAATTAACCAACACTATGAAGCTGTTCTTGTGAAGTCTTGCACAAAAACCTATAAGTGGATGGCTAGACACGAGTGATATTGAACAAAAGAGAAACCACTGACCCCTGTGATAGAAACAAGTGCAAGGGAATTTAGTAATTAATGCCATGTTTCAGACGTTGAACTTGATGGATAAACACATTAAGGTTAAAGGAGCATTTTTACAGACTCCAATCAGAGCAGAAGTTAATTAGAGGAGAATGAAACAGGATATGTTGTTGAATATTTTGCAGTACACCAACAAGCCTCGATTAAAGACGTTGTATATTTTCAGTGAGTTTGTGCTGTAGGGCAATAAACATCCATCTTGGAGGACTTTTAACGGATAAAACCGAGGCACAGTGGAGTTAAATGTCATGGTGAAGTAAATGAAGGGCTGAGCTGGCACAACGGTCCATACCAGCAGCGCTTTAAATACCCCACCAACCCAACTTTGTGCTTCAGGGTGGGTGATTAGTGATCGCAGAGAGAGTATCAGCGTTGGCTCTGAATCACGGCCGCAGCTTTGCTTTCCTGGTAGTTTTGTGATCGCTTGTTGTTCCAGGCTACAGACAGGGAAACTCAATATGGCCACAGGATGACCGGAGACTTGTCACCTCTTTAAAATCAAGTCAATACACCACTTTCTTTACAGCTGTTTGGGATAGACTGGTGGCCTTGGCACCAGGTCCTGGCACCATCGCCTACTGTGTCTACATGTGTACGTACTGGCTGACCACGCCTCTTTGTGAGGCTCATGAGCAGACATAATATACGGTTGAGTATTAGTTGAACCTGGTACAGAGAGGTGTTGATTCAACTGTACTGCTCTTTCGAAGGATGAACTTTATGGTGCTGTCGAGTTGCATTGAATTATACTGACAGGTGTTACTACTGTATTATTTTGCCCACCACTTTTATAGCAGCGAGAGTAGACCAAATCAATATTCAACAACAGCACAAACACAGTTGGAACAGACACTGAACATTTTAACCTTCATGAGCACGAGGTTTATTGTAGGACTGTATTACACTGCATTTATTTTAGTTAGGCATAACAAACTTTGTATTTTGACTCTACATTCGTGCATACTTGAATTTGAAAGTGGGTAACCGCACTCCAAAGCTCAAATATTGATTTTTCTTTTTCTTTTTTTTTACCCTGACTGTGATAGTGCAGCTTCAGAACCAGAAGTGGTCAGAGTTGCACTGGGGATCAAAACACTACATAGACTGGATGCCATCCAGTCATCTGAGCAGTGTGAGGCAATGGGAGGAAGAGCAGAATGGATGATAATGCCAACGTCGTTCTAAATAAATACAGCCGCAAGAGACGCCGTTTATGGGGCCATTCGATGTCAAGGGGTGAACGCGTACTGTAGTGGCTTTGGCTCATAAATGTCCACACAATCGTTATGATCGGAAACCTCAAAGAAAACCCAATGAAACGCCCATTTGAATCGGCGGCCAAGACACTTTATTAAGACACTTTCTGTCACTCTCCGCGCCCATGACTTGATCCCAGGCCAGAGAATCTGGCGAATCCAAGGCAAAGTGATCCTCGCAGCAGCAGTGTGACCATCTGCTAGACAGCTAAGGAGCAGCATCAGTACTATGTATAGGGTCCTGGCCTGTGGCAGGAGGAGGTGAGTGAGGGTTGGGTGGCTGCTTCACCCAGCTTCCAAGTGTAGAGCGGGAACTTGACCCTGCCCTCTCCCAACCCCGACCCCACCCATTCTCACTAGCCCCCCATATCCTCCTAAATCCTGCAGAAACCAACGTTTCTAAACTAGAAATCCAAAGTTTTTCTTGAACGACCTATTGGATGTGAAACTGCCCCTGCAAAAAAATAAAATCTCTTAACCATTTCCCCAGTCTTGGTCTCTTTTCCTTTCCCCCCTCCGCCTTCGTTCGCCAAGCACTCGGCCTCCGTGTGCCTTAACAGACAGCGACAGGTGTGTTTCTGTGTGTGCGCCCCCGATGCATCCAGCAGCCGAAACCCGAGAACTCCCGATGCTCCGGCGTGCCAAATAAACTCCCACAACTCACCCGGCACTGCCACCAATGTGAACTTGAGAAAAGGTGAATCTGTTCAATCCCTCAGCGCTGCTATTTTCACACGCATGCTTTGCACATGCTCAGTAGGAGTTCCCCCAGGCAAGCTTTGAGAAGAAGTGGAGGCAGACGGGTGATTAAAAACTGAACGAAACAAAGAAAATTCCAGCACGTTTGCCTCCTTGTTCACACTGTCTCAGCAGTGTACGCTGTCTAAATAGCTCTGACCACTCAGGAGTCGTGTTTCTCATAAATGTCAGGCAAGGTGCTAAGTGCAGGTTGAGCTACGTGTTTTTAGTGAAGCTTAGCTTAGCAACATGGTAGATGCAGTGTAGATGTGTGAAGGAGGATAACCTGCTAAGCTGGACGGGGGGCTGACGACATTAACCTATCAGAGGACTGAGATTCAAAGCCTGACATTTGTTTCAGCCGTACAAGAGCCTGCTGTGAAATAAATAGACTTTTGGACTTCTTTTTATCCCAAAGCTGTGAACGCATCGCAACTAACACAGATCTAAATAGTCTTTGCATTCATGGGTGATCCGTCAAAAACCATGAGCACCTAAATTAAGTTATTATTCACAAGAGTTCCAACCTCATGTTTAATTTTTAAAAACCCTGTGGAGCCTTAGGAGATGAGCGAGACGCCGGCTGTGTGAAAAAATGATTAAAAGGCAAAGGAGAATGTGACAAAGTGCAGTGAGGGTGAAAAATAGAACAGAAACAGATGAGGACGTAAACAGGAAACGGAGAGGGGAGGAGGAATGAATAACTCACTTTTTGGGGGGCAGGATGACATTTTAGTTTTGCAGATATTTTTCCCACCACATTTATATCAATGAAGGTAGGCTATGGAACAGGAACAGCTCCCTGTATGATGCAATACAGTTCAACAGCAGCACAGACTGCAGCCTCTGAAATGATCACATAGTTGAGCCAACACCTCTCTAACACATTTTCTATTAAAAAAAAACCTTTATAAATACAGAGCTGTTTAGTTTCCCATGTTTACTGAATAAGATAAATAAACCTCCAACAGAGTGTATTTAGAAATAATATCATTGGTTGAATGCAGGCTGATGGAAAGATCCACAGTATACTTATGGTTAATGAATGAGTCAGCTGTGGATGCACCTGCAGCTATTCGCAGGCATAAAGATGCAAAAGACGACCTTTATATATTAGTTTAATCTTAATCTTTATGCTTAATTGTTGCCTGATTGGACCAATAATTTAGATAAGCTAAAGAATCTAAGGTTAAGTGCTGAGACTGTTCACTGTTCAAGTGTAGTGTGACATTTTCACAGCAAAGATCATTAGATGATTTCATAGGTCACACTGATCTATATCATTTTGTGACAGAAGTCCACATTTTGAGCAGCCAGCAGCTGTTTATATCTATCTGAATATTGTTTCCAGATCCATTTGTTTCAATATGGTCAGATAGAGGTACAAAATAACTAAAATATTAGAGTTGCAATCATCTAATCAGTTAACTAACTGACAAACGGATCAAACAAATATTTTATTAATCAATTTATTGTTTTGAGTTATATTCTACTTTTAACCACACATAACATGACATTTAAAAAAGACATTAGAACAAGGTTAAGAAACTTTTGATGGTCATTTTCACCATTTTCTGACATCTAATGATGATTTACTGAAATCTTGCCAGTCAACAGATAATTAAAACAACAGCTAAATTCGTCTTTGCATTTAACACCACTGAGACGGCCGGCCTTAACAGGAAAACAATAAACCCAAACATTAAAGCAGTGATGAGAACTGTGTGATAGAAGATCTCCTAGTCCTGATTGAGTTTTTAAACACGCATAAGCATAAATTTCACTGTTGCATTGTTATAGCAAGAAAGAAACAAGTTTAGTAAAGTTTTCCCCGACATCTCGGAACCGCAGCAACATGACTGATGTGCCCTGTTGCCATCCAGAGCAGCTAACTCAAAGTGCAAACTGGAGGCCTCCATCATTGTTACTCCTAATCAGTGATGGGGAAATGTCGTCATTATTTTTTAGCTCCGTTGTTCCCAGAAGTCATTCTTCACAATTACACATTCAGCTGCTGCTGCTGCGTCTTTGAGGGAGAAGACAGAAAGTAATACAGAGTGCAGGAGAGTAGGACACGGGCAGATGGAAAGATTATACCCATTCACTCAGAAAGTTTTAAACTTCCATAGAAACTCTTCATCCTCACCTGCACGATAACAATTCATAATCTTCCCCACTCTGTGTTTAAGCATTAAAAGCAGTTACACTGGGGCCATTCAGAAGCCAGACCGCTCTCCATCGTAACTGATTAATGAGGTGTTTAAACGAACAGGATCTAGATCCACGTTTTTCTTTCCAAGCTGCCGTTTAGGCCCAAAACACAAACAACATGAGGTGAACATGGAGCTGCTGTCCGTGCTGCCTCAGCAGGAGAAGCCATTATTCAGATCACTCTGGGTAAATTATTCATTTAGTCGTATTTTATATGAACAAACAGCTTCACGGAGCCCCCGCACACCTTATTACACATAATGACATTGATGTGTGGTTTTCCTGTATGCAAATAAGACCGCTAATGCAGCTTAAATAGAACAACAGTACTGTAAACAGGAGGTACATGTTGTCCAGAGAGGGATTGAAGGCCACATAATTAAATTGCTTCTCAAGCTTTGCCGTCACCCTGTCTGTTTAACTTCTGATTGTTCACTTCAGAGCAGTGCTCACTGCTCCTGCCCTTGTTGTCATTACCGGGTCACCCTTTGTAGTTTGACAGGTGACACTTGCTGTGTTGAGTTTGATTGGGTTTAGATTAACTTTATTACCATCAGTGGCGTTTTTATATGTAAGATTATTTAATAGAAAGGCTGCACACTAGAAAAACTAGAGCTTTCTCTTGTTAAAGGTGTACAGAAATGGCCGTTTGTCCTGTTTGTCGCGCCGAGTTGTCACGAGCTGCAACACGAGTTTACCTGAGTAATGAAAACGAATTTGATTGGTCGTTATCAAGCGGGCGGGATATTCAAAGTTTGGGGCGAGCCCGAGCTCCGTGTGTGTGTGTGTTGTCTCAGACGTTTGAATGACGGATTACGGATCCAATATCAGTGGCTGATGAATCCTGTACAGGATGACGTATAATCCGTGCGCCTGCATTATCCAATGCGAAAAAAAAAAAACACACTTTCATCCCGGATTTACTCAAAAATAGAATTTTGCACAAAGTTTGGCCTACATCGTCTGATAGATGAGTTATTACACTAATTTTATGACCCAGAGTGGGCTTAAATTCAATTTTCTTTTCTGTACACCTTTAATGATGTGTTTGTCAGGGATCCATGCATTATAGCAATCATACAAGTCTAAATGAACAATGCAATATTCAACGTCATAAGGTGACAAAACCAAACTCTTCCTGGTTTTGAGTTTGATTGGGTTTAGATGAACTTTATTACAGATTTGATACATGTAAATTATTCAAAACAAACCCAAATCTGGAGGATCACACAAGACAAATGTGATTTTAAAGCTTTTTTGAAAGTTTGTCAAATGACAATTGTAGATACTGGTTAAATGTAATTGAAGAATACCTTGACCTCAAATAAAAAGAAGTTTTGAAGTAGTTTGGGGTATTCTGCAGGTGAACATACTGTACAGTCTGAGAGAGTCACTTTGCAGAAGATCTTTATGGTATATACGTTTAATAAATCTTCAAAACACTATGCAAAGAGCAGAACTATACCTGCTTCCAGGAGTTACACACAGATTTGTAAAGATGTTTAAGTTATCATGTGTGTAGGTGTGCATATCCAAGTGCGTGTGTGCGTGGTGTATCTGAGACCTCATAATGGGTCAGCATGAATAATGCAGTCGCCATCTGAGCTCTGTATTAAAAAAAAATGAAATAAAATTCAACATTCAAGCAAGTTTTGCCCGGTAGTACACTGCCATGGATCACAGACTCTGAGATTTATATGGTGTTCTTAGAACAAATTGGATTTTCTTGGCTTAGTTTGTATGCATATTGCTTTAGAGCGGCTTCAAAATAATAGAAGCCTCCATGCATGCAAGGCCGCCGCGTCCACCTCAGCAGAGGCGCTGAGAAATGAGGGTCCTCTGGTCAGGGATGGAGCTGAAGTCCATCATCCTGTCTGATGAGACAGAGCGGACATAGGCGAGATGTAGTGGGGTGTGAAGAGGGAGAGGGGATTGTGTGTGTGTGTGTGTGTGTGTGTGTGAGAGAGAGAGAGAGTCCAGACAGAAAGAGAAGTGCAGAGATAAGGTGAAGTGAAGACATTCACCTGAGGCAAACCTAAGTCGTCTTTTCTCCGTCTCTAAGCTCTCAGCTCCTGACCCAGGCCAACAGTTGTTTTACTCTCCATCCTGTCAGGGCTGTGTGTGTCCAACTTTGATGCACACTTAAGTTGATTTGATCTCTCATGCTGCAAAATCCTCTGACGACATCAACACAATAAGGCGAGCACTTTTTTTGTTCTCCCAGATTTCACAGAGGTCATATTTTCATTGCTCAGACACAGAAGAGCTGTGGGTCAGTGGAGGATTTGACGAGATAAACGCAATGAGCATTTCAGAGCCTCGCACAATGCATCAGCAGCAGAGTGTGACAAGGTAAACCTTCCTCTGCAGAAGCAGCACTGAGAAATTGTTTCCAATTCCTGTCCAATCTGCCCAGCTACAAGATGTCATCTCTAGGTGCCACGGTTGGACGCACAACTGCAAATATCAGGGGGATAAGTGAAAATCTGAAAATGAGGGAATTATTTGCAAAATGACAAATAAAACCTGAAGTGAAACGATCTTAAATCCCATCCTGTCAGAAAGTAATTTAAAGGGGATCAGTAAGTCAAACAAAAGATTGTTTTGTTTATTTATTTAGTTAAAGTTACTTTGGGGCCTTTTTTTTCGGATGGTGTAATGGAGAAATAAATGAAGAGAGAGAGAAGGGTCATGACATATGCAACAAGAATAAATTATTTTTTTGCAGTAATTGTGAAAGTGACTGAGCAGTTGATTCTCCTTCATTCTCTCTCATTATTGCTATGACGTGCCCTTGAGCAAGGCACTCAGCGCCAGCTCTGTTCAGTCACTGTATAACAAAGAGTTATGGTTGAAGGTGCTTTCATGGTCAGCACACATCACTGCTCCAACAAAAACTTGGCTTCAAATTTATAATCAATCATTTATATATATATATAAAAAAAAACAACAACAACAAACCAGTGCATTGAATGATATTGTCAAAGTCGTGTTTTGTATTGATGAACCTGCAGAAAATGATCACATGACTCTGCAGCTCCCTTCACCTTTATACTGTAGCACGCCGGCTTATTAGGTCAGCAGTTCAGTTCACTCTTACTGCTTAAGTGGTGTTTTTTTTCTACAGATAAAAAAGTCTTTAGCAGCGACATAGCCCTAGATTTCCCACAGAAGTTGGTAAGCAAAGCTACAGTATAAGAGATGGACTTCCATTTATCAGGTGGTGAGAAACACAACATCAACTGAATGATATTGTTTCATAGTTATATGTAACTGTGGCCAAAGAAAATGAAGTATTGTAGGATTCATGATTACTAAATAAGAAACTATAGATTTAAAAAAGACTCAAAAACTTAACCTATGCTCCTCATAGTGACAGTTCTCCTGTAAACAATCATTCTCACAGGTTAAACTGTGAAAGCCGTTTATTATGACCCATTGCTTTGGTTTTTTGTTGGTGACCTCGAGCATGTGTGGTAATTACAACTTGAGGTAAGGTGATGCTGTTATATCTTATGAAATTTGTCAGAACTTGTACTGTGGTTGTAAGAAGCTGACTGAAACAAACACATATTTAGAACCTTTATAGTCCAGTGGATTAATAAAAGGCCAGAATAAAATAGTCTCTGGCCTCAAGAAGAAAACCTTAATGGCCAGAGAGCTGATAACAAACTGAACAATGTTGGCTTTAAATGAAAATGAACTGAGTGACCTGAGGGACACTTAAAGCGCTAAGAGGCTGCACCTTTTTCAGTCCTTGGTTGATTAATGAAGGTAATTATTTAGGTTTAACGTCCACACACACTGCTGCTCCTGCTCCTCTTTGGATTCTACAACTCAGTCTGCCTGGAACCAGCACAACAATATACCACACAACATTTCCTGCTGAAACTGAAATATCAATAGGCTAAATATAGAAGTTACGTACATTTGTAATATTGCTGGTTAAAGGAAACTTGACCCACACTATAGGAATATAACATTGTAAAGTGTAGTACATTTAGAGCCACTAATTCAACTAAGGTATTGATTTTGATTGTGTAATGCATCTACAATCATTCACAGTCTTTGTGTTTGTGAGACAGCAAAAACAGGCTGTAACTACAGCCAATTAAATGTGATTTAATATTACAGTAACTACGTTTTTCAGTATTGATATGAATGAGCACAGCGGGTGAGGACAAACCAGAGGCCACACAGTAGCTTAAGAGCCTTGTTCTACCTGCTGCATAATTTATGTGTATTTTATAAGCCTTACAAACCAGTTCAAGGTTGAAGACGCAGAATAATGCAAACATAAGGCAAGTCTTCTTTCTGGTAAACAAAATAAAGTTGACCTTTTCTCCAGGTAGAAGCAGCCAGAGATGAATAAAAACATTTCCAGTTAGAATTTATTCTGATCTCATATACATATAGTTTCAGAGCTAAAACAATTTAATTCCATTTATACAAAACATTTCAATACAACTCAAAGCAGCTTGGAGCCAGTGAAATACTTAACAAAGTCAGTGATGCCAGCTTAGATGATCAATTAGTCCTTCATCCAACGATACATTAAAACCCATAACATCCAATTTGTGAATGAAAAGCACTGAGGCGCAGATTGCGATGTTGGGTGCAGCCACCTCTACAAAGCCAAAGCCGTGTAGATGATGACGATGATGCCAACCTGCCGCCTCGCTGTCCTTCAGCACTGATGACTGAAAGAGCCGGAGCTGCCAGAGAACACTCTGTTGCATTGGCACCACGGCCCGCTCAATCAATACACAGGAAATCCTTCCCATTCAATTTAGATCAAGCCGAGCGAGGTTCACCTGAGGTTGCGGGACAACGCTGCCTCTCCGTTCCCAGTGCTCACTAAGGAGGGGAAACTCTGCAGGGGCATCAACTAGTGCAATATATAGTAAAAAAGCTGCTGCACACTGGAGTGATGGCTCAGTGACTCAGAGACCGAGCAGATTTTTTCTTTTCACAAAGACATTACGAGTCCATTGTGCTCTTTACTTTTGATTATTTCGGCGGTGGCAGCTCAGAGTCAGCATAGAGAAGATATCTGAGCTCATTTTCCAAAAACGACCCGCTTGCATTCATCCTTAAAGAGTATTATTTGCATAGAAAATGCCTCTCCTTATGCCTGATTGATTGATATGAACATGCTCTGGGAGACATGCAATGATACACAGTGGATCAGTGATCATCTGTAGAAAGCCCCAAAACATCTACTAAATGGCTCATTTGGGTGAATTTATCCTATTTCCAAGGATAAAATCAAACATAAAAGGTGAAAATGTAAAGCCAATGTGGACTAGAAATCCTGCTCAGGCAAAAAAAAAAAAGAGAGACATTTACATGACACCTGTCTGCTGATGAATATAGTGTGATACGATCCGAAGAACAAGATCGTCCTCTAAATGGACCTTAAGGTGAGACAGTTCTCCTTACAATCCAGTAGCGAAAAAGAATAATTATGTTCAGGCAACCGAGGACACGTGTTAAATATTAAAAATGTCATCTCCAGCTCCTTCTGTGAGAAGGTATTTCCAACCCCAGCTCCAGCCTCTCTGCAATGGCACTTCATTAGCAGTGAATAGAATTATAATATAATTGCACATTATGTTGTAGGAGTCAGGAGGAGGAGACAAGACAGAGATATTGTAGCGTATCATTGTGATATTTAGCTCCTTTGGTTTTGTTTCTGTTAACCAGCTTTTCAATGCATGCCAAATGTTATTATAGTCTGCCTCCTGGCTACCACATGTACACCCACACATATACATTATTACAGTACAGTATCTATGTGACTGGCAGTTGATATCAAGTCGGGGTTGCCATGGGGTTTTGTTTTTTTTAGCTTTCTTCATGTTTTCTGACATTCGACTCTGATCTTGTCATTCCTCATCAACCATTCAGCCAATTAGATTAATTAAAATGTTTCCAAACCCACACTCTACATGTTGACACTATTCTTCTCTTAGATCTGGTTCAACCCTATCATCTCTTTACATTGTTTAAAACAATAATATGCAACAATCAAGTCTCAGATTACCATGACAGTGACCTCGCAGACATATAATTATGGAAAATGCCATATTAAACTTTAAGGAAACCCCTGAACAACTTGTTTTACCCAGCACTGAAACCAAACCAAGCGCATAAATCTCTTAAGTAATCACATCTGTCAGTTCCCAGCACACTACAAATCGCCCCACTACAGCACACTACAACATTGGTTTGTCTAATATATCTGACAGTTAAATGCAACACTTGAAGCCCTCCTGACACCGTCCATTACTTTGACATATTAAGCTTTAGAAAATGCTGTATATTGCTGTGTGGTAGCAAGTATTTAGTTTCTAAATGCTACTTTATCCCTATAAAAATGGCGTTAAAGTGTTACTGGTCTTATGTTGAACCAACTCAAGCACTTCCCCGGGTGCAGTTTAGTGCCAGAGGGGCAGAGCTGTATGTGCTTGTGGAAGCATCATCTTTAAAAAGGCTAAATTTAAACCCCCAGAGTCCTTGCCTTGGTATGCAGAGGGCTTCCAGAACAACATAAACTCCAAATAAGCCCAGAGGAGTTAGTGGTGGACTCTAGGCCTCAATCACCTGGTTTCAAAATGTGAAACTTGTAAAATAGTCTTAAATATATGTATACTATAAACCCTCATATTAAAAAAGCCTCATTTAACAACCATAGTCAATTATTATGGTTACCAAAACACTTATAAAAGGGCCCTACTATGCAACTGAGAGCTGTCCTATGATACTGTCCTAAGGGATCGTGGATTAAAATTTTAAAAAAAAGTTGTCACATGAATTATTAATTCAAGACATAATGGAATAAAGAAACATCAGTTGCACTGCATGGTAGAGGTAATTAGCCCCAGAACTGTGGGTGTGAGAGAAAGGGAATAAGTAAGATCAGATCATATTTCATTCTGACATAATCCTATTTGGCTTCTTAACGTACACTAATAAGCCAAGCCCATAAAGGCTTGTTGGATGACGACTAACCAGTGTGTTTGGCAAACGCAAAACACGCCATCTCAGGTAACGTTAATTAAGTGTAAATTTCCTCTAAATCAAATGAAAAACCAGGGCAGACGTGCTTATGTAACACATCCTTTATGTGTTTTTAGCTTTGGGGGAAGATTTAAAGAGATACTAGACACAAGCTGCCAAACTGTCGAGATGCTAAATATCACATAAATATCAGCTGATTGACCTGCCATGTCTACTTAAGCTTGTTTTGATCCGTTGCTATGATTGACACCTTGGCAGAAGAGGTTAGAGCAAAGATTCAATTTAGGCCTGAACACATTAACATTCTTGTCTTGTGCAACACAACATCATTGTTTCGCAGAGGAACACAGAGTCGATATGCTGCAATACACCAAATAAAACAGGTGACTGCACATCATTATCTGATGGCACTGCAATTAAGAGTTCTTATATTACAGCAGTTAGCAAACTAAGCTAATTTGCTGCGTACTCTCCGAGTCCTGCATAAATTAAATCCAGAACAATGTTGTTGTCGTCGTCGTGCTGTGCAGAACAAGCCAAAACTGAGCACTGATCATTTTTCTGGAGATGAATCAAGCAGCATTCGCTTGGCTCACGATATAAAAACTGCTTTGTTAGTGTTTCACACGTACAGAAGAACGACAGTAAACAACCTCAAACTACCAGGACAGAGTGGAAATAAGCTTGAGTGTGCGACTATAAAGTTACAGAGGGGAACTGCTGTCAGGAGAGGTGTAACATTTTCCTCCTCTCGGCTGCTTTTCGTTTTCGCCGTTTCCCTTTGACAGAGAAGCTCTCGTCGCTGCCAGCTTCCCCCGGCGTTGCACATCAACAGCAAGCAGAGTGTAGCACTGGAACTGATTCCCCGTGTCTTGGACCTTTGTCACCACCTGACAGCCGGATCATATCCCAGGATCGTTTTGAGTATGCACCTCTCTCCTAATCTCTATTAAATCTCAGGCTTAGACTGCACACAACACCAGAAATCAACCTTTATCTGTAATTTCCTTTCAAAACTCAAACAAAAATGTCAATTTGAATAATACTGCACAGGTTAAGGAGAGATGGGAAATTGAAATTAATTCCAACATATCACATGATATGTGGGAAGAAATTTGTACTGAAGTACATATGGTAACTAATTCAAATGTATGGAGAGAATTTAAATGGAAGGTAGTCATGAGATTCTTTCGGACACCTGAAATTACAGCTAAATTTAGCACTACACACTCAAATAAATGCTGGAGAAACTGTGGGCCACACATTGGTAATCAGACCCACATACTCTGGCTATGCCCAAAACTGGAAGCATTCTGGAAGGAAGTGTTTGAAACACTTAATAAAATATTTGGTGGAAATATTACAATGGACCCAATGGTGGCCCTACTAGGTCTATTACCAAGAGGTATGGAAGGAAGAGCCAAAAAATATCTCTTGCAGATACTACTAGCAACAGCAATTAAATGTATTACAGTAAGGTGGTTGAAGCCTGACCCTCCAACACACAATATGTGGACTGAAAAAATAAAGGAAATATATCAAATGGAACAAATAACATATTCCCTGAGGCTCCAAAAACATATATTCACTAAAAGGTGGAGCCCTGCTATGGGTATACTGATATCATTTTATTTCTTTTATTCCATCTTGTTTTATTCTATTCTATTTTATTTTATATTTTTCTTTGTCACTGTAGTCTCCGTCTCCTTTGTTGTACCATAACTGTTACCTTGTGTATGAAACAGCAGATATGATGATTATGATTCTATACATGATTTTGTATGAAACTTAAATAAAAATTAAGTAAAAAAAAAAAAAAACTCAAACAAAAATGTCAATAAAAATTCTATAAACCCAGCTGGGGAACAAAATCTATCAAACTATTTTGACTCCGTCCTCCACAAAACACTTGCCGGTTGTACGCAGGCTAATTCCATAATGTTCAACAGATTGTGATATTCGTGTATTTCAATTAGCACTCTTATTTTAGGGTTTCCTCGGAGGGCGCGCCTCTCTCACCGCTGAGGTTTGATAACAAGGCCCCTGTGGACCCTCGGGGGAAACCCCCCTCTCAAATCGCTGTTGTCATCAGATAACCAGGATGCCTTTGTGACAGTTGAATCTGAGAGGCATGGATCAGGCCGTCTCTGGCGTCACAAATAGTGGGAGCTGTTAAGTGCACGGTCCCGCCTGCCAGTAACAGCCAGCCAAGCCTTCGGGGGCTGACGTATAGATTCACAGTTGTTTATGAATGTGTATATACAGTACATCAACATCTCAACCACGAGACTCCATTGTGTTGTAGTTTCAGCTAAACTGGATGGACGTCAATGGAAAAACCAAAAGAACTGGACCTACACTGCAAGCTTCCACCAGCATGTTTGCAAGTTTGACTTCCTTTACTCCAGCCATCTTACAAATTAAGACTAGTCTCACAAAATCATCTGTGTCTCTGGAGAGAGCTTTCCAAAGTTTGAGAGAATAACGCAGCTATAATCCCATCAGCTTTGATTTGACATTTCAAATATTTAACACAAAGCCTGCACTATAGCTACAAGTAAACTGAGCAGCGCTCATAACGATGTGGGCGTTTACCAAGGAAGCAGCTGGGTCAAATGACGGAAGATATCAAGTTGCATTGTGGGAAATGTAGGACCCAGGGAATTGAGGGTGTGACTCATACTATACGGATGTAAAAGTGAGAGATTTCGGCCTCTACTGCTTTGATCTGCAGCCAAATTTATGGAAATAACTGGATGACCCTACAGGTTTCTCTACAGTTCCAGGCAGCCATTGGTTTCCATGTCTTTCTGTATGAGATTAAAGTTATTTCTATAATTGGTGATTGTTAATTTTGTTTTTCAGTATTACTTGTAATGCAGCTGAAGAGAAGAATATGTCTGTAGTACATGACCTCAATGCAACTTTGATGAACAACCATGCAGACTTGGATGGATTTGATGGACAACACAACTTGATTATTTCCATTAGTAAGCCTAGATTTTCATATTGAATAAAAATGAATGGAAAAAACACTCTGAATCAGCTTTCCTAAATGACAAAATGTGCAAAACCACACATATAGCCCTTTAAATAAAGCATTTCCAGACAGCAACAGATTCAGTCGAGTCAAAACAAACAAGTGAGAGAGGTTACAGCTCTATGGAGGTTAGATGAGGTGACCCAGAGATCTCCAGGGTTTTCAATCACACCAGCAATGAAGCCAATTAAAGGGCGAATTCAATTTAAAGGTTACAATCAGCTTCATATGCACCAGCTCAAATCAGCACAACGTCTCTCAGGGAGAAGGTGGGGGGTAAATATTAAAGTCTTATTGATAAATCTGCGGTACCAGGAAGGCACCCCTGCTGTGTTCACCGCCTGAGTCATTATTACTGAGTTTTATTATTGCTCCCCGCGTGCAACACCTGGGCCACAGGGCTTCACGAGGCAGGAGAGCAGAAGATTACGTGCGCGGTCAAGCAACCGCGAGAGATATTCCCTCCACACTAACATACAAGCTGTCATATCATTTACAAGGATAACTGCTGTGCATAACCACATGAACCAGTGGCACCGTAAGCAATCTGCGTCAAACAACTAAAATAGTAATCGCAGGGGCTGGCAGGCTTGCGCGTGGGCACAACTTATTGAAAGTCGTGTCCCCCGGGAGGAAATGCATTCATAAAAATAAAAAAAAAAGTGAAATGAAAATCAAACAGTGCAGAGTATGGTTATGTAGCTAAACGAGGTGTGAGATTTTTTTTATTATTTCTGTCTCAAAGGCGTTCCTGGGAGAAAACAACAACAACACGGCGATCAAAGAGGAAGGAAGGGTGGGAAACGAGAGGGGGGGATGTGTTTATGAAATAGTGTTAAGTCATTTTTGCCCTTGCACCTGCAGACAACGAGAGACTCATTGGGATTCGTCACATCAAAGTCTCCTGTCCTGTCGACAGGTGCGCCGTGGCCGCGGGGCGCAGCGCGCGACCTGCCGCAACTTCCAAAGGATAGTAAAAAAAAAATTTAAATCAATCAGTCAGTCATGCAGGATCAAATCCAAAAGATTAACCCCCTGAACTTCACATGAATCCAAGTTGGATCAGTCGGTGATTTTTTTTTCTTTTTTTTTTTCTAGGAGTTAATTGACGACCTGTCTGTCTGTCTGCTGCCTCTCAAAGCGATAACTGACTGACCGCAGCCCCCTGTGCCTGTGCCTGTGCCTGTGCCTGTGCCTGTGCCTGTGCCTGTGCCTTGCACCGAGGAAAATTATCTTTACTTACAGTTCTCAAGAACTGGATCTCATCTTCCCCTTCTCCGCCCTCAGCCATGGCTGTGAAGGAGCCTGCTCAGACTCTGGAAGCCACCACTGACTGCCGGCAGAAACGCGATGCTGTGCCTCTCAAGCCGATATTAGCATAGAGCTCATCCACAGCCATATAGGGCAGCCCGGCGAGAGCCCCCCCTCCTCCCTCCCACCACCACAACCACCACCACCCGCCCCTCCCTCGCTTCTCCCTCTCTCTGTCACTCTCTCTCTATCCCCCCCACTTCCACTCCCACCTACCTACCCCTTCATCCCCCCTCCCTTCCTCCCCCTCCTCCTCCTCCTCCTCCCTGAGACCAGACGCCAGCAGCAGCAGCAGCAGCAGCAGTGCGGACCAGCGGACGGATGGAGCCGGGGCAACAGAGGACGAGCTCGCCACCCCGCTGAGGATGAGGATGAGGATGATGATGATGGTGGTGAAGCGAAAGTATCAGTCCACTACTTTTTAAAATGTTTGCCGTGAACCCCCCCACCCAATCCCTCCCCCTCCCCCTCCTCTGTCAATTGAGTCAGCAGTTTTTGAGGACTCCCTGACAGTCTGACAGACAGTGACGCACGGTGCTCTTGAGGTGGATTTGAAAGGCAGCGCTGGGGCTGAATGTAAAGTTTCTTTTTTTTTTTTTGAATGGCTCTGTCTCTCTATTGTCTGCACCCACCCACCACAGTGCAAATCCACCTCCTCATCTCACCTCTCAGCCCCTCCCTCACCCATGCACCAGACACTTCGCCCTACACATTGCAGACAGGTGTGATGATCTCAGTCCACAGAAATCGTCTGTACTATATGATCTCAGCTCAACAACTTTGATTTTTTTTCAGCTTTTGCTCTTTTTTTTAGTAACACCTACTATGCTTACATTGGCTACCCGCCTGTTTATTCATTTGTGTGTGAAAGGCAGTGGAGAGTCAGGCTGCAGCTGTATCAGTGTGCAGTCATTGTCATTGTGGATTATGTAGAAAAACCGAAACTTGTTGCTAAGAGTGACTCTTTTAAATTGATTTAGACATTGTGTGGAGGATTTAAAAATTATATCAGCAAGCTCTAAAATATATTGCTTCTTTAAGTTTTGTAATTTCAGTATCAAATCTCATTATATAAGGAATCCATATAGATGTAAAATACTCTGTTATAATAATTACCAACCATTGTACAGATTATATATTCATTATACCTACTGAGTGTGTTTTGGAAAAGAGCTGCTCATGAATTCTAATATTATCCTTCAGCATTCACATTAAGCATCTATCTTTAACGTCAGTTTCTATAGGTAGCAAAGCCTGATTGTTAATTAATTACTAATTAACGTCCATGTGGTGTCATTCACTGATAAGGAGGCAGATGAGAAAAGGGCTCAGCAGCAGGAAGGAGATCATGTTCGCTGTCAAAGACTTTACTGACACCTAGTGGTCAGTTGGTGAACTATCAGTGCAACTGCAGAGTAAAACATCAAATGTATGTAGGCTACAACTTTATTTGGATTTAAATAAATACCTTTCAACCATAATCAGTATTAAAACCTTAGGCCCATGCTATATATTTCTACATGCATGTTTTTAAGTTAAAGGAGCAAAAATGTTGCCTAATGTTGCACTCCTTATCCGGTAGCAGTCTAATGAATAATCTCCTTCTCCTAAAGATGTCATTGTTGTGGTTTCAATGACATTAACAGCTGTTTGTTTTCATTAAACGTCTGTAATCCGTCACAGACAGCTGGCCTGTAGGTCAGGTCAGCTCTGTGCACTCGCTGACCAGCGTGCAGCTCAGCATGGTGCACAGCATGACCTAAATAGAGTTCATGGTCAGAGTACGGCTGGAGGGCAGATGTGACTTACACCACCCAGTTTAGCATATTGATTAGCACTCAGATCAGGGACCACGGCTTTAACTCTGAATGATCAGGATCATCAGTCATGCACTTTATCACGTACAGTAGCCTTCATTTACTAAGGCACTTCACTCAGTGTTTCCATTTCCCACTACTGTATATTTCAATTTCTCTACATTTCAGAGAGGAATATATTTGTTTTTAGCCACACTTTATGGTTACTTTATATAGTTTCTTTACAAAAGTAATGAAACATACTATGAATTAAGGTACTTTTTTGCTATGAATATGGTAACTTTATTAGTAGCCTAGGTATGTTTTTGAATGCAGGACTTTATAGCTTGCAATGAAGAATGCTATTGTGTTGTTACTTTCACATACATTTAAGGGTTTGGATTCTTTAATCATCAATGATTTTAAGCATATTGTTGTAGGGATCCTTTGATAAGAGAGTTGATCTATTTTACATATGTGATGAAGTAAACATGTCTACAGTAAACATGAATGATGCAAAACCTTCTGTATGACGAGAAGATTAAATTGATCAATCTAAATCCTCATTGAGCCTATAGACGTCTGTGTGTTTATGAGCCCCTCAGTAGCTACCTGACAGATCTGATGGGATTACCCGTCGCGACCTGTATCCAATGAGCCAATGGGAATCGTTCTAATTTCCCCCGACGGCGCTGATTGGACGAGGCTCCTGTCTGTCGCTTCAGCGGGCGGGCGCTTGTCCCCTGTCACCTGGACGAGGCTGAGAGCGACAGAGCTGCGACCTGCTGCTGCTGCAGCTGCTGCTGGTGGAGAGATGCGACAGTTACAAGTAAGTTCATGTGTTTCTTTTGTTCTTTTAACCCTCCTGTTGTCCTTCTGGGTCAAATTGACCCAATCTGTTCCCTTCCTTCTTTCCTTCCTTCCTTGAACGAATCTGCTCTCACCCTCCATCTTTCTTCCCTTCCCTTTTCCCTTCCTTCTCTCCCACAATCCTTTTCCCCTTCCTTCCTTCCCTTCTTCCTTCCTTCTTCTTCCTTCTTTGAACAAATCTGTTCTCTCCCTCCATCTTTCTTTCCTTTCCTACCCTTTTCCCTTCTTTCTTTCCACAGTCTTTTTTGCCTCCCTCCCTTCTTTCCTTCCCTTCGTCCCTTCTTTTTTGACCCAATCTGTTCCTTCCTTCTTTCCTCCCTTGTTCCCTTTGTCCTTTCCTCTTTTTTTCCCTCCGTCCTTCCTGCCTTCCTTCCTTCTTTCTTTCCTGGCCTTCATCCTTCTTTCCTTCCTTCTATCCTTTTATCCTTCCTTCCGTTCTTCTTTCCCTTTGTCCTTCCTTCTTTCCGTTCATCTATCCCTTCATCCTTCCTTCCTTCCTTCCTTCCTTCCTTCCTTCCTTCCTTCCTTCCTTCCTTCCTTTTGTCCTTCCTTCCTTGACCCAGGAGGACATGTGCTTGATTCTCCACTGACTTAGTAGGATATGAATTTTAAAACATGAGTGATGGCATGTTTATTCTGCTTTAACAAATCGTTTCAAGACGTACAAACTTTGTGAAGTCTTGTGCGTGGACACTAGTGATGTTTATCATGTAGAAATGAGAAGTAAACTTATAAACTGTAGAAGCTGGTTGAAGTTTGTGATCCAGGTTGAGGAGTTGCAGATGAGCTTTTCATGTGTCTCCAGTGAACTGATTATTCTGTGAAATTGCATTTGAGTTACATAACTGGTAAACAAGGTTAAGACGTTTGCATGCCATCCTGACAGAAACGTTTTTTTCAGGGCTGCAAGGAAAAAAAAAAAAAGAAATATCACAATTTCCCCAAATTGAAGCTGTATTCAAACACATTTTTTGATACAGAGCAACAGTAAATATTAAGCTACAACAAGTAGTTACATTTTGGATTGATTTTTCCACCTCTTGCTTCCACGAATAAAAAATATAAACAAAAGTATGTTTTCTTCAATCAGGAGAATAAACCAAAATGCAGTTAACTATCACATCAGAACACGACAGAAGAAATCAGCTTTTACATTCAAGGATAGGATTTTACTTGTATGCATGCACTGTCTTTAGTTTAGTTTAGTTTTTTCATTAAAGGGAACAAAACTGAGGTGAGGTGTATACAATGAAGTAAAGTAATGAAACAGAAAAACCAAAAGAAACATCTCATTCTGCTTTCAGTCTGTTTTCTATTATGGAAAGAAACATCTGCAGATTTTAAACAAGTATGAATACACTTTTTTTTTTTTTCTGTGGTTTTCAGAGGTTTTGAAAACTCCAAAGAATCCATTCATGCTTGAAGAGAACCATCACCTGCTTTATCTCTGGTAATCAAATAACATCATGGAGAGCACTCACACCACCTTAAGCCTCTACACCGCCATCAGAGAGAGCAGCTGTATGAGTCCGGCCCTCTCCCTCTGCAGGGGCCCATCTTCCCCCTTCAAAGCCCCCGTCAGCTTCCAACTGACCTCTGACTGCAAGGAGGAGGAGGAGGAGGAGGAGGACAGATTTGGCCTCACAGACTTTAAAGAAAACCTCAAAGCAGTGGACGAATCGTCTGAGCTCCACTGGCTGACGGAGCTGTTACCGTTGTGTTTGGAGTGCCAGGCCTTCATGAGCATGGGAAACCAACAGGGCACGAAACTTAAGTCGAACAACTGTCACAGCTACTCGGAGAGTCGGGATGCTTCGCCTAAATCGCCAAGACTCCACATCCCTCGCAAGAGAAGACGAAGAGCGGACGGGCTAGTTTCCACCAGCACCCTTCACCACAACTTCAAGATGACACCCGGGGCTCTTCGGATTCCTCTGAGAGCAAGGACGCTGACAAAGCTTCAGATGACGAGCTCTCCTGCTTATGAAGAGTGGGACTTTGGGGCGGAAAGGGCAATCACCTCCACCCCTGCTGCCAGGAGGAAGAAAGCTACAGGAAAAGAAAGAGAGGATAAAAACGCTTCAACACAGGATTTAAAGCCGGTGTGCAGAGCAAAGCTGCCCGGTGCTTCATCAGAAAACGCTCCTCGATCTTACAGCAAAGGAGGCCCTTTCTTTCACGGAAAGGATTTTCCTGTAAAAGATGAATGTGCTGCTGACTCAGACACAGACCTTTCTGAGTACGACAATGAGATGTTCTCTCAGTCTAGTCAGGACCCGTTCAAATCTCTAATCGCCGTGTCAGCAAGTGAGAAACAGGAGGAAAAGAAGGCAGAAGTTGGGGAGGTGAGTTCCCCTCGCTGGTGGTTTGAAGACGAGTTCGGGGCGAGGACGGCAGCACGACGAGTCATGGGCAAGATCGAGGAAGTTGAAGGAATCATACGAAGAGTGAGTCTCACCAGTTCAGACTGGATCAATGAAGGCAGTGAAGCTGTTGATGAACCTCAGTCTATCCCAGATGGGTGTGCTGATGAGGATCAACTCCAACATCTGCAGCAGACGTGCAGCCCCGAATACAGCACCGACTCCCTGGTTGAAGAGCTTCATCTCCTGGGCGAAGCTCTGAGCCAGAGCCTCCACCAGGCCCTGATGATGGAGGGAGGTAAAGCAGAGATTGAAGCCCTCACAGAGGACGAGGAGAGGATGACTTTTAGTGAGCAGAGCCCTCTGAATCTACAATCTCATCCTTACCGCTTCATCTTCAGTCCTTCAACGCTGCCAAACAATTCGTCGCCCTCTGTGTCGGCTGGTGGAGAAACCTCCCCCGTGCCGGATGCTTCTGCAAGAACATCCAGCAGCTTTGAAGGCACGTCCCCGATTCTGTCGCCCGCAGTCACGTCCACGCTGTCCAGCCCAGGGCCCGGCCACCGCTCTCTCCGCCTGCCTCTGAACTTCACCTATCAGCACTACGAAGAACAAGAAGAAAAGGAAGAAGAAGAAGACATCTCCAGGTCTGACAGCGTGTGGACAAACTCAGAAGAAAACAGTTTATTCTCTCAAGGGGTTGGAGGCTGTGGGAGTGCCATCACGGTCACTGGTGCGACAGAAAAGGGTCAGAGGAACCCAAAAAGGAAGTTGTCGTGGGCGGACAACCGGCTGAGTGAGCAGAATCAGATGCAGGAGAACAGATGCAGCAATGAGACAGAGGCCAGCCACGACTATCTGCTCTCCTCAGGTAAAAACTGCTGATTATATCATCAATTGAACAGATGTTAACAAATCACACAGTCTCAACTTTAAGTTTATCTTATTGTGAAACTCTGATCTATTGGAAGCATTCACTCGGAAAGCAAAGTGTAATTGAGATTTGTCTGATTTCATGCACATTCATATGCACTGGCAGCTGTTTAACCACACATCTCCTATTTTGTGGTAGTTATTCTGCTGGAATCATTCAACATAAAACTATAGCATCATTTCAGTTATACAGCTCATCCCTTCATCATAAGTTTACATGTAAGTGTTTAAAACAAAACTTCAGAAGTATCAACACAACATTTACATATCAAACCCAGAGGCAAAATTGAGCTTTTTATGATAGTTAAACTAAGAAAATATTAACTTTTTCCTGTATGAATCATGTTTTATTGCTAAATATCACATGTCGTCTCAGCACAAGCAGCTGCACAAGAACTTAATCCAAATAAAAAATTCACTGCAGAATTCACAAAATGATCATACAGTATGCAGTAAATTAGAAGCAGTTTGAACAGCATCGCAACTTTCAATGCCACTTTTACAACTTTTGATATATGTTTTGATCAAAATATGTTGCTCCTTTGAAACCAGGTAAAGTCAGCTGCTAATGAAATGGTATAAATAACTTCAAATGTACAGAGAAAAAGTTAAGACAACTTTTTATTGTAGTATCTCGGACCAATATGAAGTCACAAAAGCTCTGTTTGTGTCCAGAATCCCTGTGTTTGACACCGTCATGCAGGAGCCTGTGAGATATTTTAAAGGATTTTGCTGCATGTCTGAGACCCTGATCAACAATCTCTCAGCAGCACTGGTTTACAGACGCTGCTGTGCCTCCACCTTGTTAAGCGTGCTACACGTGCTTCATGGCCATTTAGCATATGGCGGATTAAGACGGTGGAGTTAAAATGCCTGCAGAGAGTTTTCAGAGTAACAGGGTGGAAAGTATGTGTGTGTGTGTGTGTGTGTGCGCATAACAGCGTGACATTGACTTTTTAGTGGTTGGTTAGTGAAGTGAACAGAGGAGGAGGAGGAGGAGGAGGAGGAAGAGCAGACGGGCTGAGAGCTGGTGCACGCTGAGTCCAGACTGTCAGACTGTGGCCTCCCCCGGGTCGATGAACACAGACACACACTTTCTATCACCGCAGCAGCTGGATCAGATGTGAAGGATGTGTGGTAGTCTGTAAATGATGACTCCCTGCTGGTCTGACATACCACTGTGTGTGTGTGTGTGTGTGTGTGTGTGTGTGTTTGCTCAGGCATGAAGTACAAGCTGCACCTGATGAGGATACCCTCGTAGTCCTGGGGTGGCACTGATCTGAGACGAACACTTTCCTTTTTTAAGAACAGAAATGGCCCATGAGAATTGACCATGTAGGATTTCTTTACTTGCTATGCCACTTATTTAAAGGTGCTCCTACTGTATGGTGCACTGCAGAGCTGAGCCAATAAGTCCTCCCTCAACTCCTTTCTTACAGTAAATACTGATATCTGTCTATATGTCAGCAGCTATACAATAGAAAAAAAACAAAGTTCAGAAATACCCACGGCCAAAGATATGTTTTGAAACAGTGTTGCTCTTGAGACAGATTTAGTTTTCATCAGTATCTCATATATCAGTATATCAGTATCTCATGTAAAGGAAGTGAACATTGGAGGAAGTATCTGTACCTAAGGAGATTTTGTTGTCATCTGATAACTCAAGATGAATGTAGATGTTAACACTAGAACCGCCGTGAGGTCATTTTGACCTCTCTCGCTTCTTAAAATGCATGTAACTCTGTTTGCGTAAAAACCCTATGTCTCCCAGTCGATGACTTTTCCTAAAAGTGTGTTCTACATCATCTTATGCGTTTTCATGATTCTAGTATAAAAGAGAACGAAGAAAATTGTGATTTTACCTAGAACCGCCAAGAGGTACTTTTGACCTCCATTCATTCTAATGCAAAAATGGTAAATGGACTGCATTTATATAGCCATATATATTATATAGCCAGCCAGACACACAGCTCAAAACACTTTATAGTAATGCTTCACATTCATATACACACACATACTTTACAAAAAATAACAATAGTCGTTGCTAGGCAACCAATATAGACAACTCTTTATTTTTCTATTTTTTGAATAGTGTGTGTATATAAAAATGTATAAAATTGATTTTCTAATCAATGCAATCTGGGCTAAAGAATGTCCATTTAGTCACTCAGTTTGTCAGTTAGTTAGTTAGATAGTTAGTTATTTAGTTAGTTAGTCATTTTGAACTCATCCCACAACACAACACGAGTTCAGATATTAGAAAGTTGTCAAACAGTTAAACAGGTGTCAAACAGATAACAAATGAACATTACTCATAAACATTGAACATAACAATGACAGTCCCTTGCTCTCATGAGAAATGGACATGAATTCAGAAATTTGTAACAATTTTGAAAATTTTTATATACACACACTGTTCGAAAAATAGAAAATCAATGAGTCGTCTATATTGGTTGCCTAGCAACGACTATTGTTAATTTTTGTAAAGTATGTATGTGTATATGAATGTGAAGCATTACTATAAAGTGTTTTGAACTGTGTGTCTGGCTGGCTATGTAATGTATATGGCTATATAAATGCAGTCCATTTACCATTTTTGCATTAGAATGAATGGAGGTCAAAATGACCTCTTGGCGGTTCTAGGAGTACATGGAATGTTGGCGGTTCTAGTGTTAAAAAAAAAAGTTGATTATCTGATGCAGTTTAGAAAATCTGTTAGCTTGGATTTACTTTAAACGTTTTCTGTAATCCTTAAGCAACCTGCCAGTGGATCAGTCGTTATAGACTCTTTCTGCAGCCAAAATTTGATGAAACCCACAGAAGAAAATTTCAAAAACGCATCTTTTTAGTGATCAAAGGCATTACATATAATAATGCACAACATATTGTGGAGTCTTGCGCTGGAATATTTAATTTAGTTCTAACATAACCTAGTGTATATCAGGAGCTGGAAGATGATATTCAATACACTGTACATACAGCTACACAAGGGGGGAATAAAAGGGAAAAACAAACTGTAACTTGTATTTCCTCATAAACACATCTGCAGCAGTAGAATCAGGCTCGATGACTCTTCCTCAGCCGGCTGTCCAAACTGGATCAACGCTCTGAGCTCTGTGACACACAACAAATCATTAGAGGACGGCGATCAGAGCGAGAAGAAGAAAGACATCAGAGCCTTCAGAGGGTTGTTCTCAAAATCCATTGCTCTGTTCAACGTGGTCAAACCGAGGACAGATAACACATTTCCATAAGCTCTTTAATCTGGCGCGCTGAGAGCCGTTATGTGTCCGCTGGAAGTTACACAACCGACATCTCTGTTGGCTCCTTTATCTGAAACGATACTGACAGATTTACTGTGGAGCAGCTCACGGAAGCAGAAACACTCTTCTCCTCCCAAGGTTGAGCTGCCTTTTTCGCACCCCATCTGGTGTTGGCGAGTCGAGATGTTTGTTTAGCAAAATGCACCCAATTATTTGGACATCCAGACACATTTCCAAACATTTTCTGTGGGATAATTAAATCCACTAGTTTTCCAATTAGCACAGTTGGCAGCAGGTGTCACCGTTGCAACATCATGCATCAAGCATCAACCTTTCAGCACATATTGGCAGAACAATACCAGAAATCAACAAGCATCAGAGAGATTCAAAGTATTGTTTTGTATTAACTCGATAATAAAGTTCTCGAACAGTGTATCAGTCATGTTTAAAGTCCCCCTAAAGAGGCCTTTTAAAATTTGTAAAAATGCTACTAACTGCTACTACAGGGGTCATGCATGCCCATAATAAACACTTGCATGTGATATGTATGATTGTAGTTATGTTAATTGGAATATTAAAAAGAAAATCTTGGAGTAATTACTTCCCCCAGGTGATTGAGAATCATTTAGTTGAAGAATTTGGGTTATTAGAAAACTATTGAAAGCTTAAAGGGATAGTTCAACATTTTTGGCAAACTGGCCCATTGCCATAATCCCTATAGTTTTAGGAGTAGGTTTGTTACCTTTAATTGTCGGTGCAAGATATTTTTAGAACGGCGGAGCAGAGCCGCGAGCTGCTCAGAGCTACGCATGGGATTTCTTGGTTTCATAGTGTGGTGAATGTGCAGCTCACAACTTGTCCACAAGAGTGTTTTTGGAGTTGTTGAATTGTGAATTTGATGAGTTTGATGAGGGAAACCAAGAAATCCCATGAGCCTCCGTAGCGTAGCTCTGAGCAGCTCGCAGCTCTGCTCCACCGCTCTAAAAATAGCTTGCACCGACAATTAAAGGTAACGTACCTACTGCTAAGACTATAGGGATTATGGCAATGGGGCAATTTGCCAAAATGTTGAACTATCCCTTTAAAGAGGAGTATGATTTAAAAAAAAGAAAGAAGACGGCCCATCCAAAAAATGACAGAACACATCAGTCATAATCTTCCACAAGCATCATATTATATTCATATTAAAACGGATCACAGCCGTCAACAGGTGCTTTTTTATTATGACAGTCAGCCACACAAGTAAAGCAATAGCAATAACCGAGGTGGTGGAGGTTGTTTTGTTTTTCTTCCTGAATTGAATAAAGCTTAAGGGAGAGATTTAGCCCTGTCGTTGCTGTTTTATATCCTCACTGCGGCTCTAAAGTGCAACACACTAGATTTATTATTACGGAGCTGGAGAATCAATCAGCCTTTTTAAAGAGCTCACTGTTGATTAATTACGCTCTAAGTTTGTTGAAAGCCATGTTTACAGACAAAGCTCTGAACAGCTCCCCTGAAGCGCCTGCTGCTGTGACACGGTCACATTGAACAACACCTGCACCTCACAGCGTTTGACGCCACGGTGACGACGACTCGGCTCAAACTCCTTCTCCTTCTCCTTGTATTTGTATTTGTATTTTTTATTTAGCACATAAAAGATGTATAAAACAGCATATTAAAAAGTGGAACGACAACAACAAAAGACATACAAAGTATACAGTAGATAAAGCAAATGTGCTGGAGAAACCAAAAAAACCCCTAAGGGCTTGTCAAGTGGTCCTCCAAAAGATAAACATTCAACATAAATTTAATTTACAGAATGAAAAAACAACATAAAACAATTAAAAAAAGAGAAAATCAATATTGTGTGAAAATTCAAGATAAACATTTGACATACATTTGTTAAGATAAGCATTCAACATAAATTTATAAAGATAAACATTCAACATAAATTCAGTTTACAGTCATGTGAAAAACAAAACAATTAGAAAAAGAGAGAGAGAAAAACAAAAGTGATGTAAAAAGTATGTGGAATTATGCATTGCTCAGTTGGGCCAATAGAAAGTGAATTGTTTGTTTCTTAAATGAATTTATGCTTGTGCAGTTTCTAAGGTGGATTGGTAATGCATTCCAAAAATGCGGACCTCTAAATCTAATTGAGAACTGAGAGAAAGTAGACTTAAAAAAGGTGGGATGAAGATTATTTCCTTCTCCTTCTCCTTCTCCTTCTCCTTCTCCTTCCCCTTCTCCTTCTCCTTCTCCCCCCACAGACGAGGCGCTGCGGAGACAGGAGGAGATCTGGCAGCAGGAGGTGGAGGAGACTCTCTCCTTGTGTCGGTCACTCTCTCATCCGTCCAGACCGAAGCACGTCGACTTCTTACGCATCACTGCTCCGGAGGATGACATCACTGATACGCCTCCACTCACACCCCTCCTCCCCCAGGAGTTTAGGGTGAGTAGCATCATCACTCCCTCCCTCTCCTCTCTCCCTCCCCTCCCTCCCCTATGTCTCTCTCATGCTGTCTAGACTGGTGGTGGTGGGTTTTAAATATTTTACTAACATCACTCTGAAAGTTTTTCATTTCGTCTCCTGCTGAGCATGATAACGAACCTGCACCTGCTTCAGGGTCACTGACAAACACCGGGAGGAAGGCAACCCACTTGTGTTTTTCCGACCTGTTTTACCTGTGAAAGTCACTATAACGGCCACTCGTAACTTCCGACCAGTGAACTCGTACCAGATCGAACTGGTACGACTTCACAGGTCGGAAAAACACGAGTTACGGGTTGCCTTGAATGCACCATAACGTCTTGTCAGCCGACGGAGTTAGCAGCCCCCGCCCTCGTCATGGATCTATTGGTCCTCGTCCCTACGTCACCACATTCAGGCGCATCCCTTGGCTGCACACACAGCCCTGCATGCCGTTCTCTCTCCTCATTGGATAAAACTTGTAGGATACAAGGAAAGTTTTCTCCTCGGCTCAGAGCAGAGCAGAGTGACTGACAGACCCGTGTTTCGGTCCAAACACTCTATGTAAGTGATTGCTTTCGGAAGATATAACTATTTAAGACTTACATTAACACAAAAATATCGCTTACTTCTGCTTTAATATAACACAAAAATACAGGTGAAAATCTGAATTTGAAAAATGATATATGTATTACTAGCTACAGATATTTTGGATTACTTCCAAAACTACATGCCATCTAGCCTGACAAGCCAGACTATATCATTAAAATGTCTAGTCTGGCAACGACCGGTAGACCTCGGCTCAATCCAGGGGGCCGGATGAAGGCTGTCTTTCAAACTGCCTCTGCACGCAATAGGGTAGCGCTACGACCAATCAGAGCAAAGAGCAGGATGTCGTTAGCCTGACAAGCCAATTAAAATGTATGTCGTCATCGCGTTAAGCCCTCCCAACGACTCTCTAAACAGATAGAGTGCTGTGATTGGTGAACACAATCGGTGTTCGAGACTCAAAAAGTTCCTATGGCTCGTTTCTAGACCCACCTACGGAGCAAATATATTTGCTGCCGCTAGGGTGCGTCTAGATTTCTAGGCTACATGCCATCATCTTCAACACAACATTGACAATCATTTAAAATGAACCTGAAATTTTTATATGGTGAAATTATTAACAAAAACAAGATGACAGGTTCATGTATCCTTCCTTTTATTATAACTTTTCTTTTGCACATGCATGTGGTTAAGGAAAAGTTTAAATTGATCACATGTCTTTCATTATCAATATTCATTTTAAGGGCTGCTGTATATAATCGACACTGGAAACCAAATTTAAAGGGGCCATATTATAGAAATATCACTTTTTGAAGGCTCTTTAACATATATTTGGGTGTTTGTCTCGTCTTCCGGCCCCCAGAATGTGAGAATTGACAAAAAAATCTGTAATTTGCAAGCTCCTTAGGTTGAAATCCATATGGTTTTATGAGCTGTTCCCTCAGTTGTCTGACAATAATGTCATTCAGTGTTTCCCCTAGAATTTTTTTCAGGCCTATTGGTACCTACTGAAAAAACCCTGATCAGACGAGGCACGTGGTACAGCATATTGCCCCCTCCCCTTCTGTTAAATGTAAAAGGAGGCTTCTACATGCTTGAGCTTTACACTGCTGACTTGTATAAACAGACATGTCCTGTGATTTTCAGCCTGAGTGAGAATGACAGCTATTTTATATTACCGGTACTCTTATATTTTTTCCAATAATGCTGAGTCATCATGACTTTGACTTTCATATATTTTGAATCGCAGTGGTTTATTGGGTCTCTTGGGACTTTCGCTTCACGGTCATGTAGGTGCAGGTTCAAACAGCGACCTCACAGCACCGGCGCTGTACAACAAAGAGCGCTGTGTTCCCTGTGGTTACATAACACAATGGATTTAATGCAGCTCTGTAGTTGCATTGTATGAGGGATGGTATCTGTATAGGTATGAATGAGTGCCTCTATTAATGCTCTTTATAACATACCCCCCCCCTTCCTCTGTCACTGTGTTTGCATCAACGTATAGCTGCTCACAAATCAGACCATTTGATGAGAGTTGCGTTTGACATTAAGCTGACGTATTGAATGAGTAATATAGGAGGATAATGATGAAAAAATTGTGTGACAACAATAATAATTAAGTTATAACTACAAACATACTTCATGTGATCCATAGTAGGTCACACAACACGATTAAAAAAAAGGAAAGGAAGCGGAACAAAGATAAGAAAGAGCGAAGTAGATGTTTTGTATCAATAATAAAATACCGTATAATCAGGAAAAAATTCAAAGTTTGGAATGAAAAGAAAAAGCCAGGGGGTTAATTATCATCCCTAATCACCTCATGATAAGGTTTAGATTTTAGATTACTTTTTTAAAAGCAAATTTCAGGCTTAGAAAATTGCGGCCACATCATCAATTTCAAAGTTGAATTGTAATTTCAACATAATTTGTAAACGTTTAACAGCTTAATATGATGGAGAATCAGTTTTATTACTACAAATTAACATCTCATGGGGTTGTACTGTTCCCATGCACAGCCCATGTTATGTGCATGAGACAGGGCTGAATGTCCTCTGAGGTGGAACAAGATGAACAGATACAAAACAGATACAGTGACATCAAGTGGAGCTCGAGAAAGACATTGAATTGGACACATGAGATAAAAGCCATTTTTAATGTGGTCACAGTGAATTGCAGCCTGGTGATGTATAAAATTCAGCACATGTTGTGTTTCTGCTGCCTGGTGCTGGATGCAGTCCAGTGTGCCTGTTCAGAAGACTGTTGTGTGTGTGTGTGTGTGTGCTCTGAGTCTAATGCTATTTCATGGGATTATCTGGATTCATTCTTATTACATAAACACAGCTCACATAAAGGCCACAGTGTCCCTCCTTGGGAATGTAAAAGCACTTTATTAGTATTCATAAGATTTAAGCGTAGCCGGTTAAGACGCCACACTGTAGTGTTCAGCCTCGTCTCCGCCATACAAGACTTTTTCAGAGAAAGTTACACAGCGTAATGAGACACAGTAAAAGTGTTATCTGTCACTTACCTGCTGGCTGTGATAAGATGAAAGCAAACAAGGGTGGGAACCAGAGAGCTAAGAATAACACAGATGTGAAACAATGAAGGAGGACGTTTACGCTGGAGGCTTTTTCTTTTTCTTCTATTTTATTCAGAAAACCGTGAAAAAAAAACAAAAAAACTTGATGAACAAAGCCTTTCATTCTGGGTCAGAAATTCAGAAACACACTTTGAAGTTTCAGGCAGCGGCTTGAAACAGAGCAGAAGGAGCCTCCAGTCAAAGTCTTTGTCTTTCTCCTGTCTCTTCTCTTTGCTCATAGTCAGCATTAAAAATGTGCTGAATATTTGCATCCAACAAATAATTAATATTTCCTATTTTTTCCTGTTTTCATATAGATGTCATCAGCTTAACATTTATATATTTATTTGAAACAAGTTTAACTTTATTTTTTAGGTTTTATTACCATATTCTTTTTTCCTTTTTTTTTTGACTTATCTACATCATGACACAATAGATAGTAGTACCTTTATTTTGAAAAGCAATTCATTCATCAATTTTCTTCTTGGTGAGCAGCTGTTTTCCACCATTTAGTATCAAATCTTCTCATTTTATGCATCAATCTCTCACCAACCTTTACATAATATAATATAATATAATTAACTGTGCACTTAAAATTGTGTTTGTTTAGTTTGAGCTCAAATACATAGAAAAGCATGGCAAGATCAAATTCCATCAACTTTTTCATAGAGGTGCTTAACATATTATATTGAAACAGTAAAAAATACAAAGTAAGTGCAAGCAAATATTTTGAAAAGTACTACACGAGTTCTTTTATTTTGACAGTCAATGCTCAGACTATAAGGAGTGTGTGTTAGATTGTATGTGAGCTGATCAGCTGTGGTGTAGGTGGGGTTAGACCCATAAGACGTTCAGATTAGCCGGGTGTTGCTCAGTACCTTGACGGGGGGAGCTGAGACCTCTCTCTCTGTCTGTCGCTGTGGATTTACAGTACAGGCCAAAACGTTTAACAAGTGATCCTTGGCAAGGCCTATTTACCCTCCTTCCGCTCTGGGTGTGGCGCCCCCTCCATCTGTTCTGGGTGGCTTCCTTTTTGCCTTATGGCTCACGGATCTGTCAGGGTGTTGTCACAAACAGTGGCTGAAGACGCCATCTGCTTCCAATTACACTTTGACAATCTGCAGGACGACGTCCAAGGTGCTGCTGCTCCGTAAACCGTAACAGCAGGTTTAAAGCAGAGCTGGAAGGAAGGAAAAGGAGGCAGAATTTTTTTTTTTGGAAACCGAAAAAGCCCCGGACCTGGACTTGGATCTGACTTTTAAGTGTGACTGAGGTTGAGCTGAGTCACTGCAGCCGGGCAGACTCATGGAGCCTTGGAAACATCCACTTTTCCATTACTTTGTGGATTTCTCCTCTGTCATTGGCTGCTCTGAGTGACCGGCTAACAGCAGCTTCCACTTTTAGGTTTGGAAAATTAGCTCTCTGGTAAGACATGAAGGAGCTGTTGAAACAGTGAGAGGATACATTTATTTCTTTTTCGACAAACTGGAGCGGAAACAGGTTGGACTTTAAGAAATAATGATCTGACTTTCTCTTCTTTTTCCTTTTTTTTTTTTGACTTGCATGCATTTACCGATCGTAAGCAGAAGCTGCATTATCCAAATTGCATGCCATACGGATGCCAAAACACCACTTACACCTCTTCTCACTGCATTTCTCTGATGCAAGATAACGCAATGTCCCATTTAAGTCTCAGATACAAGCCGTACAAACAGCAACCACAATGCTGATGTTGCGGAGACAGCGTCTGAGAAACTTTCTGCTCCCTCTAACCTGGATGATTTTACCACTTTCTCTGTGAGCGACTGTGACTCGTGGAAAATGGAGGAGCAAAAAGCCTTTCTGAAATTTTTCAGGACCCTGTCAGAAGAGCAAAATGTGGACATAATGCCGGATGAGCTGAGGTTTGATCTGAAGAAAAATGGGGATATGAACTTGAAAGATGCTTTCGGGCATCCTGCAGATCCTTTATTTTATCTTATATTGCCTCGTGAAGAGGAGAAGATGACCTCTAACTCAGTGGTGAGAGAAGATGGATGGGACTCAGACAAGACAGAGCATGAGAGGAATAACTTCAGCCCAACAGAGCAGCTCAGCAACAAGGATGTAAACACTGACGACGACGACGTCTCACAGAGAGACACGGTCACAACAAATCAAGACCAGAATAAGATATCAGACAAAAACTGTGATGAAGACAATGGTTGCAACACTTTGGAGAAGTTGCTGAATAATTGTGCCTTGAACGCATCTCTGCAGCCACAATGTCAACACACTTCAACCGACTGCACAAACGCAGATGGTGACAGTGTCAAGAAGGAGGACGGTGAAGAAATAGCCCATGAAAATAACCAAAATACAGATTTACAGGAACATATTGTCACAAATCCCGAGGAGTCTGCCAAAACCAAACATGAACTGATCACAATGACTGAGACAGGAGGACCCACTGGTGAAGAAGAGCCTGAACCAACACTGGAGGAACCCACGGAGCAAACTGCTGATCCATCCTGCTCTGAAAATGATGATGATGATGATGATGAAAAGGAGGTTAAAGGTGCAGAGAAGGAAAAGACACAAGAATTGAAAGATGTAGATCCTGAAACCTCCTCTCAACTTTACCAGCTTCCTCTCAGTCCAAAACGTACTTCACCAAATATTTCCATAACATCAGCGGCTGCGGCCAACAACCCTCCGCCTGGATCGACCTTCACCAGAGCCACCTTCTCCCCGGTGTCGCCCACCGACAAGCAGATCCAGCTCCCGGCGCTCTTCAGCGGCCTGAAGGTCCTGAGGAAGACGGTGGTCGGCCCCGAGCCCGACGCCCAGATCAAACCTCCGTCTCAAGAAGCGAAGAGGGCCGATGAGAAGGGTCAGGGGGACGTGAAGGGTCAGGGCGGCTTCCTGGACCACATCTCCTCGCTTCTGAATCGGGAGAAGAAAGAGGAAAGGAAGCAGACCGAGGCCGAGGGAGAGCAGGATGAAACCGGAGCGATGAATGAGAGCGATGAAAGTCCTGAGAGTCCTGAGAAGGAAAACCCGGAGGAGGATGTTGAAGCTTCGAGGGCATTTGATTCTGCAAAACCACCGGTGTCCAGCGCCGAGGCAGCGTTTGATGCCTTCAAGGCTTTTTTCACCCCGAAGCCTCTGAAGAAGGACCCGTCAGATAAAGTGGATCTGGAAGCAGTGAGGAAGAAGATAAGGGGTGAAAAAGATGTGTTGAGAGCCCTGTTTGAGAGAACGTCCAACAAGACGCCAGAGAAAATGGAGTCAGACGGCAAAGTACGCAACATGTTATCAAACAGGAGCATCAGGCCATGTAGTTATAGATGAGTGATTCATGTTGAGGACCAGTGTTGGGCTCGTTACAGTTACTAGTAACTTTCCCCCTGAGTTAGTAACAAAATTACTACATTATAAAAGTAACTAATTACCAGGAAAAGTAACTATTGCGTTTTTTAATAAAATGCTCAAATATGTCAAATTACTTGGACTCACCCCCTAACCAAAACCCTAACCTCCCATTTATCTGGAACTAACCATATCACCCAGTATTCCTCCACACTCCGCTTTTTTCCAACTAGTTGATGGACTGATAAAAAAAAAAAGTGAATATAACGCACACTTTAATGGGTGTGTTATTTTGTGACGGGACTTCTTGACTCAAGTAATGGAGCATTTTATTGCCAGTAACGTTAACGGCGTTATAACGGGGAAACAGTAACTTTTTTGATTACTCGTTACTGAAAAAAGTAGCACCGTTAGTAATGCTGTTATTCCTATCACTGTGGAAGACATCCATTATTCTACTATTTCAATTTAATGTAGGCTTTATCTTTAAAATACCCTCTCCCCCCTTTCGGACGAGTTATACTGACCATTTCATATTTCAGTTGACAACAAAAGCAACAAAAGAAGAAACCTTTTTATTTAGTGTAAATTACTCATATGCACGAGTGTGTGTGTGTATGTAGAAAAAGGTTAGGTAAATCAAGCAAAAGAAAGAAGAAGTAATTATTGGTATATTGTGAATAGTTTGAAATGTAGAAGCTGTGTTTCACTAAGTCAGAAATCTCTGTTGTCAATCTTTTTCCCTCTAGTCGGAAGCTTCCACGCCCGGAGAAGGAGAAGAACGAACTCCTGGTCGTCTACAAGCCGTCTGGCCGCCACTCAAGGAGGAGAAGGTCGGGCTCAAGTACACAGAAGCAGGTACTGTACTGGCTGATTATTATGTTGATATTTGGTCAATACGCATCTTTATTTGCTTCAGACTGTATTACAGGACAGGACAGGAAAGTAAACACAGCAGGAAAACTCAAACGTCTCAGCGATGTCCCTCACAGTATTTGTAATTCAATACTGGGTTGTTAAAGTGGAGCTGGTGTAAATTCACTCTATGACTCTGCGTCCCTTCATGACTCATTATGTATCATTCATTATATTATTCATGTTTTAGACAGAGGTGTTTGCTGTGTGTCATCATGCGGTGGATGTGATATCAAGCTACAGTGCTAAAGTAAACACAGCTCCGCCCTGCGTGTCCACAGTGAGTGAGACTCTGCCTCCAGTGTGTAAAAGCATTTACTAGACTGCACACTTATGGCTGCTGTCCATCTCCTCTTTTTGAGAAAGTGGTTTTAGACTTTTATAGGTGGAAACCACTCTGTTTTTGACTGAAACATTTTAATCTCTGGTGCCACCCAGTGGTTAAAAAAAGTTAATGCATGACATGCAAAAACAAAATAAAAACCATAGCCACCAGAAAAGTAGTAAAAGTTAAATAAAAACAAATACATATGTATTTTGTTATCAGTTAATTCAGTTTTTACTCACATAACCCAATATAAGAAATTAGACATTTGCTTCCAGGAGCCTCACAATGTGCACAGCACACAGCCATCTACCATCTGCCTTCAATTTGAATAAGGGAAAACTCCCTAAAGCACCAGTCATCCTGCTTCAAGCTGCGACTTCCTCAAGGTAGATCAAACAGGTTTAAGGCTGCAAGTCATCATTTGACAGAAACCCCAAGTCAGACTCCAGCTCTCCTCGTCTAAATGACTCTGTTGCATGAGGCAGTTTCTGTCTGAACAACATGACTGACTGAGTAGACGTTTTAAACCACACTCTGTTTTTCTTGATGTGTTTTATAACAACAAGAAAGTGAGTCTCAGACCAGAGTTTAGTGAAAATGTTTTGCATTAGACTCAACGAAAAACAAAGTTAACACAGAGCAGAGACAAAGTAGTACGTACAGATCTCATAACAGGGATCACTGCTTATTCTGACTTGTATGAAAACTACAAGGAGATGAAAAATATGACGTCAATCTGAGATATTTAAATACATTTCACATAAATAGGCTACAGTACATTAAATACATTTTTATAGAGAAACAAATGATCAAATACTCTGCACTTCCTTCTGTCCATCAGCAGGACTGTCAGTGTTTGAGCAGGGATTAAAAACTGTGCACACACCTACTTCCCTGTAACACACGCTCTATAAATACTGTCAAGAAGGTGGCAGTGAATATTAGTACGTGACCATTCAATATATTCTGGCATTTATCAGTCATATATTTCATGTTTTATTTCTATAGCTCAATTCATACACATAAAATGGACAGGATGTTCAAGAAATCACAAATGTACAAATACATAAAACAATAAAAATGGACGAGACACAACATGAATATCAAAACCACCCTAGATAAATGTTTGCATAGAGAGTTTGTTCAGGATGGCACCTGCAGTCATTAAGCTCTTCTGCCTTCACCTGATGAAGTCACTTCACACTGTTTTTGACCCAGCGTGTCCTCACACACCCCTCAGCCTCGGCCGCTGTGGTAAAACACTCGATTTGTTCTGCGAAATTAGTTCCAGCTCTCAAGTGTCTCACGGTCGCTGTAATTTGTTTGTCTGCGGCCTGCACCCGGGCCACATCGTTAACGTGTCCGCCGAGGTAAAGAAAGCGCCGGCGGGCACCACAGCTGTAATAATGAACATGTGTTGTGGTGCAGGAACCAACACAAAGCCGTTTGTTTGTTTTTTTTCTCCTACTCAGAGCATCAGGCTGCGCTGCTGCAGCTGAAGAGAGAATGCAAAGAGGAGCTGGAGAAGTTACAGGTCAGTACGAAGCAGATTTCACAAGCAGTTTCCACATGAGATTCAGGTAGCAAATAGAGTCACAACTGGGAAATGGGTTAGATATCAAGTATGTTTTATTTTTCTGGTCCACAATTTTATAATAACTAATTTAAATTATTCACTAATATTTTTTAAATTCACGGAAATAGACCTGAAATAGTGATGTGGCGTTAATTCAAACAGGGGGAGTGTTCAACTGGTACATTTCCAATGCATTTCATTACTGAAAGAAAAATTGGCATCTGTTAGTCCAGACATTTAACAGGCGAGCAGGAAATTCAGCATAAAGAATTCATTTTCCAGTAATACAACGTACGTGCTTAATGACCTGGATTTTAATTAAGCTTTTTAAATTGATGTTTTTTATTTTCCCTTCAATTAGTAACAAAAACACTTATTTTTCTGAAATGAATCCAGTATTACAGACTTGTATTTAGAGATGCTATAAGATTTTCTGTGTTTTTTTTAACTCTAGAAATTCAAGCCTGTATCTGTGGTTTCATAAAGTGAGGCTGAGTTTCTAAACCAGTTGCTACTTTCAGGACGACTATGGACGGGAACTCTCCAGACTCCGGGTGGAAAACGAGGACATCGTCGCCCGTGTGGCCGAGCTGCAGGCCAGACTGTCCCAGACCGGGACCCCGCGTCGAGGGCAGCTCCGAGATGTCGCCGTGTCCACTGGAGACGACTCCGTGCACAGATCATCTTCCCGCACCGTCTGCGTCCAGACGGACAGAGAGACGTTCGTCAAGACCCCAGAGGACGGAGAGGAGGGGACGGGGAGGATGACGTGCACCAGTCCACAGCAGCAGAGGGTCGCCCCTAAAAAGCTGGACCTGGCTTCCGTCGGCCTCGGCCCGGGCAGCCAGAGGGACGATACGGCCTCCTCCTCTTCATCTCCTCCTCCTGGAGCAGCACTACCTCCACAGCAAACGCTACTAATTAATCCAGACAGTCTCCCTCCTCCTCCTCCTCCTCCTCCTCCTCCTCCACCCTGTCTGTCAACACCAGCGAATGGGCCTCCCCCACCTCCACCTCCTCCTCCTCCTCCTCCTCCATCCATGCCGGGCTTGGCTCCCCCACCTCCTCCTCCTCCAGGTGGGAGCTTCTTCTTGGACAAACCTCCCAGGAAACCCCTGGTGGCGCCGTCCCGACCCATGAAGCCTCTGTACTGGACCAGGATCCAGGTCCAGGACAACAAGTAGGTTATGATAACAATAATGATAACAATACTTTATTAAAGCAGAAGTAAGCGATATTTTTGTGTTAATATAAGTCTTAAATAGTTATATCTTCCGACAGCAATCACTTACATAGAGTGTTTGGACCGAAACACGGGTCTGTCAGTCACTCTGCTCTGCTCTGAGCCGAGGAGAAAACTTTCCTTGTATCCGACAAGTTTTATCCAATGAGGAGAGAGAACGGCATGAAGGGCTGTGTGTGCAGCCAAGGGATGCGCCTGAATGTGGTGACGTAGGGACGAAGACCAATAGATCCATGACGAGGGCGGGGGCTGCTAACTCCATCGACTGACAAGACGTTATGGTGCGTTCAAGGCAACCCGTAACTCGTGTTTTTCCGACCTGTGAAGTCGTACCAGTTCGATCTGGTACGACTTCACGGGTCGGAAGTTACGAGTGGCCGTTATAGTGACTTTCACAGGTAAAACAGGTCGGAAAAACACAAGTGGGTTGCCTGGAACGCTACAAAGTCGTAAGTTGTGACTTGAAGCTGTAATTTACGGTTTCAAAAGCCTGCCTGGAACGCAGCATTAGCCAAAACGACCGGATCGCTTACTTCTGCTTTAATCCCTGGGGGGAAATTCAGGTGTTACAACAGTAGGCAGTAAAAGCAGATAATAAAAGCAAGAAAAGCATATAATCTAAAGAATAATTAAGTAGTACAATAAATAGTTAGTTATATACAAACACCACGGTTAAATGCAGAGACTGCTTGTCGAAAAACTGCCCCTGAAGGCAACGCACATCAGTGGTTTTGCATGAATTTACCTCTAAAACAACTCCGTCTCGTGACGTTTCGTTATTATCTCATAGCGTGGTGAATGTGCAGCTCACAACTTGTCCACCAGAGCGTTGTGGAGTTGTTGGATTGTGTATTTGATGAGTTTGATGAGGGAAACCAAGAAATCCCATGAGCCTCGGTAGCGTAGCTCTGAGCAGCTCGCGGCTCTGCTCTGCTGCTCTAAAAAATAGCTTGCACCGACAATTTAAGGTAACGAACCTACTGCTATGACTATAGGGATTATGGCAATGGGCCAATTTGCCAAAACTGAACTGTCCCTTTAACTATATGGAAATGTATTGCTTTCACAAAGGGTGATGCTGTTTCTTTTTAGATTTAATTATATAAAATTAACCCTATTCAAAGATCCTACAACCAAAATGTCATTTTTAAAGGGCCTGATAAAGCATGTAGGCTATGGATCTCTAACAAAAAAAATAGAATAGAAAATACATAAAACATGTGAGTGCTAATGTTGAAAAATTACCTGAATTATATGTTGTGAAATGTTCAACTAATGTTTAAATGATGAGACGTCATCTGCATCATTAGTACGGTATGGGGATGTCAGAATTGCATTTTGATTGTTTATCTGATTGTTAAGAGCTCTGAGTTAAAAACAGAGGCTGAAATAAACTGATGCTTTTGTCTCCCATAGCAACAACAACACACTGTGGAACATTTTAGAGGAAACAAACATAATAAACACCCCAGAGTTTGAGGATCTCTTCGCCAAAACCACCACACAGACCAAGAGGAAGCCGCTGTCGGAGGCTTACGAGAAGAAAGCCAAAGTCAGGAAGGTAAGATGGAGAATAAAACTATTACTTCATACTAAACAGCTTTCCTCATCTTATGGAAATGTTTTCTGAAGCAGCAGATTATCATTGAAGAGGACAGAGGGAGTGGCGGTTCCTAATGCAGGAGATTGAGATGCAATATGACTTTTGTCCACTTGAGGGCGTTAAAGCCATTGTTTTTATACTCGCCAGATCACAATTAATATAAACCCTGACACAAGTATTGTATTAAAGCTATTTTATATGATTTTTCTCTCTTGTCTCTTTGTGTTAGACGTATATTTTACCTCTGTTTTGTTTCTGATCTGCCACTTCCTCTCAAATCCTGTAATTTGATTGTTTTACCTGCAGGAAAGATGTAAATGCTACAAGTGTTGTGCTACAAGATTATTTCTGTAGCATCTCTTCATCACAAATGTAATTTAAAACACACAACATAAGACATGAGGATATATTGAAACACTTCAGAGCAAGAAATTACATTAAAAGACACAAAATAGGAGCTAATATGTTTGTTATCTGTAGCTCTTTACTGTGTTTATCCAGTAACCTGAGTTGTGTCAACTGTGGTCACTAATGCATGACGAGCTAATGCACCCCATGCAATCCCATTATGACCTTGGTGTGTTTTTTTTTTTGCTCCATCGCCACACAATAGACTCGACTAATGACCCACTAATGGTTTCTAGTGGCAAGGTGACCATGGTAACACTGTGTGTGTGTGTGCATGTGTGTGTTTTAGATCATTAAGCTGCTGGACGGTAAGCGCTCTCAGGCTGTGGGCATCCTCATCTCAAGCCTCCACCTGGAGATGAAAGATATACAACAAGGTGAGTTTCATTCATCCAGCAACTGGGCCTGAATGTGGAGCCACTGAAAAGACTGTGGGATGTGATCTGGTAATATAATGAAGAACCTTTATATGGATTGGCGCAATGTGTCGTTTATATTTGTTTGTCATTTTAACCATAAAACACCTGAAAAAAGATGTGTTTTCTTATATCCAAGGCATAAAAAACATCCAACACATCTTAAGTGTATGTGTTAAAAAAGAACAGCTATTAAAGTTACACTATCTATTGTAATCCATTAGAATAGAAGTCCTTTTGGAGCACAATAGCCTACAAATACAGCCAGTTTCAAACCTCAAAATACACTAAACCTATTCATCATGTGACCCGTTTGGACTCCAACTAACCATTATTTCCATTATCAATTATTCTACCAATCATTTTCTTGATTAATTGTTTGATTGCATAGTGATAAATGCTACAATTTCTTTAGGTTTGAGGTGTAACATGAATTTTCAGGACAGAGGTTGTTCCAGCTGTTTCTACTGTAGCTGTGAAGCCATTTTCTTTCTTTTTTCTTCTTTTTTTTTTTAAATCCCCACTTCTTTCTCATATTTACTTTCAGTATTTCAACTATCATGAGATTGACCATTGAAACCTCAGTGTGTATATCATCAAACACACATCATCTTATCTGTTTTATAAAAGAGGGGGATTACAGTAAATCACTAGACGAGTGTTATCCCCCGTCTGTCTGGGAGTTTGAACCTGTGTGTAAACGTTGAGTTCACCGCAGCTCCCTGAACATCGCCCTTGTTTAACCTTAACCCCGGCGTCACACTGAACTTACCCTGTATTTCACTCTGAATATGAGATGCTGGCGAATTTAAAGTAGGATTAAAGGCTGAAACACTCACCACAATGTCAGCAAGACGGTTACAGAGTCGCAATCTGCATTGCTAATCCCAAACACATCGAAAATCTTTGTAGAGCCAACGGTGGAGAGGAGTTCCCCGGAGAGAGGACGGTGTCGGTGCTCATGTTCATGTTTCTCTGGGATCTGAACTTTGTTTTCTCTTTGCTTTTTATTTGTTTTTGTTTTTTTTATATTATTAAACCAGAGCCAGAAACATCAGAGACAGGGCTTCAGCCGCTGTTAGTATAGTCTCACACATTCCCATTAAATCCTGTTGAACACTGCATTGTTTCCATTTATACGTCAATTTAATTAGATTATAATATAACACAACAACTTATTGACACATTTAATTGAAGATCCTTTAGATTTGGTTATTAATAACATGTGACGGAGAGTTTAGTTGGTTAGTTTTACAGGACAAGGACTCAGACTCGACAGCCATGCTACTGGTAGTTTTGTAGGTTCAAGGTCATATGTTGTAAGTATTGGGAACATTAAAAATGAACATTTGCACCAAGTCGCACATGAATTATGATGTGATATTGTATTTAAAATTGAACTTCATGACGATGCGACAGGAAAAGTCAGTAGATCACCAAAGTCATAGGCCTCATAAAAGGGTAAATGCAAAACAAAGTAAAAAAAAACAAAACAATCAATAATCCCAATAAATGAAAAACAAACAGAACTTGTTTTTTGTTTAGTCTGTTTTACACATTCCTTCATTCACTGTTATACAACCAAACAGATGATGAGACATTTAAAGTGTTGCACTGAACGCGACGTTGCCATCTCTGGAGCCACTTTGGCTAAAAATAATTGTTTGTGCTCTATGAAGGATGAAACAAGAAAAACAGTCTGTAAATCACCTCCAAAGTAAAACTGGCCTCTAGCTAGTGGTCGTCGTCTTTCCTTTTTTCTGCTCAGTGCTGTGTCAGGTTGTTTTACTAAAGGAATATTTTGGATCAGTACTTGAAGGCCTCGTCTTTGTTCTGTCACCATCTGACTTCCAGCTGTACTGACTGTGGACCACGCTGTGGTGGACCTGGAGACTATTGAAGCGCTGTATGAAAATGTAAGTATGACCGCACACTTCACTGTGGTGACGATCTGTCAAAAAGGAGCGGGATCGGAGCCACGGCAACGATTATGAACCTGTTTCTGTAACGTGTTGTTGTCAGAGAGCTCAGCCTGAGGAGCTGGAGAAGATCAAGAGACACTACGAGACGTCAGAGGAGGAGGACGTTAAACTCCTGGACAAACCTGAACAGTCAGTATTTCCAGTGTTTTTCATTTGTATGTTTTGTTTGTTTTCAGTTCACTTTTTTTTTGTAGATTTGTTTTATTCTTTTTCTTTATAAGTGCAAAAACAGAAGTGGCATAGAAGATACTTTGAACACAAAACATGATAGAGTGTGTGTATGAATGTATATTTATATATAAATAAAATTATGTTAGGGGTTCTGTATATGCTTGTGTATATTTGTGCTTCTGATGCTCTAATGTAAGTTAATCTTATATACAGTATATCTGATATTATGTATATCTGAGTAAGTATATGATAATAATAGTAATAATGATAATGATAACCATCACCATAATAAAAATGTTAAATGATACTAGTAATAGTGTAGTAATAGCATCGATGTACCTATGCATTTAGAAGGTATAGTAATGTGATAGTTATATCAATATGACCCAATAATATTAATGTAATACTATGTAATAACGGCAATCAGGATGGTAATTATCTCACTTACTGTAAGGGAGGGAGAGGGGCAGAGAAAAAAAAATCTCATAGCGCGGTGAATGTGCAGGTCACAACTTGTCCACGAGAACATTTTGGAGTTGTTGGATTGTGTATTTGATGAGTTTGATGAGGGAAACCAAGAAATCCCATGAGCCTCCGTAGCGTAGCTCTGAGCAGCTCATGGCTCTGCTCCGCTGTTCTAAAAATAGCTTGCACCGACAATTAAAGGTAACGAACCTACTGCTATGACTATAGGGATTATTCCAATGGGCCAATTTGCGAAAATATTGAACTATCCCTTTTAAGGTGGACCTGAGCCCATCCACCCAGTATCTCCTCATTCATCGTGACTCTGTGGGATGTTTTCTCTCCGTTGTGCTGCAGGTTTCTGTACGAACTCTCTCAGATCCCGGACTTCGCAGGAAGAGCTCACTGCATCATCTTCCAGTCGGCGTTCATCGACGGGATCGCGTCCATCCAACGTAAACTCGTCACAGTCTCGTCCGTCTGTGAGGTAGGAGAGGAGGAGTGAAGCTGCTCATCACCTTACGTAGAACAGGTTGATATCTGTTTAGATTTGTTGAGATGTTGATGGTCACTCTGCATGTGTGTGTGTTTTTATTTTTGAGGCTCTGCTGGAGAGCGGCGGAGTGAAGGAGGTGATGGGGCTGGTGCTGGCGCTGGGGAACCACATGAACGGGGGCAACAGGACCAGAGGTCAGGCCGACGGCTTCGGTCTGGAGATCCTGCCTAAGCTGAAGGACGTCAAGAGCAGGGTGAGGACTCCATCACTGTGGTGTCTGTCTGATGTGAAAAAGAAAGGAATCTATACCAGATAAACCCATCTGCGAAAAATATTTTTAAGAAATCATTCATACCGCATGCGATCACAATATTAAATTCATAAATGCAATTCAGGACACTTTGGAGCTATGTATATCGCCTTTTTACTCTTTTACTCTTTTATTCTTTTACTCTTTTGCTATGCTATTTATTGTGTGTTATTGTATTGTATTTTATGTGGTCTTATGAGTACTGTAAGTGGTGAAGCCAAAGACAAATTTCCACATTGTGGACAATAAAGATATTAAATAAATAAAAACCTACAGTAGCTGCAGACAATGACAGAGAGGTGGAGATGGAGCTGGCATCAGGGCGTCCATGAGTAAATAACAGCAGAGGACTGTGTCACACCTCTGAACTCTCAGGTGGGAATTTGTGACACAGTTAAAGCAGAAGTAAGCGATCTGGTCGTTTTGGCTAATGCTGCGTTCCAGGCAGGCTTTTGAAACCGTAAATTACAGCTTCAAGTCACAACTTACGACTTTGTAGCGTTCCAGGCAACCCACTCGTGTTTTTCCGACCTGTTTTACCTGTGAAAGTCACTATAACGGCCACTCGTAACTTCCGACCCGTGAACTCGTACCAGATCAAACTGGTACGAGTTCACGGGTCGGAAACGAGCCGTGCGGTGCGTTCGAGTTGCCTTGAACGCACCATAACAGTCCTCGTCCCTATGTCACCATATTCAGGCGCATCCCTTGGCTGCACACACAGCCCTTCATGCCGTTCTCTCTCCTCATTGGATAAAACTTGTAGGATACGATAAAAGTTTTCTCCTCGGCTCAGAGCAGAGCAGAGTGACTGACAGACCCGTGTTTCGGTCCAAACACTCTATGTAAGTGATTGCTGTCGGAAGATATAACTATTTAAGACTTATATGAACACAAAAATATTGCTTACTTCTGCTTTAAATAAAAAAGCAAAATACAAGACATTAGAGTTCAGCTCCTTATTTGTGAAAACCGGGAGCCACGAGTTACAGTAGAAGAGGTGATTTGATTGACAGCATGCATGTCTTTTTCTTAACAGAGACAATATGTTGATGCTGGGTTTTAACTTGTTCTTTATACTGAAAGAAGTTTGTTGCTCTGTTTCCTTCCAGGACAATCGTATCAGCCTGGTGGACTTTGTGGTGTCGTATTACCTGCACAATGTGGACAAGGTATTGATTTAAAAAAAAAAAGAAAAACAGTGATTATAAAAACTCAGTGTTGACCTTGGAAGTAGTAGTTAGTAAAATATTATATTCACTTCCTGGCTTTTTAACTGCAGCTCAACGGCAGATGGAGTTTAGTAAAAAAGTTTGTAAAAACTTCTCACAACCGCCATGTTTTTTTTGTTTTGGTGCCTGTTGTGGGTCGTGTATTGAACCAACGACACCACACAGCAGAACGCAGTGTGTCTCTGAGATTATTAAGATTGGTTTTGAGGAGTATACATTTTGAGTGAATAGGCTCATGAAAAAATTAGATAAAGTATACATAATACAGAAGGAAGAATGTGTGCATACATCCATACACTCTATATACACAGATTAATCAATCAATGAATCAGTCAGTTATGTTTGGCTGCCAATCAATCAAGGAATCCCTAATGACGATTATTGTTATGTTATTGATCTTATATGTTGTTTCTCATGAATTTGAAGGATGTTTTTCTTTTTTTTTGGCAGTAACATACAACCCACATCACAAACATACTGTAAGGGAGGACAGAAAACAAACAAAAAACATACATTTAACGACATAAAATAATCAGAATGTGCATACTACATATTTCTTATACACGCACCATAAATTAATATCATAACTCAATAAGTAAAAGATTAAGTGTCTTGAATCTTCCTCCCAAGTTTTTGTTATTGCAAGGACTTCCCATCTTTTTTCTTTTTTTTTTTTATCTCTGCACTATTTTTCTTGTTTTTTGGCAGTATCTTGTTATTTGTATTATGTTAATAAATAATGATGTTTAAAGCAGAAGTAAGCGATCCGGTCGTTTTGGCTAATGCTGCGTTCCAGGCAGGCTTTTGAAACTGTAAGTTACAGCTTCAAGTCACAGTTTAATGAACAGTATAAAATATCTCAAATTAAGCTTTCCTTGATTTTTAAATATGAAGGCTTTCCCAAGCAAAACGATCGTATTTAACAGCATATTTTATTCATAATGACAAAACAAGTCCTTGGTCACATAACCAAATTGCCACCTGGTGCCAAAAAAGAGCAACATCTGGACAATACCGAAAGGATGTTTTCTAGTCCGTCTTAAAACAGCAAACAGGTTCATACATGCACAATGAAACTTCTGTGGTGATCTCAGCACCAAGTTTCTCAGTGTTTTATGTTGGTGGGTCACAGTCCAGAAGGGAAACTCACAGGGAAACAGGAAACAGGAACACCAGATGAAACATGTTGCTGTTGGACCTGAGCTCAGTAATGAACAAGGAGGAGCGACTACAGCAAGGAAAACCTTTTTTTTAATTTCCATGTGTGCACCTGACCACAGACTTTTTGTAATTTATTTGTAAAACTATCCTTTAATGTGCATAACGAATGGAAAAAGCTTTTGTCAAGCTTTCTTCACTTTACTGTGTTTCCTTCGTCCAAATACAGTATCTCCTTTTGAGTTGAGTTGAGTTTATTTATTTAGCACACAAGTTTCAATGGTGCAAGGAGGGAACGAAGCCGGTCGGCTTGTACATAGGTTCCACCCCTATAACAAATTACAGCAGGACAAATTTCAATGGCTAACAAATAAACATAGAGAAAAAAAAGAGACAAAGTGCATACATAATTAATGTTATATGAGCAAAATAAACAGAAATGAGAAAAAAACAAAGAGATAAAGTGCAAAATGATTCGGTAACAAATAGAGACAATACAGATAAGGTACAAAAAGAAATTAATTAATTAAACTCATAAAGAGACAAAGTGAGGATGTGGGATATGGAGAGAGCGAAAGAGAGAGGAAAGAGTGGGAAATTCAAGAGAAGTTGAGATGTATTTTTAACTGCTTTTTAAAAAGTAAATAAGAAGAAATGGATCTTAAAGCAGAAGTAAGCGATCCGGTCGTTTTGGCTAATGCTGCGTTCCAGGCAGGCTTTTGAAACCGTAAATTACAGCTTCAAGTCACAACTTACGACTTTGTAGCGTTCCAGGCAACCCACTCGTGTTTTTCCGACCTGTTTTACCTGTGAAAGTCACTATAACGGCCACTCGTAACTTCCGACCCGTGAACTCGTACCAGATCGAACTGGTACGACTTCACAGGTCGGAAAAACACGAGTTACGAGTTTCCTTGAACGCACCATAACAGTCCTCGTTCCTACGTCACCACATTCACGGCGTCCCTTGGCTGCACACACAGCCCTGCATGCCGTTCTCTCTCCTCATTGGATAAAAACTGTAGGATACGATAAATGTTTTCTCCTCGGCTCAGAGCAGAGCAGAGTGACTGACAGACCCGTGTTTCAGACCAAACACTCTATGTAAGTGATTGCTGTCGGAAGATAGAACTATTTAAGACTTATATTAACACAAATATATCACTTACTTCTGCTTTAATGAAGGAGGTAGTCCATTCCAAAACATAGGACCTCTGTAAGTCAAATTAAACTGATGGTGTGATGTGCGGGTGAAGGGTTCCCTGGTTTAACGCTTTAATGTTGTTGCGTGACTGTTTCCCACCAGGACGCCGGCTCAGACAGGAGCGCGTTCCCTCTCCCCGACCCTCAGGACGTCTTCCTGGCGGCACAGGTGAAGTTTGACGACCTCAGCAGAGACCTGCGACAGCTGGGACGAGATCTAACAAGTACGTGACGTCGATGCTGCAAAGTTTTTCTCTCTTCCAGAAACGAATACCAATACTCTGGGCCCACTCCTCCCCCCTCTCCCCTCTCCCCTCCCCATCCCAGCCATTAGCTCGGTGCTCTGAGCGGCCCGACATCCATGTGACTGCGTGACCGGAATAGCCTCGCCTTGTGGTCATTTTGTTGTGTGTTTTTGTTTGAAAACCTCAGCCATGCCTGTGTAACTCTATCACTGTGATTTTTTGTGCTGCTCTCGAGAGGCTCCCACAGACCAGACCGAAAACCTCGGCCCGGTCTGGCATCGTTTTTCCTCAGACACCCTCCAGCCCCCCTCCCCCTCCCCCTCCCCTTCCCCCTTCTTCCCTCTTCCCTCTCCTCCCTTCCAAACTTCAACAGCTCACCACCCTGGTTTCCCTTCGCTGGCCCCAGCAGCCATCGAGGAACTGTTTATACTTAGGGGGGGGCTAAACTAAAGGCCTGCTTCTTTGACCAGACTCCAGTCGCAGCGAAAGCCCCTCAAGAACAAAAGATTTCCTCTCGTCTTTCTTATTCTTCCTGACTGCTCTCTTCTCTCTCCCTAAGTGTGCCCATATGACGCCATTCGGCATGCCAGCCGGTCGAACCAGACGAGTCACGCCGAGGACAATGCTGACATGTATACGATTGTGACTGAGCGAGCGCATTGTTGTGTGTATCCCTATGTATACATGTGTTTTTTTTTTTGCCCCGCGCTGTGCAAATGTTACGCCTCTGTAGGGCGGAGAGATACAGAGTGACAACTTTCTGTGTTCATGTCGCTACTGTAACTGCATGTCAACATTTATTTCACACATATAATATAATCACAGAACAACACAACAACTACGATAAACGGTTACAAATGAAGAAAACAGTTACAACGGCTACTCTACATATAACGTTCATCACGACGAATGAACAAATGAAACATTAAACATTAATTAATTCCACTCACGGCAAAAACTACGGTTAAAAACGGTAAAACTAACACTCGCACACATTTAACAAGCAACACAACCAAGATAAACAACAATTATTACTATTTCTAACTCTTTTTTACCTGTGGGGCGGAGAGATACAGGGTGACAACTTTCTGTGTTCATGTCGCTACTGTAACTGCTCCATAGCAACAGAAGCCCATGACAACAGAAGCCCACTGCCTCGCGCCCCACAACTCATAACATTCTAAAATGATAATAGTTCAGGGTGTCCGCGGGGTCTTGAAAAGTATTAAAAGGTGATAAATCAATTTTGGGAAAATTAAGACCCTTAAAAAGTATTAAAAAGTCTTTTCACGACTTTATAAAGTCTTAAATCTTGAGGGTATTTTTTTTTAATTAGCTGTCCAAGAGTTTGAGTCCTAAAAAACATTGTGAAAGTCGGACAAATTTCCCCATGGGGGACAAATAAACTTAATCTAATTAATTTTATCAAAAAACAAAGATGAACCAGTACATAAAAATGTATCCCAGCCTATTTTGAATTCTGTTGTATCATAGTGGTCTAGAGTCTTTATCACAAACTAAAACTGTTACGTTAAAAGTATCACTGTTGTGATGTAAATGGTTACAGATTGAAGTGGCGGTGAGGTATTAAAAATATTGAGAAGGTATTGAAAAAAGTCTTAAAAAGGTATTAGAATTAACTTCAAGATTCCTGTATATACCCTGTAGTTAGTAAATAAGTAAAAATGAAACAAAATAAGAAAAATGAATACTAATACACTATATACAACATGTTTGAAATGCATTTTTACGGCCTCCTACACACTCTGTTACGCGCACGTGTGCTGAGAGACTAGCAGGAGTCTCTGCTGCTGATACAGGCCTGGCGCCTCTCAGATCCAGCTCCTAATCCTCGTGCCCATCAGATCTCCCATCGTTTGTGCCTTTGTGCCCATGTCGCCAGCACACGGGGGAGAGACCATAGCTTCCCACTTATGTAATCTCCAGACCTGCGGTATCTGCGGTATCTCTGCACGGACCTCTGCAGAGATGCATGGATGCTTAACCTGCTCGGCCTGTATCACCTGGGCTCCAGTGTGGCCCCCCCAGATGTGTGCCGCAGATTGCTTTCTTTACCTCTCAACACAGCTTTGTCTTATCGGCCCGTCTACCCAAACCACCGTGCAATCTGGATCTCGCCCCGTCGCAGGTTCCCTTTTGTTCTGCCTGTTTGAACCGCCCTCATGCCTGGTTTGAAGCTCTGCTGCTGCCGTTCTTCACTCTCCCTGTGTTTTCTGTTTGGTCGCTACCAAACGTCTCCCAACACAGTTAAAAAGGAGAGATAAGGTTCCCTTAAGTCATCCATGTTGGCTCTTCAGGGAAATGACATCAAGACTGTGTCATTAAAAAGACTCCATATTAATTTAACTTCATCACTGTAGAAAGTTCAACCTAATTAGTTTGGAGTTGATTTTCCATCTCTAGTTAGCTGCTTTATTATCTTCTATACATCTTATGTATGAAATAGTTTCATATGGAATATAGAAAAATTATCTCTTATCGATTATAATGCAGATTTTAAAGTTTTTTTTTCTCTAGATAATTATAGTTACATATTGATTGATACTGGACTTTTGAGGATTACTTGATATTTTAGCATTAAAGTGTAAAAATAGTTCTCCACAGACTTTCATGGTGCCCACAGGATTAAATCCTCATCGTTTTGGTGATCACCTGGATTTTTCTCGAGCAGGTCACGTTCAGTTACAGAGCGAAAAATCTCAATGTTTAGCTTGTTTGAAGCCTTAAAGTCTGAGGCACATGTTCATATTAACTATATGCTCCTGAGAATGAACCATAATATCCTCAGAGCTGCTTAAAGCACTGAGCTTTGAGCTAAAGTCCAGCCTCGTACAGCTTGTAGATGAAACTCCCACTTTTAGACTGTTTAAGTTAAGTCAAGTTAGACTCCTCTATTCCTCATGATCTGATAATTAATATGACTCATATTCATTCTATAAAACATTTATTTATTTCGCTGACCATATATGAACTCATTAAGGTAGAGCAGGTTTTAATATCTATAATAATAATAATAAGTCAGGTTTTGTCAAACTTTTCTTTGCCAAGTCCAGGTACAAACCCTTTATTCTAACCACCATATTTCTTTTTATTAATGTAATAATGATAATTAGATTTGCACCAGTCAGGTATTTCCTTTGGTTTGTCCATTTTTGTAGCTAAATGCCAGTAAAACAAGCTACTTAACTATAGTTTATGACATGATTGACTGGCAGGTATTTGAAAGATCAGCATGAAAAATAAGATTTAAATATGGTATGAAATACATTTCATGATTTTACACATAAATATTGATTATTATTATTATTATTTCTTCCTCCCAATGTGCTCACAACCTCCTCATGTCCTGTGGCGGCCACTGGCCTCAGTGATTCCAGTCTTGGCACATTTCTACTGCTCTGAAATAAGACTGCAGATTAACTGTGCATCATGGCGACTGCAGTGACACTGTGATGACTTCTGATGTGACCGATCCCAAACACTTGAAGATCTCCTGAAGAGATTGTGTCTCCCTCAGCGTGAGACCAAACCAAACCAAACCAAACCAAACCAAACCAAACCAAACCACCGCCTCAGCGCAGTTTGGTGTAATTTCAGCACCACACTCCTCCTCATCAGCCGGCTCTTGTTTATGTGACGCTCTAAAACCCTCTTCAGCCTGAAGTAAGCAAACTCTCGTCGTCAGGCCCGGCGGGCAGACAAAAGAGCGAGAGAGGGGCTCGCCACACAATGCAGAGAGAGAGGGAGAGAGAGAGAAGGAGAGATACCCGCCTCCACAGTTTACACAAATCCCGAATGAAAACAGTATTCTTTTGTAATCTTATCTGGGAGATGTTGATCGAGCGTTGGGGGCGAGAGGGGAGGGTTAGTCTATTATGACTGGCTCCGCAGACTGGCTCCTCTGATCCACTGATTGGACGCAGAGCAACGTGGAGCCGCAGACTGGCAGAGGAAGAGAGGGAGAGGGAGAGAGAAGCAGAGGGAGGGAGGGAGAGAGAGAGGGAGTGGAGTCAGCAGTCGCCATCTCTGGGTGAATCTCAATAAGTGATATCTGAACAGGAAGTTGTGCCGATAACCTCCTGCTCGGGCACAGGTGGAGATAGTTTAACCCAGGACTCTGTCGCCTCTCTCTCTCTGAGTTTCTTCTCTCTGCTCTTGTTGTGGTTTTACAACTTCTACATTTCAATGTGTAGAAAAGTGGTAACACGTTATAATAAGTACACACTATTAAGCATTAGTTAAGCATTAATAAATACTGAATTCATCATTTATAACGCATGAATACTCATTAATATGTAGTTTATAAATACAGTTAGTGCTTATCAATGATGGGTAAAACTTTATTTACTATATTACTATATTCTTTTTGGCTTTTTCATGCCTTTGAGTGTGAATGATTGTGAATGTAGGAATGAATGAACGTGTAGGTCGCAGATCATTGATTGTTTGACTTATTTATTGATGTTTTTTATGGTACATGCTTGTTTGTTTTTTTACTGTCATTGTTTATACTGTATGAAGCTACTGTTATCATTAGTTTTTATTTTCTTCATTGTTTACCTTTTAAAGGGATAGTTCAACATTTTGGCAAATTGGCCCATTGCCATAATCGCTATAGTCATAGCAGTAGGTTCATTACCTTTAATTGTAGGTGTAAGCTATTTTCAGTACGGCGGAGCGCAGCAGCTGGCTGCTCAGAGCTACGCTATGGAGGCTAACGGAATTTCTTGGTTTCCCTCATTAAACTCATCAAATTCAACATCCCAAAACTCCACAGCGCTTTTGTAGACAAGTTGTGACCTGCACAACCACCACGCTATGAGATAATGACGGAACGATACGAAACGGAGCCGTTTTCGAGGTAAATTCATACAAAACCGCTGATGCGCGTTGCGTTCAGGGACAGTTTTTCAGCAAGCAGTCTCCGTATTTACCCTGTATTTACCTCGAAAACGGCTCCGTTTCGTATCGTTCCGTCATTATCTCATAGCGTGGTGGTTGTGCAGGTCACAACTTGTCTACAAAAGCGCTGTGGAGTTTTGGGATGTTGAATTTGATGAGTTTAATGAGGGAAACCAAGAAATTCCGTTAGCCTCCATAGCGTAGCTCTGAGCAGCCAGCTGCTGCGCTCCGCCGTACTGAAAATAGCTTACACCTACAATTAAAGGTAATGAACCTACTGCTATGACTATAGCGATTATGGCAATGGGCCAATTTGCCAAAATGTTGAACTATCCCTTTAAGGGTTGAGAGTGAGCCAGGGCAGACTGCATTTCAATGCATTGACTGTACATTGTACTTTTTAATGCATATGACAAATAAACTTGAACTTATTTGACAGTACAGTTGAGAGAGACAGGAAATGGGGAGGCAGAGAGAGAGGGGAATGACACGCAGGAAAGGGCCGTCCGATGCGGGATTCGAACCGGGGCCGCCAGCACGAGGACTATAGCCTCAATAAATGGGGCGCCTGCTTAACCCACTGCACCACTCGGCGCCCCGAGTACAGTAAATCATTTTTAACTGTGTTTATAAACTACATACTAATGAGTATTCATGTGTTATAAATGATGAATTCAGTATTTAATGCTTAACTAATGCTTAATAGTGTGTTATTATTATAAAGTGTTTCCGAAAAGGTTACTTACACTTATACATTTAAAGCTACTGGCTGCAAAACGAAGGAGAGGTTCATTCACAAATTTTACACTTCTTCGTGGCTTCGACTGATAGAACAGATTACATCAAAACTCAAGGTGGATCCTAAAGAGCAAAAAAGCCATTTAGATTCAAACTGTCTCTAGTTTAAAGTGACATCATTTCTCAACTTCAAAAGAAGTTTTAAATTATCTAATTTTCTTTCAGGTTCTGGATATTTGACAGACAAGTGTCTCACTCCTACTGTCTTTTATTCTCTGTAGGTTTTATAATGATTCAGAACGAGACAGCTGCGTTTTCTTTTGATGTGGTTTTTCTGCGCTCCATTTCTCAGGTTTCACTTGTCCAAAACATCTTCTCTTTCCTGGGAAATGTCTGTCCTAACCCTGTCTGTGATTGACTGACACAGACAGACAGGCTGACTGATTTTGCAGGACTACTGCACTACTGTTATTGTGTGGATTTTTTCTTCTTCTTATTATTTTTCCACTTCCGGCCGACTTTCGGTTCGCTACTAGTCCTGGACACTAGTACAGCAGTTTAACAGTCGATTGTTTTTTCTGCTTCTCTCTTCCAGGATGTGAGAAAGACGTACAGAGAGTTTGTTCGGACTCTCCTGAAGAACACCTGCAGCCGTTCAAAGACAAGATGGAGGCTTTTGTCCTCACCGGTGAGTTTAACAATCACACAACAGTTGAGTCAGAAACCTCTGTGTGACTTAAAGCAGGTCAGTCATTTGGGCAGATGTGTGTTTTGTCTTGGCAACAAGGGAGGGAAGTTGTGCTTATATTTAGTTTGACATGGGAAAGCATAAATAAACAGGTCAGACAGATGTTTTATCCTAGTTACATTGAGGATTTTCACATTTTTGTTGGTGATTATTTCAAATAAGGAGATTAAAGTATTATTTATTATCTTTGTGAGTGTGTAGACAGTTCTGGCATCAGAGTTTACTTCAGTTCAATAATGAAAAAACTGAAAAACAACAATACAGTATGTTCAGACTTCTGAACCAGTTTCACTTCACTTTCACTTTCTCCATTATAGTAAATGAGTCCATAGTCTCCAGTAGTCAGATAAATGTGCTCCTCATTCTCATACTGCCCTGAAAATGTCCCTGTTCTTTTCCCATGCAGTGTCTTTGGTATCTGTGTGTGTGTGTGTGAGGGAGATAGGGCGGATTCAGAGTCAAGGCTAGACACTCGGATAAGGATCAGACAGATTTGGCAGTGACTGAGGCTCCTGCCTGAGACACACAGGCTCTGGGTCTCAGAGACTCTTTCATTACAAAAATATATTCTTTCAACCGACTGGGGCTCATCGTGCTCATCATGCCGAAAGAATTTTATATATTTATGAGCCATCACGACGCGTCCTGCAACAGAAGAGAAGAGCCTCGCATGCAAAAACCTTCAGATGTCTCTGAAAGAGCAGTGACACAACTGTCCATCCAAATGTCCATATACTACATATCTGTTAAAGGTTGTTTTTATCATCTCTTCTGTCCAGTTTTGTTTAATTTGGTGTAAAAACATTACAAACCAACTGAACTGGACAGGAAGTCAACTTTTTTATTGTCACTGGGATCATGTGAAGTCAGTTATTAAAGCAGAAGTAAGCGATCCGGTCGTTTTGGCTAATGCTGCGTTCCAGGCAGGCTTTTGAAACCGTAAATTACAGCTTCAAGTCACGACTTACGACTTTGTAGCGTTCCAGGCAACCCACTCGTGTTTTTCCGACCTGTTTTACCTGTGAAAGTCACTATGACGGCCACTCGTAACTTCCGACCTGTGAACTCGCACCAGATCGAACTGGTACGAGTTCACAGGTCGGAAAAACACGAGTTACGAGTTGCCCTGAACGCACCATAACTTCTGGTCAGCCGACGGAGTTAGCAGCCCCCGCCCTCGTCATGGATCTATTGGTCCTCGTCCCTACGTCACCACATTCAGGCGCATCCCTTGGCTGCACACACAGAGAGGACTGCCCCTTCATGCCGTTCTCTCTCCTCATTGGATAAAACTTGTAGGATACAAGAAATGTTTTCTCCTCGGCTCAGAGCAGAGCAGAGGGACTGAGAGACCCGTGTTTCAGACCAAACACTCTATGTAAGTGATTGCTGTCGGAAGATATAACTATTTAAGACTTATATTAACACAAAAATATCGCTTACTTCTGCTTTAAGATTAAAAAAGCAGTAGATGTAAAATAATTCATGTTTCAGTACATTTTCAAGATAAGAATCACAATTTTAACACTAAAAGATAAATATTGCAATAGTATAAATATATATAAATGAGTGGGTCTAGGTTGCATTGTCTGGGTTGAAGTAAAAACTGTGATGATTTGCTGTTGTGGCTGTTTTTCTGGGCTCTAAAAGTCCCACAACATTACAGGGAGGCAGACGCAGGTAGTAATGTACCTGTTATTTTGTCGTAATGGCGTTTGCAATTTGAAAGTGGCAGCAAGAATGGTCCCATTGTTGAACAACTCAGCGTGTAACTGCCGCCTGATGGTCGTCTGGCTCCATCTGACAAGGTCGTCATCGCGCCACAGCTTCTCAGTATTTACATCCACAGACTCTACACAGGGATTATGACTCTTTAAAGTATAATCTGTCTTTTTTTTTTTTGGGAGAGGTTGGGGATCGGACCACAACTAAATGATTTCCTTGTCTTGTGTCTTTGCAGCGCGGAAAGAACACGCAGAAGCTTCCTATCAGCTGGTGACTGTGCAAAAAAGGTCAGAGACTCGCATCATGTGGACAGTTTGGCCTTTTTCTGAAATTCAACAAATTATGTCTGACATTATAAACTCGATGGATGGAAATATTGAAGATAGAAACTCATTTGAAAAACATTTTGACATCCCCAGCAAAGATTTAAAAAAAACTGGAACTAGCAGCCATGACCTAGTTGCTATAAATGTTCAGTCTTGGATTGGGTTGTTTTAACTATTTTTGTTTTATTTGAAAAGGAAAACGTCCATTACAAGTAATAATTACAACACTTATTTAACTTTTTTTGGGCATTTTTTTTTGCCTTTTTTTCATTTCATTTCATTTATTACTTTATTTCATAGGGACAGTGCACCACTAATCAACAGAGTTAAAAGAAAAACTGTAAGTGGGCCAGAGTTAGCCAACAAGGCTAGTTTTCGTCCGTTGTCCCTGGCCAGATGTTAAAGGCAACCTAAAAGCCAAAAAAAGGGGCAACAATCAAGTACTTTCAAGACACAACTTACATAACAATCTACCTAGTAAACCTGACGCTTATGATAGCATAGTTAAGAGAGATGGGAAATAGGGAGGGATTCGAACCAGGGCCAACTGCAGGGAGGACTAACAGCCTCTGCATATGGTGGCGCCCGTTCATGAGTTTATCTAATTGAGTTATCTAATGATTCTCCCTGTCCTGAGAAATCATTGCATCCTGCCTCATAAACAAAAAACACTTTGCACTCATTCTGAAAATCAGATTTAACTGGAACAAATGAGCATCTCCATCTTGGTTAATTGTGTCTTTAATTCCATAAATCCTTTGCTGCTCAGTTTCCAGGACCTGGTTCTGTATTTCGGACTGAGGCCGAGGATGGGAGAGAGGGAGGTGACCGCCGCTCACGTCTTCATGCTCTGGTTCGAGTTTTGCGCCGACTTCAAAGCCCGGTGGAAGAAGGAGAACAAGACTATCTCTAAAGAGAGGTAAGTGCTGCCTGTGTGTGTGTGTGCTCTTCATTAGGAACACCTGTTCACCTGTTTGTTTACGCGGTTATCTCATCAGCCAATCACGTGGCAGCAGAAAATCATGCAGATACAAGTCGGGAACTTTCCTTATAATGGCACTTCAAATATCACAATGAGGGGAAAAAAAAAACCTCATGATCGTTAGTTCTGGTCGGAGCGTTTACATATATCACTGAGCCATCTGCACAGAGCGGTGCCAGAAATACAGAACAACATCAAGTGCGCATCAGTTTCTGCAGGTGGAAGCACTTTGGTTAATGAGGTGGAAGAGCAACAACAGCTGACGACCACGCCGGGTTCCTCTCCTCTCCCGTCATCTGAAGCAACCGCAAAAAAAAACAAAAAAAAACTCACATCACAGAAGACGACTGAAAATATGTTGCCTGGTTTGATGGATCTGGATTTCTGCTGAGGCAGCAAATGGTCGGAATTAAGCATCAACAGCATGAATCCATCAACCCGACACGACACCAGTCCAGACCGGTGGTGGTGGTGTAATGATGCTGCAAAGTTTTTCCTGGCACAGTTTTGGTCTCTTAATACCAGTTTGAATGCGACAGCCAATCTGAGTGTTGCTGCACTTTATTAAAGCAGAAGTAAGCGATATTTTTGTGTTAATATAAGTCTTAAATAGTTATATCTTCCGACAGCAATCGCTTACATAGAGTGTTTGGACCGAAACACGGGTCTGTCAGTCACTCTGCTCTGCTCTGAGCCGAGGAGAAAACTTTTCTCGTATCCTACAAGTTTTATCCAATGAGGAGAGAGAACGGCATGAAGGGCTGTGTGTGCAGCCAAGGGATGCCGTGAATGTGGTGACGTAGGGACGAGGACCAATAGATCCATGACGAGGGCGGGGGCTGCTAACTCCGTCGGCTGACAAGACGTTATGGTGCGTTCAAGGCAGCCCGTAACTCGTGTTTTTCCCGACCTGTGAAGTCGTACCAGTTCGATCTGGTACCAGTTCATGGGTCGGAAGTTACGAGTGGCCGTTATAGTGACTTTCACAGGTAAAACAGGTCGGAAAAACACGATTTACGGGTTGCCTGGAACGCTACAAAGTCGTAAGTCGTGACTTGAAGCTGTAATTTACGGTTTCAAAAGCCTGCCTGGAACGCAGCATTAGCCAAAACGACCGGATCGCTTACTTCTGCTTTAATCCCTTAAAAGTCACAGTTTTACCATCTTTTTTATAACATAATGATGAACGATGTCACAAAGCAAAAGTCGCCTCACGCTGGTTTTGAATGAACGTGACACTGAGGTCAGGGAACTTCAGTGGCCTCCACGGTCTCCAGCTGTGAATCCAGTTGATGTGAATTCATCTTGAGGATGTTGTGGAACAGGCGACTGACGGCCTTAATGTGCAGCTGTCAGATCAGCAGAGATGATGCAATATAGAAAACACAGAGTAACGGGTTTTAGAGAAAATGTCTCAAACATATTGTGGCATCCAGGACATGAAATACTGAGGAACTACTGGGAGGCGTTCCTATGTTCTGTTTGTTGAATGTATTTTAACTACTACTGTACCTCATTGTTTATTTGCACTACCAACTGACCACCTTAATCCACCTGCCACTTTACTTGATTATATTTGTACTTGTATGTGTTATCTGTTTTATTGTGTTATTGCTCAGTTGTTACTGTCCTCATTCTGTATGTCTTTTTTATATATATGTGTGTATATCAGTGAGTGAGGATAAACCAGAGTCAAATTCCTTGTGCACATACTCTGGCAAAATAAATGTGATTCTGTTTCTGTGATTCTCATTAATAATTCAGGAAATAGTCATGAATTCATAACTTAACTCACAGGGATGGACTGAGACTGACGAAGGAGTAAAGAGTTTTTAAAGAAAAAGTTATATTCTAGATTTGAATACACATGTCGGATGCTGCAACGTTAACGATCTGGTGTCGTTGCTGCTGCAGGTTGAAGGAGGCTCAGCTGTCAGTGAAGAGAATCACAGCGGAGAAGAAAGTGGAGACAAGAAAGATCAACCCCAACAGCCTGGTGAGACCAGATTCATACAGGACAAACCCAGAAACACATGAGCAGACAATCCAAAAAAAAAAGTTCCTTGAACAAGCACTCAGCAAGAATTTCACAATCGCCCTCTGTGGTTCTGCTTAGAAAGAACTGGGGCAAAGAATCTCTGCGGTGATCTCGTCTAATACTGATCATATTTTTTTTGTTCCCGGCAGAAAGAACGACTGCGTCAGAAAGAAGCCAACATGTCTCCAACTTAAGAGACTCAAATCTCTAACATCAGGGTCGTTTCAGCCACATGACTCCTCCATCGCTCTGTCAGGATCAGACTGGATCATGATACCAAACCAACATTTCCTTGGTAAAACTTCCAGCTTTTCTTTTGTTTTTTTGACTTAATTTGCCCATTTTTTGTTTGTTTTTCTTAAATTTCCATGAAATACTTCTATTCATCAGCTGCCGGCTGGATGTTATATCATTTTCCTACCTGAACTGTACTTTAATTTAAAAGACTGAAAGAATCTGTAGAGACCAGAGATCGCTTCAGCTGTGTATAGACTCTTCTACTGTATCACTCTTATATTTTGCATTGATTCTAATGTATAGTTAAAAATCCTTTACCATATTTTTCCACAAATAAAAAAAAATCAATGATCAGAAAAAAAAACTGTGTTGTAAAAGCTTTGAAATGTTTTATTTACAAGCAACAACATTACAATACATGATACACATATTATACACAGTGGTAAAATGAAGTGGCATTTAGCAGTGCAGGTCGTTAACAAAAAAAAAGAAAAGAAAAAAAAAACCTCCACTTTTCCTTCCCACACAGTGGAAACAATCAAAGCATCCAAGTCCTTTGAAGATGTGTCCTCTTACATTTCCCACTAAGTCTTGCACATCCACCAGCCTGTATGTCTACCAGAAATAAGACATGATGAAGACTTTAGCTTAAAAAACAAGCACTTTAAGCACTTTGGCACTCAACAAAACCATAAACTTCAGCCTCTGAAACCCATAAATCTGCAAACACACACAAGTAATGACTGAGAAGTGACTAGATATTTGTTCAGTGTGATAAATTATTAATTGCAGATCAAACTACTGTATCACCTGGCACCTGAACCAACCACCTATGTTTGGGTGTGTTGGTCAGAGTCCTCTCTTTAGGCTCAGGTAAGTTCCTCACCACTTTATTCTCATGTGTCCAAGCAACTTCCCCCTTTTTTTTTTTCTTTTTTTTTTGCAAATCAGCTCGTTTTCCTCCTCAGAAGAGAGTTATCACCTGCCAGCAGCACCACGTGTCAGGTTTTCCCGACTTAATCCGTATCTATGGTCGTGCAGCGGCACTGCTTTACGCGCTGCACCCGTTTCTTCCTCGTGTTGGGCGTCTGTCCCGGGCAGAAGAGGGTGTAGGTGACGGTGCTGAAGGTCTTGGGTTTGCAGGCGGAGCAGGACTCGAAGGCGTTTCCGTCCTGGTAGATGTGCCGCGGGATGTAGAAGGAGTTGCACTGTCCGTAGCAGAAGCGGTTGATGATGGTGCGGCTCAGGCAGCCCTCCTCGCGGATGGTCTGCTTCAGCGGCTGCGTCTTGCACCAGTCCAGCCGCAGGTAGCGACGCTCCGTGACGTGCAGCGCCTCCTGGCTCGACTCCAGCACCTCGTCGGTGGAGGAGGAGGAGGAGGAGGAGGAGGTCACGGGCCCAGGGCCGCCGCGGGAAATGAGTCCACCGATGGGAGGCTGAAGACATCTCTCCGATTCGTTGGGGTTGTACTTGTTTGGATGAGGCAACGCGCTCTGAAAGGTCGCGGCGTCTGTTCTCCTCAGCGGGGGGAGCAGCAGCAGCAGCACCAGCACCAAAACCACCGCAGAGATCAGCACTGATGGGCTCCTCATGGTTTTAACCTGATTGAAAAGCAACATACAAATCGGTCATCCATGGAGAGCTATTACGCACAGCTTTTACGCACGAATTACGCACCAGAATTTCCACCAAAAAACACAATCCGAACTTGATAAACAGTTGATTTACCTGTTGCTTTACACTCCTCACAGTGAACAGTCTTTATCCAGTCAGACAGTTTACAGCCTGTTTCTTCTCCAGCTCCTGCTTCCTCTCCAGTGGCCTCATGAATGACACACTGAGGGGTTTTCTAAACTGTCTTGAGTTACAGTACAGAGCTCCAGCAGAGCACGCCCCCAAACCCTGATCCTGTCTTTATCTGTCTGAAGAGAGATGGGGGGAATAAATCCTCCTACAACATTGTTTTTTTGTTTTTTTTTCAATGCAGATAAATCGTTTATTTGACTTCACAGAACAAAAACAGAACACAAACATATTTGGCTGAAGATGAAGTGATCCGAGACAGATTCCTGCGCCTGTGGAGACTCATGTTTACTGCAGTGAAGTGAACAGATACAAGCGAGAGTAAATCTCTTAAAATATTTCCCATGCTACAGTCGAGTCACAAGCCTCCCTTACATGACAAAGCAAAGCTCATTATCCATAATTAATAATATCATAATAAGAATATGATGATTGATTGAAGACATTGAATCTTTTCTTCAAGACACAGAGGTGATTAACTATCAAGACATACAAAAATCAAACTCCATAATGTGAGTAAATCCGTCTTTTTACAGTCATGAATAATAATAACAACAGCTCTGATTCAACATTCCTCCAAAGTGATATATCTTTATACAACTTCCTCTTATAATACAGCTGCAGATATACTAGGGAAGGATTTAACACCATATATTCTTGGATTCTTGGATTTTAGGTTAAATTTCAGGCAATGGGACCATTTTACACTCCTTAAAATTCGAAAAAGTAAAAACACACAGTCTTCATTGTTGGGTTTTTCGGATCAGATATCTGCAGTAGAAAACTGATTTGACCTTTTTCAGTGTCAACCTCTTTCAAACTGCAAAGTATTCAGAGTTCTTCACCTTCAAAAGAGCGGCTGTGAAACAAAAACCCAAACACAAAGACCGACCAACTTGTTGTTTACAAAGCTTTGATCTCCAGAAACAACATGGAGGTCGGGTTGTGGGTTGATTTTTGGAGAGATATTTTTTTCCCAATTCATTTTTAGAGGGGGGAAAAAAATGACAAAAATTCACTTGTACCAGATTCTTGAATAATAATATTTGCTAGTTTCCCCAGTTTTCTATCTTTATAAACTCAACATTTTGGACGTTTTGGGAACATAGTGGATGATTTTTCATTATTTTTTTGGGTCATTTTATAAATAAATGGTTAAACAACTGTCTTAAAGCACTGATAATTAAAGTACCGGTATGTGTTGTTTATGTCCAACATTTAATAATATAACCTTGCTGAAGGTTTTATTGTGTGTATGTAGATAGAGGACCCAGTGGAGCTGCTGATAGATACTGTACTGGTTGATGATGACAGCTGAGTGTCGCTGTTCCTACAAAATCCTTCACATTTTATTTCCGTGGGTCTGTGATTATAACGTCTGCTACACAAATATGTTGTGCCAATTAGTAAATAAGATCTGGGCTGATTAATATCTTAGCATTACATTATAAATATTTCATATAACTCACATTTTCTTTACTTTACTATTTCTTATTTCAAAGTCACTGCTCCTTACCCCAAAATAATTAGATATACAGTGTTAAAAACTTTCATCCGAGTGAATACTTTGATATAACAGTGTGTGTTGCAGGTGCAGGAGTTTAGGTTGTAGATTTGGCGGTGGCAGAGACGGTCGGTGCTGCGTCCTCCTCTTCCTCGGAGAAGTGAGGAACAGATTTCTTGGCGACCACGTTGTCCAGCCTCTGGCCCATTAAATATGGGTTGACACTCTGTGGATGGATGGGCGGGATGGGGGGAGGAGGAGGGGGAGGGGCAGAAACACGAGTGTAAACATTAAGTCTTCACATCTAGATGAGTGAGTTTAAGAGGACATCGGTCTCTTCGGGGGTAAACCTCAGTGCTGGTGATGTGGTTTCTAAAATATAATCCTACACAGCAAGAATGAAAAAAAGACAACCATAAAACACTATACCCTTTTTCTTCTCTTCGGTCCTCCCTTCAGTTTTTGGTACAAAAGCTCCTTGTTCTGAGGGGAAAAGCAGAAAAAAAGTACATTTTCAGACTTTATATCATATCTGTTGTTTTACAGCCGATCCCTTTGTTCCCAAATTACTGTTAAATAGCTTGAAATGACCTCTTAAAGGGAATAAATATTCGTCTTCAGGCCAGACTTTAGACAAAAGCATCTTCTGAATACTAATTGATATTAAAAATATAATATTAATGCAGCAGGAGTTGGACTGTACATGTTTTCATCTGTATGTGTGCACCTGTATCTCTGGTTTTCCAATGGGTTAAAGTAAATAACTTGATTTGGGAAGAAATACTGAAGAATCAGTCGATCATTTAAACATCTTGTAGGTTCCCACCGTTGAAATTTGCTGCTTTTTCCCCCCTGCCCTGTCCTGTACTCACCCACTTGGCCAGGGCCGGGTAGTCGTGCTCTGGGTCAAAGAGGTGCTGGTGTTTCTGAAACTCTCTGCTGAAATCAGCTGTGTCCGGAGCGTTTTCCAAACACCCGTCTGCCGCTGCAAAAATAGGAGAAGATGCAGAACAGAAAAAGAGTGATGAAAATTCATCACCTTGAAAGTTCGATCCATGAAAAACAGCTCCATGTTTTGTCTCAGAAAGTTATGTCCAAAAACAGCATAATGGAAATTAAATTAGATTAAAAAAAAACAAAAACAGGACAAAACAGTCTTAAGTGCATGATGCTGGAGCCAATTTACTTCATCCTGCTGCTTTTACTGACATTTAGTACATTTAAAACAAAAACAGAGAATATTTCCCACCCGTCTTCCCCAGGGGACAGGGGTTTGGGGGGTCTGGGTATCCGTGATCATCACTGAAGTCTTTGGGGACGTTGTCTCCGGTCAACTCGGCCACAATGTTTGGGATGTTTCCGTAGGGGCCGAGGTGCTGCAGCCCTTCATGAGCACCACCTAGTGGAGGGAAACAAACACAACGGTCGGTCACCACAGATACAACTGCACCAGCACCAACAGCCACAGCCACATGCAGGAGCAGCAACATCAGGAATATTCACCTTCTTTTCTTTCAGAACTACCTCAGCGTTTCCTATAATGAGCCTATTAGCACTGTGCAAGAAGACTGTTTGGCTCAAATGCTTAAAAACTGAAGCTAAATTCTTCAAATATCTTGTGAAAACATTACTTTACTAATGTGGATGATTTTTTTTTTTTTTTTGGTGTTTGAAATTAGTTAACCAAAGACTAAATGTAAAATGAAAAGTGTCCACCACATCTTAGAGGACGGCTGTGTCTCACAAGGATACGAAATGTAAAGTGGACGGTTGTGTTTTCTATGTAACAGCACCATTACATGTGTGTAGTCTACAAGTTCATTAGCTGCTTCAGTGTTAACTGGATGAAAAAAGTTATATCTTTTGGAAAGTGGTTGTAGCCTATTACCTGAAATCATCATTTCAATGTGTGTAGGGGGAAATGCAAAGCTCCAGAAAGTATAGAAACACTGCACTGAAATGTAATTTAAACACATTTAAACCATTTTAGCTTGAAGATAACATGAAATAACAGAAAATAAGCAAAAGAGCTCAAGCAAACATCAGCAGCGCCCTATTATCAGAGCATCACATGGTCAAAAATGAGTGATAAAATAAGAAAAATATGAAATAAAACAAATTATTCACTATGATTTCACATCCACACTCACCCTGTATGCTCTGAGGCCCGACGATGTTGGTGGCCTGGTGGGCGGGATACTCCACCCGGGGCCGAGCGATGCCCAGCTGCTCCATGACGCCGTGCAGGAGGCGCTGGATGTCGGCCTCGGACACCTGGTCCGCCGCCGTGCGGGGGCTGCGAGCCGACACCGGAGCTCTGCCGAGCTGCAGCCACAGGAGGAGGCCGAGCAGAGACAACCGCACCGCCGAGCCCATGACTGTGATCTGTCGGTCGGTCGGTAGGTAGGTAGGACAAAAAACACATCAGACTGAACCGTGGAGGGGAAAAAAAGAAAAGAAAAAAAAAGATGGACAGACGTGTGGTCATGTGCAAACACAGCTGCACTTCACTGCCACACAACATGATAATTAGCTAGATAATAAATATAGAGAAGGTGGTATTATGTAAGGTATAATAAATAAAGATAAGGTGGTAAGGTTAATAGAAACCATATAATCTATTGTATGTGGACTGAATAATGAAGCCAATGTGCGACACTCACTCAGTAAACAACAGAACCATTAATGCTGATGGAAACAGTCTATAAATAGCCTGCACGTTACAGCTATTTAAGAGAAAACACAACATTTCACAATAAAAGATGCGTTTACTGACATTAAGTTGATGATAAACTTGATTTTTTATTCCCAATAGAAACCTCACAAGTGATCAAAATGAGAATCTGTTTATTTGCTCTTACCGTGGTGGTGGTGATGGTTGATGATGGAGGGACCTGCTGACTGCACGAGACCCTGGCCCTGTCAAGCTGGTCGTATAGTATAGTAGACCTACGTTTCCGGTTTCCAAAATAAAATGTTACTTCACAAACCACAATTAAACCAAACATGTGAAATTTAATTTAACACCACTTTTCAATCAAATTCAATCCATTTTATCTTAATTTATACTTAGTATTGAAATAGTCGTGTGTGTATCGTGTAGTTTTCAAGATATTGCATTTTCTTGAATGAGACGTTGTGGGTTTATTTTGAAGGAAAATGCCGAGTTTCCGGTGTTGTCGTTGATGTCATTATGCAACCTTGCAGGAGAGCAATATCCGTCTCGCTTCACGGTTCAGATGCAGTTGCTAGGAAACCAAAAAACCCTCTTCTCATAGGCTGCAGGGGTAATTATTTACTTGTACATCCCCCACAGGAAAAAGTATCATCACACACACACTGTAGCCTAACTAGGCTTACTCATCATGCTCATCATATAACAAATAATTACAATAATCACTGTTGTCTGTTTGAGAAAAAGTTGAAGTATTTATTCCCTTGATATAAAAGTGTGATAAAACCTTCAGCCATACAAATTGCATGCATGAAATAAATAGTCAAATACATAAATACATTAAAATGCAGAGAGCTGAAATGCAACTCTGGTCTAAGTTAAAGATAAAACTCTAATTAATACCATTTGGTCTATCATAGATCATTCACATATACGGTAGTAGTCTACTTGCCATCCCATAGGGCCCCATTGTGAACCCGGAAATGTTGAGTACCCCAAAGTTTTATGTTAGAAATAGGTAGTATGGGTCCCCAGTATTCAGAAACTGTCGGATGCTAACTTATATATATTGGGCAATTAGCATAACTGACATAATTAGCATAAATTAGCATAATTGCCTATATGGGCAATATTTCAACAAAATTGACTGATCTGGGCAATATTGGAGTGGTTTTAGGGGTTATTGATGATGCTGAATCCATTTATGACATTTTCAAAATTCTAAATGGCTGTCTAAACCGGAAGTGACCAGATTTTAACCGCCAGTGGGCCGATTTTGATGGATTTCAAAATCTGGTCACTTCCGGTTTAGACAGCCATTTTGAATTTTGAAAATGTCAGAAATGGATTCAGCATCATCAATAACCCCTAAAACCACACTAATATTGCCCAGATCAGCCAAGCAGTTGTTGAAATATTGCCCATAGCAATTATGCTAATGTATGCTAATTATGTCAATTATGCTAATTGTTCACTATATACAAGTTAGCATCCGACAGTTTCTGAATACTGGGGACCCATACTATATATTTCTAACATAAAACTTTGGGGTACTCAACATTTCCGGGTACTCATTGTTGGCAAGTAGACTATAGGCTACTGTATGTCTTAACACTTTATAATATAAAGTCAGAGTGACGAGCGTCTCCAGGGCGACAGCGTCAGTTTCCCCACGGCGGTGAGCACAGGGGAGCCGTCTGCTTCCTGCTGCCCTCTGGTCAGTCTGGGAAAAAATCCCAAGTGCAGATCTCTGCAAACAACAACGACAAGAAAAAGGACACAAAGAAGATTTAAAAAAAACACCAGATGATGTGTGTGTACTTGTCATCTTGTGAAGCATCTAATCTGGATTTAATTATTCACCTTCTTTGTTTCTCTTGCGGCGTCTTGCATGCTTCTTTGCAAACAGGAGTGGAACAAATCAACGAATCTGTTTCAGGTTTGAAACTTTGTTCTGTAATTGATATAAATTTGGTAAATAACATTTTTTTTTTTTTTTTTTAAATCCTGGTTTTTTACTAGAGCACTGGAAAAGAGAGTAACGACACCACCATTGATTCCCGTGGTAAGGGTTTTGCGCCCCGAGTGGCAGTATATGTGTGTCGCAAAAGCGCCCAGAAAACTCATTCACTCCAATGTATGTGTGTTGCCCACTTGCTTGTAAATTGATGAAAACGGCCGTGTTTTTGTTTTTAGGTGTCTTGGTCATATCAGATTATACTTATAATTTGTTTATTACAAAATGTAGATTGAAACATTAAAGCAGAAGTAAGCGATCCAGTCGTTTTGGCTAACTTCTTGTCAGCCGATGGAGTTAGCAGCCCCCGCCCTCGTCCCTACGTCACCACATTCACGCGCATCCCTTGGCTGCACACACAGAGAGGACCGCCCCTTCATGCCGTTCTCTCTCCTCATTGGATAAAGGTTGTAGGATACAAGGAAAGTTTTCTCCTCGGCTTACAGCAGAGCAGAGTGACTGACAGACCCGTGTTTCAGTCCAAACACTCTATGTAAGTGATTGCTGTCGGAAGATATAACTATTTAAGACTTATATTAACACAAATATATCACTTACTTCTGCTTTAATGTAGAAAACAGTTTTTTTGTGTGTGTTTTTTTTACTCGCCTATGTGTTAATGTTTATCTGTAAAGGATCCTCAATAATCCTATTAACGTGGGTGATCTATAAATGTCCTTAAATTATTGAAAATACCACACTTGCTCATTCACCAACAATGCAGAGTTGTCAGTTCTTGGGCGCTTTTGCAATACCCATATTCCGCCATCAGGAGGCGCTTCCATTGAACCAATGCGTGTCGTTACTCTCTTTTCCAGTGCTCTAGTTTTTACAACCTGCATCCGTTTTTCTTCATATTTAATTCACCTGCACATGGCACACACGTCCTGAACAGCTGGACGTTGGGGAAGGTCTCCAGGCCGAGGCTTCTCCTCAGGGACGGTCTGCGTCCTGCCTGCTGTCTGGACTCGGGGCTCGGCTCAGTGACAGCAGCAGCAGCAGCAGGCGCGACCTTTGACCTTCCCTCAGTCCAGGGTGTCGCCTTCACAGACCTCAACACTGTGTAGTATAGCACACAGGAGGTGGACACAGCTCCATTTTAAGGGGGATAGTTCAACATTTTGGCAAATTCGCCTATTGCCATAATTCCTATAGTCCTAGCAGTAGTTTGTTACCTTTAATTATCGGTGCATGTTGTTTTGAGATCAGCGGGGCAGAGACGTGAGCTGCTCAGTGAACACAATGGAGGTGAATGGTACAGGTCCTCTGTCCCTCGAAATTCATCAAATACACAATCCAACAACTCCAAAACGCTCTCGTGGACAAGTTGTGACCTGCACATTCACCACGCTATGAGATAATCATGAAATAATAACGTAACATTAAGAGACAGAGTTGTTTTCGAGGCAAATGCGTAGCCGGATCTACATTCCAGACACACTGCTGGGCGGCAGTGATGGGAATAACGCCGTTAAAATAAACGCCGTTACTAACGGCGTTATTTTTTTCAGTAACAAGTAATCTAACTAATTACTATTTCCACCGTTACCACGCCGTTACCGTTACCGACAATTAAATGAGGCGCGTTACAAACTACTCAGTGAAGCCGTTGTCCTCCGACTTGGCTCATCTCAGCCACAGAAGCTGCTAAACTGTTTTTTTCCTCCTCTCCTTTGGTGAGGGGAGGGGGGAGGAGGGAGGGGGGAGACAACCGCATAAGTGATGATGATTGGTTGAGGCAGAGTAATGTTTCATGCTAAGCCAATCAGAGGCAGTGTTCAGTTTGTACACAAACCACACACGCACGCAGTTTAGCCTCACACACACAAACTAGCAGAGGGAAGCTGCCGAGTTCGGAGGGAAAGTACAGACACTACTTTAATCTCCTTGAGGTAAAAGCCAAGAACACACACACACTTTCTCTCTGAGCGTCTCCGCCTGCAGACAATATTTGACACATGAAGTAAATACATTGGCCTTCGGTCACCCCTATATATTATGGTATTAAACTACATCTTTTTATTTAAAGCAGAAGTAAGCGATCCGGTCGTTTTGGCTAATGCTGCGTTCCAGGCAGGCTTTTGAAACCGTAAATTACAGCTTCAAGTCACAACTTTGTAGCGTTCCAGGCAACCCACTCGTGTTTTTCCGACCTGTTTTACCTGTGAAAGTCACTATAACGGCCACTCGTAACTTCCGATCCGTGAACTCGTACCAGATCGAACTGGTACGACTTCACAGGTCGGAAAAACACGAGTTACCGGTTGCCTTGAACGCACCATAACAGTCCTCGTCCCTACGTCACCACATTCAGGCGCATCCCTTGGCTGCACACACAGCCCTGCATGCCGTTCTCTCTCCTCATTGGATAAAACTTGTAGGATACGAGAAAAGTTTTCTCCTCGGCTCAGAGCAGAGCAGAGTGACTGACAGACCCGTGTTTCGGTCCAAACACTCTATGTAAGTGATTGCTGTCGGAAGATATAACTATTTAAGACTTATATTAACACAAATATATCACTTACTTCTGCTTTAACTAGGCTAGTTAAATCACAGTAGCATACTGATATGTTGAACTTACAGGCTTGTTACTAAGTATGTATTAATTATCATGATAAATAAAACTCAACCTGTCACACAGCTCCATGTTGTCTCTGTGTGGTGTTCAGGGACAGTCAGGACAGTCTGAGGACAGAGTTTATATTAATGCACCGTGACACTGTGGCAGGTCTCTGTACGTCTTCACCACAGATCAGATGTTCAGCTGTAGGAGGAAAACTCAGCTGTTCTCTCCACCGCGACGTGCGCCTGGCGGTTTTTTTTTTTTTTTTTTCTCCATAGCCTATATCAAGCTCCGGTAGCACAGCAGGACGCTGTGCAGCTTCTGCTCACCTGACTCTGTGCAGCTTCTTCATTAAATCCAAACAGTCCGACACAGCGACGCACTGCTCCTCTTTGACTCTAAAGTCTCTGTAGCTCATCAGCCCAGAACTCGCCGTCATGGGCGTTTGGCCTCAGTGTCTCGGACTTCCAGAGCAGCTACAGCTCAGCGTTGTGACCAGGGCCAGATTAACACTTCGCCGTACCCTGGGCAACAATATTAAAGGGCCCCATCATCACGACCCCAGGATCACTATAATCTGTCAAAATACAGAATAAATTCCAGTAATACACAGTAAATATACTCAATACTTCAATATCTAACTGTCATTAAGTGCACTTTGATGTGCAAATGCTCAGAACTACAAATACACCACAATGTCCTCTTGTCAAAGCCACTCACTCACATATGATGCTATGAAAACAAAACACATCAGCATCAGTATAATCTGGCAAAATTGAGCCACTACATAGAAAGAGAGGGAAGTGTCCTCCATTTTCACAAAAAAATAAATAAGCAACCACTTTCAAAGCATTCAATATTTACTTAACACAAATATTATATTGTATTGAATTGATAGAGCCATCACAGAGGAAGTCAACAGACAAGACACTCCATAATCTACTAGAATCAAGTAACATTTTGGTTCTGAGCTCATTTTACAGAGAAATTAACTTGTCACCTCAGAATTCAACAGGACTATCAAGTTATAGTGCAATCAGTGGCATTTTACATGTAAAAAAAAAAGAAAATGTAATACTTTTTAAGGCCTTAATTTTAGATACATGAATTTAAGACTTTTTAAGGATCCGCGGATACCCTGAGAAGTTGTGCGCTCGCAGCAGGACAGATAATCAGATGGATAATCGGTAAAGTTAATAATTTCACTTAATGTGGCCATGAATAAATTAATTTCGATGTTTCGCCTGTTATTAAACGCAAATCTTGAATAGGTCTCCGCTGTTTCACATTTAAAACGGTCTTTGTTGTCTTTGTACAGAGACAATATGAGATTTGCTTGTAGCCACAGCATTTAAAAAACCCACTGTAACCTATTTTCATAGGCACACCAGCCTCGCTTTCAATAAAACACACACTCGCGTTCCATAATTGCGATCAGTGAAATATATGAAAACAATAAAATACAATTTAAAAATGAGAGAAAAAAAATCCAAATTCTTCGACATATTTAAACTTAAAAAAACGCAATAGTTACTTTCCCTGGTAACTAGTTACTATTATAGTGAAGTAGTGGAGTTACTAACTCAATTACTTTTTGGGAGAAGTAATTAGTAACTATAACTAATTACTTTTTAAAAGTAACGTTCCCAACACTGCTGGGCGGAGTGATTTCAAAAGCACAAGTAGTTCAGAGTTTTTGCTTTGTGTGTTGTAATGTTACATAATTATTCATGATTATCTCATAGCGTGGTGAATGCGCAGGTCACAACTTGTCCACAAGAGCATTTTGGAGTTGTTGGAGTTTTATTTTATGAGTTTTGAGGGACAGAGGACCTGTACCGTTCACCTCCATTGTGTTCACTCACTGAGCAGCTCATATCTCTGCCCCGCGGATCTCAAAAGAACATGCACTGACAATTAAAGGTAATTAACCAACCTATAGGGATTATGGCATTAGGTTAATTTGACAAAATATTGAACTATCCCTTTAATCTATTTTTTTTACCTTTGAAACTGTGTCTCTTCCTGTGTCCTTTCTTTGAACTTGTTTGTTTGGGGAACTGAAACTGCATCAGAAACTCCATGCTGTCCATCACAGTCTTGGGAATCACACCTGATAAATAAATAAATAAAAAAAGTGAAGATCATAACTCGGCCCCATTTCCTGTTCCACATAAATGCATCCAATTAAAAACACAGAATGAGTGGTTATATAACCGAATAAATGAGGATTTTCAATGAAGGTGCGAAGGACGAGAACTCTGAGTTCCAGTCTGCTCTCGGACATCTCAGTCTTGTTGGGAGGAGGCAGGAGACACGGAGCGAAGACTGTGGCCAGGTTGGAGCTGGTCATCAAGTTTTCACCGCATCTGACGGCAGAATAACACATGAAAACATTAGTACTGTATGAGTTGTAGAAACCTGGATGAAGACGATCCACAACTTTTAAACCCAGAGAGTGAAATGACAATCAATAATTTCAAGGTAGACGTGGCCTGTCGAGTCAAAACAAGTCAGACAGCAATTTTTCAGACTTTTCAACGTTCACTGCAAAAACTCAAAATCTTACCAAGAATATTTGTCTTATTTCTAGTTAACATATCATTTCTAGTCAAAACAAATCTCATTGTACCTAAATTAAGTATATTTATACATATACATACAGTTGTGCATAAAAAGTAGCTTATTTTTAGACACTTTTTACTTCTTTCAAGCAGATTTTCACTTGAAATGAGTAGAAAAAAAATCTGATAATGGAGCAAGTTTTTCTTTCTTACTACACGCACAAAAACTTCCTTTCACTGGCAGATTTTTCTACTTATTTCAAATGAGAATTTGTTTGAAACAAGTGAAAATTATCTAAAAATAAGTTAATTTTTAGGTGATGAGTCTTATTTAAAGTGGAAAGAGATTAGTTTTGACTAGAAATTAGACAAATATTCTTGGAAAGATTTTGAGTTTTTGCTGTGTTTGTGTATTCTTACTTGCAAAAAAATACCTGATTCTTCATTTTTTAATATTTGCTGTACATGTAGTGACTCCATGCCCCTACCTCTGAGACACTTTGGACAGGAAGTTGAACAGGTAGTGCAGACAGGAGGAGCTCCTGGCGGGCAGCAGGCAGGACAGCAGCTGCAGGGCCGACGTCCGGTCCTGCAGGTCGGACAGAGCCTGGGCCTTGAGCAGCGCCGCGTGGAGCTCGGAGGGAAACAGCGGCTCGGGCAGCTCCCTGCAAAACTGTTTGATGAGAGTGGCCACGTCGTAGGGGAGGGCTGCGGACAGACAGTCCTCTCCCCCGTTCAGCCTGGCCTGAAACAGACACAAGGTGGAGACAGGAATTCAAATGAAGAGGCTCAAACAAAACTTCAAAGAATAGTTCACCCAAAATTCAAATTGCACTCATTATCTACTCACCCTCATGTGGACTAAGGGCTGGGAGAAGTTTCAGAGTTATCCGTGGCTTCTCTGAGTTACAGGGGGTCTCGGCGTTGCAGTGCATGTCCATATAACAGTTGCAAATGGATACCACTTTTCTTCGTCCAAAAAGACACACCAAAAAACATCCAAATACCTCCATGCTGACCAGGAAGAGGAGCTTCCGTTACAAAACAAGCTTGAAATATAGACTTTTTAAATTTTTTCGGAACAATTTCTCATGTTGGGGCTTCAATACAAGACGGACATTACATATGAGCAGCATGGAGGTATTTGGATGTTTTTTGGTGTCTTTTTGTTACGAAGACAGTTGGTATCCATTTGCAACCGTTATATTGACATGCACTGCTACGCCGAGACCCCCTGTAACTCAGAGAAGCCACGGAGGACTCTGAAACTTCTCCCAGCCCTTAGTCGACATGAGGGTGAGTAGATAATGAGTGAAATTTCAATTTTGAGTGAACTATCCCTTTAATGTTATGGCGCAGAGATTTTTTGAGAGATTTATTCTTGTAGCTCAGAAGAGGTAATAAGATCACTAAACAAAAAGGTCGGAGTCTCACCCTGAGCCTCTTGATGCGAGGGAGTGAGCCTGGTTTCCTGAACAGACCCACAGTCCCAGCTCGCTCCAGAAGGAACGAACAAGCATCCACCAAGAAGCTGAGAAATCACAATCACACATTGAAAACCCACACACGGTTCATCTCTGGCAAGTAATTTTTTAAAAGTTTTTCCAGACTCACACTGCAAAAACTCAAAATCTTTCCAAGAATATTTGTCTTTTTTCTTGTCAAAATGTCTCATTTCTAGCCAAAACTAAACTCTTTTTACTTAAAATAAGAATCATCACCTAAAAAAAGAACTTGTTTCTAGATAATTTTCATTTGTTTCAAACTAATTTTCACTTGAAGTAAGTAGAACGATCTGCCAGTGAAAGCAAGTTTTTTGTGCTCGTAATAAGAAAGAAAAACTTGATCCACTATCAGATTTTTCTACTTATTGCAAGTGAAAATATGCTTGAAAGAAGTAAAAATTGTCTAAAAACAAGTTACTTTTGAATGTGATGAGTCTTATTTTAAGTGTAATGAGACTTGTTTTGACTAGAAATTTAATTTTCAACCAGAAATAAGACAAATATTCTTGGTAAGATTTTGAGTTTTTCCAGACTCACTGGCTCCACTCACCAGGGTACGAGTCCAAACTCTGGGATGTACTTCCTGGGTACATTTTCCAGAGGAATCCCAAAGATCTTTGCACCACCGATGAACAGCCTCTCCTTTTTCTTCTCCGTGCTCTTGGCAGTTATCCCGTACAGGATTTGAAGGTGAAAACGAATCACGTTGCTGTCTGTGACCTTCATGACCTCAGATCAGGTCAATAAAAAATATATATAACACGTTCAACAGCCGTTCACTGACACTGTAAACTGTTTGACTCACTGATGAATGAAGGAGGGCGGCTTCATTATGCTCATCACTATCACCTGTGGCACAGGAAGTGAGTTCTGTGGGGAAAGTGGTGCATTCAAGTGACTCAGGAAAGGTGGTAAATATGAGTTTCCAATGTAACTTCAGATTTCAGGTGGATTAATAATCAGTTTCTCAGATTGTTGCATCATGTTTGAGTGAGATTGAGTTTTGTAAGACTTCACCCTCTATATTCATCCTAAAACTAAAAGCAGACACTTTACATTTTGATCTTTAATCCACATAAAATCGGTATTTGACACAGCAGAAAAGAGAGAAGAAAAAAAAAAACTTTTGCAAATGCACTTTTCCTTTTGTTTCCTTTTGGTTTCAAATGCGTGGAGTTCTCTGTAACACATTGTCGGATACATGGAGCTAACTTCATATTACTCTACATATTCTTAGTGTTGCTGAGGGGTTTTGAAGCTCTGGTTAAAGTTTAATTCCAGCAATCTTCATTTCCAAATGTTGATGTAATAAAAATTAAATGTTAGTGTTAGGTAGATTGGTCCGTGTACGTTTCGTTAGTTTGATTTTTCCTTTAAACCGAACAACCTCATTTAAAAGTTTAATATTTTGGGAAAGATGCTCGTTGGTATTTATGCTTTGCATTGTATGAAATTGTTTGACACCCTGCTATATCATATCTGTGTGGTTAATATGAGGTTTTGAAACTTAACTAAGCACAAAGGATGGAAACAGTACATGTATCTGCAATCTCTTACGTCTCTTAATTAACATATTACATCTCAATATTGTCAAAAGAGTGAACATCAAATTCCAAAAATGCCTAAATAATAATTTTCAAAATAACTGTTCTGGTTCAACTTCTGTGTAAAAGGTGTATTCAGACGCTTTGGGTCAGATTTTAAACTGGATGTTGCAGCCATTTAACCTATTAAAATCCAGAGTATCATGCTAAGGCCATGCATGTGTGCTGCCTGTATAATGGCTCAAAGAGACTGAAACGCTCCAGATTACTGTTAAAAGCAACTATTTTTATTACAACAGTACATGTATATACAGCAAAAGGTACAGTAGAAACAGAGATATGGAGGGAGAGCTGGAGTGGTTGTTGTGTTGGGGTTGTGTTGTTGTTGTTGTCGTTGTTGTGGTTTTGGAGATTTAGAAGCACTTCCTGTGGACGATGGAGGGACCTGCCTCGTCGTACTCCTGCTTGCTGATCCACATCTGCTGGAAGGTGGACAGAGAGGCCAGGATGGAGCCGCCGATCCAGACGGAGTATTTCCTCTCGGGGGGAGCGATGATCTGAAGAGACACAGGTGAGACGCAGGTTAGTACAGTACGAGGGTGATAATTTACATCACATTTAAATGGATTTAAGGGGATAGTTCAACAACATTTTGGTAAATTGGCCCATTGCCATAATCCCTATAGTCTTAGCAGTAGGTTCGTTAACTTTAATTGTCGGTGCAAGCTGTTTTTAGAACGACGGAGCAGAGCGGCGAGCTGCTCAGAGCTATGCTACGGAGGCTCATGGGATTTCTTGGTTTCCCTCATCAAACTCATCAAATACACAATCCAACAACTCCTAAACGCTCTGGTGGACAAGTTGTGACCTGCACATTCACCACGCTATGAGATAATAACACAACGTTACGAAATGGAGCCGTTTTCGAGGCAAATACAGAGACTGCTTGCTGAAAAACTGTCCCTGAAGGCAACGCGCATCAGCGGTTTTGCATGAATTTCCCTCTAAAACAACTCCGTCTGGTAACGTTGTGTTATTATCTCATAGCGTGGTGAATGTGCAGGTCACAACTTGTCCACCAGAGTGTTTTGGAGTTGTTGGATTGTGTATTTGATGAGTTTGATGAGGGAAACCAAGAAATCCCATGAGCCTCGGTAGCGTAGCTCTGAGCAGCTCGCGGCTCTGTAACTGTAACGGTAACGGTATATAAAAAACCCACTGATAGAAATGCTCTCTTAAGAGCGGACAGTTTTCATCCACTTTCTTTAAAACGGAGCCTCCCCATCAGCCAGTATAACCGCATCCGGAGATTATGTAGTGAAGATGTTGACTATGTACATCAAGCAGATCTTTTGGATATGCGTTTCAAGGAAAGACGCTACCCACAAGACTGGTTAAGACAAGCACGGGACAAATTCACTGATGTAACACAGGACCAGTGTCTACAGGCCACAGGGAATAAGTCTTCCAACAACAGCCCGTTATGCATTCTACAATATTCTAATTTGGGAAGGGAATTCGAACAAGTTGTAAAAAAACACTGGCATATCCTGAGCGGTGATCCTAAGCTGTCCATAACATTTAAGGACACACCTAGAATTGTATACAAACGTCCCCCCAACATCAGGCAAATTGTAGTAAAATCAGACCTCCTCCCTCAGAGACCGGACACTGTGTTCACACAGGTCCCAGGTGGCAATTACAGATGTGCCAATTGTGCGCAATGTAATTTCACCAGTAAGAGCCACACGTTCACGCATCCCCTTACAGGGAAGCGTTTTGATATCAAAAGCATTATTACGTGCACCACCACCAATGTTATATATTTACTTAAATGTCCGTGTGGTTTAGGATACGTGGGGAAAACGAATCGAGCACTAAAGACACGCATTGCAGAGCATAAATGCAGCATAAGAAATCAGGACCCAAAGAGTCCAGTAGCGATGCACTTCCTGCAGGCAAAACACAACGTGGCATCCCTCACGTATCAGGGAATCGAACATGTTAAACGACCAAGACGAGGAGGTGATACGAATAGACTGTTGTTGCAACGAGAATCCTTTTGGATATTTACTTTGGGCACGATGTCTCCTAGAGGCATGAATGAAGAGTTCCCTATTAGTCATTTTTTGTGATGCATGTGAGGGACAAGATATGTAGATGTATATTTTTTTAACCTGATGTCACTCTTGGACGTTTTAGATATAATGTATGATGTATGAATGTTAAATGTTTCCCCATTGGTCAGTTGTCCTCACACAGGCTACTATGTTGCCATGTTGTGTGTGATTATTTTTTTGTGAATGACGCCACGTCACGATGACGTCACCAGGGGGCGTCTACATATAGATGTTACACGGGTGAAACACATTATGATGATGACCTGATGAAGGGCTGAGAGCCCGAAACGTTGTGTCAGTAAAATATTCTGGAGCAAAAACGAGGTTGTGCGGGCTGTTTTTTCTATTTTCTACTGCCCATTTGGCCCAGCACCCCAAGCAAGGGATGTGCGTATATTTTCACTATTTTTAATGGGCCAATTTGCCAAAAATGTTGAACTATCCCTTTAACCTGTCAGAGCTTATGGCTCACCTTGATCTTCATGGTGCTGGGGGCGAGGGCGGTGATCTCCTTCTGCATGCGGTCAGCGATACCGGGGTACATGGTGGTACCGCCGGACAGCACGTTGTTGGCGTACAGGTCCTTACGGATGTCGATGTCGCACTTCATGATGCTGTTGTAGGCGGTCTCATGGATACCGGCAGACTCCATACCTGGGCAGGTGAGATGGGAAAAAGGTGAGTGCTCATACTTCTGACAGTAACTATGTGCTAAAATGGGGCTAATTAACTTTATATAAATAACTTTATTTAAATATCACCCTTCAAAATAAAGTTATAAAATGATTGCAGCTGCTTTAATATATTGTCATCCAGCAGACAGGTGCACTTCAAGTTACTGAAACGTATATCCCCCTATGTCTACCGCATCTATAAGATGTTTATTGATTATAAATGATAAATATTGATGGCTAAAACAAGTGTTACAGTAAAACTTAGCTGTATAAGCAGAAGATTTCAAAGAAGATACTAGTGCTTTCCGTTTATATTATTTCAATCAACACTTTCTGTACAGCAATCCTTTTTTTATCAGTTCATACAAGTTTATTTAAAAAAAATCTCTGTCTTATTATTATTATTAAGGTTATTTTTTGAATATTATCTGAACCTTAAAGTTAAAAAGTGATTGCAGTTGCTTTAATATATTGTCATCCAGCCCATAGGGGCACTTCAAGTTGTTGACACTTATATCCTCTGATGTATAGTGATGTTTATTGATTATAAATAGGCTACTAAATATTCATGGATAAAGCAAGTGTTACAGTAAAACTTAGCTGTAAGCAGAAGACTTTAAAGAAAATACTAATGTGTTCCTTTTATTATTTTCCTCCTGTATTATTTCAATCATCACTTTCTGTTCAGCATTTTTTTTAATCAGTTCATTAAATATGATCATTCTTTTTTTGAATCACTGCCTGTGTTTATTATCAAAGTTATTTTTATATTATCTGAGCCTTTCTGACTGTTTTAGCAGGAACTAAAATCCCACATTAACCACTAGGTGGAGTAACCGCACATGGCTGCTGCAGAGCCAATCAACTTTATAGGTGAATATAATCACATATAAATATGATATGCCCTGCAGAGTGAAGTGGTGTTCACACAGAGAAACATGACTCACCGATGAAGGAGGGCTGGAACAGGGTCTCGGGGCAGCGGAAACGCTCGTTGCCGATGGTGATGACCTGGCCGTCGGGCAGCTCGTAGCTCTTCTCCAGGGAGGAGGAGGAGGCGGCGGTGGCCATCTCGTTCTCAAAGTCCAGAGCCACGTAGCACAGCTTCTCCTTGATGTCGCGCACAATCTCACGCTCGGCTGGAGGCAGGGAGGAAAGTTTCACAGTTCAGTCGACCGACCAGTCTCATTTGATAGTTAACTAAAACTAAAAAACTAGCAGTGGAAACATAACTTAGTGAACTGAAATACAAATACAAATCTACCCAAAAACGAGAACTAGCCTGAATAAAAACTGGACAATGGACGATGCAAAACTAACTAAAACTAAACTGAATTGCACATAACACGAGCTTAGTTTTAGTTTTAAAGATGGCTAAAGTTGCAGGGAGAAAACACCACAACTCAATATGGGACGACTTCGAGTAGGCTAGTTGAGATTGTTGCTCAGTGACATATTACTAGAATAATTAGATGTTGAGTAGAAGGGGCAATATATTGATATAGCCTATCTTCTCCCTGCTCCCTTTCCAACCAAGGAATAAGAAAATGTTGTGATTTGCCATGATATTGTCAAATGGAGAAATTGCCTTGGCTGGAATAAATAAAAAGAAAGAAAGAAAGAAACTAAAAGGGAAAAATCCCACAAATTTGGAAGTTCATCTTCAGAGGTCTCTCAGAGGCTTTCTCCTAACACCTGAAAAACTAAAACTAAGAGTAGGCCTAAGACGAAATATCCTCAAAAATAAAAACTAAACTAAAACTGCTTAATCACTTGTTGAACGAACTAAAACTCAGCTAAAATAAAAAAGCAAACTGAAAAACTAATGAAAAATTTAAAACTACAGTATAATAACCTTGATACAGACACATTAGTGTGTAGGCCTACAAGCAGGAGAAGTAGATGGGAGTTATTTTTTTCCCACTTTTCCTGTCTTACCGGTGGTGACGAAGGAGTAGCCGCGCTCAGTCAGGATCTTCATCAGGTAGTCGGTCAGGTCGCGACCGGCCAGGTCCAGACGCATGATGGCGTGGGGCAGAGCGTAACCCTCATAGATGGGCACGTTGTGGGTCACACCATCACCAGAGTCCAGCACGATACCTGTCCAGAGAAACACAGCAGTTTGTCAGATCACAACCAGGACCGGCCCCTGGCATAAACACTCTATGCGGTTGTTTAGGGCCACAGCCGTTAGGTGGGGGGCCACATGATCAGAAAGGTACCGGGGTTCATTCAAGTCATTTAAACATCCTGAGGTCTGCACGTGCACGCTATGAGCTTTATATGTCATTTGAAGTCAATATTCAGCTTCTTTTATCTCACATTTGAGACATTTGGTGAAAATAGAACGGCAGAATGACAACATTTGTGCTCAAAAAGCAATCTTACAAAATGTCATTTTAGACTTGTTTTCTACACGTATCTATTACTGTATTCATATCCTATTTCAAGCACCAAAACAGTTCATTCTCATGACTGAAGGTGTGTTTTCACAAGGGATTTGAAATTTTTTCAAAAAGCAGACCTCAAATTTCCAGCATTTGCCCTAAATTATTTCTTTATACAGTGTTCTAGGACAAATTGGCCTCAGTGTGCTTACAGTGGAGGTTCTAGACATAAAACACTTGTTACATCTGCAAGTATCTTAAAAAGATAAATTTAAGAAAATATGTAAAAGTCGAGAAAATGGCCTCAAACCTCAGAGGGCATAAACACGTCTGTATTCAGTTTTAACCAGTGATTTGGTGTTTGCGCTTAGAGTGCAGGGCCACAAACAAAAACCTTGTTTAGGGCCACCAAAATCCTAGGGCCGGCCCTGATCACAACATACAACAACTGTGCTTTTTCTTGCATTGTTTTTAATGGACTTATAGCGTTACACAGTCCTTGGTTGAGAGACTCACCGGTGGTACGACCGGACGCGTACAGGGACAGCACGGCCTGGATGGCCACGTACATGGCGGGGACGTTGAAGGTCTCAAACATGATCTGGGTCATCTTCTCCCTGTTGGCCTTGGGGTTGAGGGGGGCCTCAGTGAGCAGGGTGGGGTGCTCCTCTGGGGCCACGCGGAGCTCGTTGTAGAAGGTGTGGTGCCAGATCTGAACGGGGTGATGATGGATATTTAGTGGATGCAAGTTCAACAGTATCTAAATTCATTGTATATCAGGGCTTCAGACTGCCCCCACAGTAAATGGAGGCATTTTGCCCCTTAAATTTGAGACAAGTAAATCTTTCATCTACTTGCGCATGTGAGTAGGGCCGGCCCAAGCCTCCATGGGGCCCTAAGCAAAATCTTTATTTTGGTGCCCTCTATTACTACCAATAATACTATTTCATTCTTTACTCTGTCATTATAATCATCATAACCTGGCAGGTTTTTACCCATCAATGGTTTTTATTCTGAAATGGCACCAAATTCAGCTGAAAGTGCAGCCTGGGGTTGATTTACATTTAATCTTCAAATTGATATAGTACTGGGATACTGAATGTCACCTAGGTCGACTAAAAGTAAAAAAAATAATAATAATAAGACAGACAATGCATTTACTGTAAAAACATCATCTGCTTTTTAAAATTTTTGGTTTTAAATGTACTGCAACAGAAAAGTGCAACAACAATTTGAAATGCAACAATAATTAAAGTTTTTTGTAATTACGCAGTGTTTCTCTAAGGATTAACAATTTTTTTTTTAAAATTACCTGCCTTTTGGGGGCCCCCCCCGATAGTCACGGGGCCCCAAGCAGGTGCTTAGTTCGCTTATGCCTTGGGCCGGCTCTGCATGTGAGACCAGTAAATTGGCTGTTTTTTTTTTTTAACACTGGTGAAACTTGGAAGGGGCAACTCAAAGAATCTGGAATCTACAGGTGTCAGGCCAATGTGTGTGAGGATCATGAATGAAAAGAAAATGTGAATATTTGCTTTGTTTTACGTCAATTTACAATTTAAAGTTAGTCTCTGGAGCCCTGCTGTATATCTATCTAAAGTGCCTCCGTTCTCACCTTCTCCATGTCGTCCCAGTTGGTGATGATGCCGTGCTCGATGGGGTACTTCAGAGTCAGGATACCCCTCTTGCTCTGGGCCTCGTCTCCCACGTAGCTGTCCTTCTGACCCATACCCACCATCACACCCTGAGGACAAAGCAGCAGCACGTCAGAATCTCAAAGAACAAAACAGACAGACAGACAGACAGACAGACACCCTGTTGTGGTGCACTGCAAAAACTCAAAATCTTTCCTTGTCAAGATGTCTCATTTCTAGTCAAAACAATTTTTTTCCCCACTTAAAATAAGACTCATCACTTAAAAATTAACTTGTTTTTAGATCATTTTTACTTCTTTCAAGCATATTTTCACTTGAAATAAGTAGAAATATCTGCCAGTGAAAGCAAGTTCTTGTAATAAGCAAGTGATTGTAATAAGAAAGAAAAACTTGCTCCACTATCAAATTTTTCTACTTATTTCAAGTGAAAATATACTTGAAAGAAGTAAAAAGTGTCTAAAAACAAGCTACTTCTTTTATGTGATGAGTCTGTTATTTTAAGTATATTGAGATTTGTCTTGTTTTGACTAGAAATAAGACAAATATTCTTGGTAAGATATTTGAGTTTTTGCAGTGTGACGCTTCAAGACTCGTGTTTTTTTAATTATTTTTTTTAGAAAGTTCAGTATTCCTACTGTACCTGGTGACGGGGGCGTCCAACAATGGATGGGAAGACAGCACGGGGAGCGTCATCACCGGCGAATCCAGCCTTGACCAGGCCAGAGCCGTTGTCGCACACGAGGGCGGTGGTCTCGTCGTCGTCGCACATGTTTGGTCTTTTTTGGCTTGGCCTTCTGCGCGAGACAGGAGATGGAAACACAAGAAAAAGTTTAGTTGCAATGTTTTAATCTCTCTTTCAAACCACTGGTTTTTAAAAAAAGGTTTCCATTGTACTATTTCCATTGGATATAAAACCTTAATCCTGATTAGACTTATGATTAGACGTGTGTGATGTTTCCATTTCACACTGCAAAAACTCAAATATCTTTGAATATTTGTCTTATTTCTAGTCAAAATGTAATTTCTAGTCAAAACAAATCTCATTATACTTAAAATAGAAATCAACACATTAAAAAGTAGCTTGTTTTTAGACACTTTTTACTTCTTTCAAGCAGATTTTCACTTGAAATAAGTAGAAAAATCTGCCAGTGGAGCAAGTTTTTCTTTCTTATTACAAGCACAAAGAACCTGCTTTCACTGGCAGATTTTTCTACTTATTTCAAGTGAAAATTTGTTTGAAACAAGTGAAAATTATCTAAAAACAAGTTAATTTTTAGGTGATGAGTCTTATTTTAAGTGGAAAGAGATTAGTTTTGACTAGAAATGAGACATTTTGACAAGAAATAAGACAAAAATTCTAGGAAAGATTTTGAGTTTTTGCAGTGGCATGTCTACATGGAGGATGATTTCACCTGAACAAACAAAGCCACACACAATGCTGAGAAACAATCTATCACTATGTCCAGTATGGAGACACCTCTGAGTGCTCTAATCTCCTCTCCGAGTGTCACAGCTGCCTGAAAAGCCAAAACGGGACATGGCTCGACCCCCGGCGTCTACGCACACACACTCAACGTATCTATTTTAAGCCTCGGGACTCTTGTCGACCCCCTCCTCCGCCCCCCACCACCACCACCCCTCCTCCCCTGAGTCCCATCGTTAAGCTGGAGCCAGTTAACAGCTGAGGTGGTGTGTCTTTTGACAAGTGGTCTGGGGTCTCTCCTCAGCTGTCGCCACATAGAGGAGTCCTCTGTTTGGAGCCAGACCATGTGCGTGCGTGGATCCTTCGAGGATCTCTGGCCACAGCCTGCATCCCAGGTGTCAGGATACCCCCACACCCCCCACGCCCCCTTCAAACAGGCTTCCCTATTCAAATCAACACCTGTAAGTGCAATTTAAATGGCAGTTGTTGCATTTGTACAGACGTCTGTTTTCTTGGCGATCAGCCACAAAACAGTGGATGAGATTTATGAAGCAGGAATATTCAATCCTGCAGATGCATCATTCAGTGTTACCCAAACTCTAAATGACCAGACTGGGATGTTACTTCTGCATAAACATCTACTGGCTGTCCTAACTAAGATATCAGATGTTATTTTTTATAAACTTTTGCAAATCAGTGCCAACATGAGAGGACTTCTACTGTGACCAGAGCTCAAGTAAAAACCCTTCAAATGTCACTATGTAAGCATCTTGTTATTAGCTTCAATTCAAACTAAATCCTTATAAGCATGATCATTCATGGTCATTCTAGCACGGTCCAACAGGATAAAAATAAAAACAACTATTAAAACAGGTATAAATGTATCACTGTCAAGAGTCCATCTGTATCCAAGGCTTTCCTCTCTCAATTATAATAGCTGCTTCTGATGCAGAGAAATTATTTTAAATCAGAGAAGTCTCACTGAGATTAAAAAGCTCCTTCTCTAGACTTTCATTGGTTTAGCTTCCTGTGGTATAAACGATGTTGACGAAGCTTTTCATACCTGCAAATGAAGCTCTTGTCAAATGTTGTCGTCGTTGTTCTTGATATTCAAATTGTCAGCTGTATCTATAATTTTGATTTGGGCCTTTACTTTATGTAAGACCCCTCTGGTTTTTATCTAACCTGTTTCAGAGATGCGAGCACGCCACAGTGAGCATCCTTGTTGTACACCCACAGACTATTTCCTTATCTGTGTGGGGTGCAGGTCAGTCAATGAACCTTGAAGACATGTCCATATATTGCAATAGTCTGAGCAGTTAATTAAACACCGCTGAGAACCACTTCCCTTTCCTCCTCTTACACTAAAAGGTTTCATCCCTCTGCCACCAACACATCACCTATACTCTGATCACAGAAACACAACCAACTCCAAACTGTGAGGAAAAAGTATCCACATTGCAGCAGTGATGTGTCCTACAGCAGCAGCAGCAGCAGCAGCAGCAGCAGCAGCAGCAGCAGCAGCAGCGTCTACTCATCCTCCCTACTCCTACTGGGTACCACAAACCCCCAACGGCTGAAAGGCACCAACAAGCAAAAAGTCTGCAGGAGAAGAACTCACCAAGTTGTAACCGCAAGACTGGAATTTCCACTGGGACAAAGGGCGACGGTGCGAGGTGGTCCTTAAATACATCCCGGTGTCCTGAGGCTGGGGGCTGGTGGGCGGGCCCAGGAGTTCACACAAGCCCAAATTAAGTGCTGCTCAGCAAAATGGCTCGGTAAAGTGGATCCTGTGTCAGGGGACACCACCAAACTGGAGAAAAGTCGCCTTGGAGATAAAAGGTAACAGACGTAGTGAAGTGAGTGAGGAGAAATGGGAGGTTTTATCAAAACTTCAACCAGGATGGATGAAAGAAGGGTTGAAAACGTGTTATAAGTGATAATCATCTTTACAATTAGATGATAATTTAATTGACTTAAGAGTTGGATAATATCTTCAAATTGCTTTATTGACTTTTGGGACACATAGCTATATGGCTTTGCACATTAAAATGTTTCACCTTAATTGTATTTTTAATGCGAGAGCACACAGTATGTTATCGATATAATCGTTCTCAAATGATTCATATGTATCAACAACAATCAAATAAGGCTCTTTAAAGAAGCTTGTATCCTTTCACATGCTTATAGCTGAGAATTTAAAACTCTATCTATTTTTTTTTCTTTCTTTTACTTTTATTTGCTCTTGCTTTTAACTCTGTTTTTAGTGTTTTGTTTGTTTTTATTCTGTCTTGTGCTTCTTTTTTTAATGTTTTGTCTTTATGTAAAGCACATTGAGTTGCCTTGGTATGAAATGCGCTATATAAATAAGGATGCCTTGCCTTGCCTTGCCTTGCCTTGCCTTTGAATTCAAGACTACAACTTCTGGGACACCATTAACTGCGATATCATCACATGTAAGTTGAGATTTGTGCAGCATCTTTTCTTCCACTCATACTTTATGGAGTTGCCCTTCAAGCCCCCTCAGGATGAGTTAATATATGACGAAGCTCAAACAGGGCGCTGGGGGATGTGTGTGATCACCGACCGGCGGGTAGGAAGGTAATCTGAGATCTTGTCTGAGCAATCTGGTTAACTAAGGAGCCGTCTAAGGGGACCTGCCAGCCAGCGCCGTGCCATGAGACAGCTGAGAGGCAACGTTGTAAAAAAAGGTGGTGGTGGGATGGAGCTAAGGCCAGAGCCCAGACCTCCAGCAGACGACAGATCCCCGGGACAGCCTGTGCAGGGAGCGACGGACGAGACGACCCTTCCTCGGCTCTGATTGGCTCCAGTGTCTCCTTTTAGGGAAATGGAGTGTAACAGGTGCCAGAGGCTGCGTGTGGCTGTGGCTGCAGACCCGGGGTAGGATGACGAATGGCTCGGGCTCCTTATTCGTCACCTTGCTACTGCCCCCCACAACCCACAGCAACCTACAACCCCATGCTGGAGGAGCCCTATCAGGCCTCTGTGGGAGTGCAGCAAGAATGTAAATACCCCCCCACACACCATCAACACTTTGAAATATTCCATTTGTAGCCATGTGCTGTAATGTACCTCAGAGAGAGACGCTACTAACCTACTTGTCTATTTCTATTCCAGGCCTTTACATAACAGAGACCTGAGTTATACCTTCAAATCACGTCTCTGGGTAATCTGGCAGTATTTCCTAACATTATTGGTTAATGTTTAATTGCTGATTTAATACAGAGATATAGCAGTCAAACAAACAGGAGACTTCATACTAAAAAAGATTGAAATCTATTCCAATGAACTAAAACAGCCTAAACTTGCCCTAACTTTATGTGTACAAAACAGGATTCAAAACTGTTTTTTGGATAGGAAGGAAGTGTGTTTAAATTGACTTTCTAATAAAATCAGGATCTAATTTCCAAGGGTTTTAGTTATTAAAACGAGTGTATAGTCTCAAACAAGTCTGTGTAATCAGCTCATAGAGGGAAAGACTAATAGGCATGTGACCTGTGCTGATGTTATGGATGCCACTGCGGATTATGTGCAGTAAAATGAGAACTCTGTTGTTATGACCACAGTAAAGCCTCCATACAGCAGTAGAGACAGTGAGTGAACACAGTCAGTCCCTTCGTTTTTTTTTTTTTTGGCCTTAGATGTTCTGCAACAACAACCAAAACAGAGTCCAGAATCTGAACCACAAACACATTCATTACATTCACTTCCTTGTCATTATTGATCCTGACCCTCCTTCCTTGGCACTTGCTAGCTTTACCTTCCAAGTTTGGTAGCATTCACATCACACCATTGAACTAATTAAGTCGATAAGTGTTGAAATTGTTGCCACGTTCAGTAACAGAACAACCTCTGCACATTGTTGAACAGAAAAGTATGAGGGACATCCCATCAGTGGTCGGGTGAAGCCGGTGCTGTGTTTTGTCAACATCTCCCCTCAAGTCAAAGAATCACTTTTTGGCAGAGTGCTATCTTTATCACCAGGTCTTTATCAGGATAAAGCAGATTGGTCTTAAATGGGTCATGGTTTTGAGGGACATTCATCCTTATAAGGGCATGTAGGAAGCACACGGTCTGTCTGTCTTGACAGCTGCCCGCTCTCCACCCCCCCACCTGCCCTCTCCAACACACACACTGCAGCAGCTGTTCGCAACAACTGCTTCTTGACAGTCAGTCTACCTAGAGGCTTGTTTACTGTTTGTAGGACATGTTTTTTTTTTTTTGCAGAAGCGAAATACTGTGGTTCCATTTAAGAAAGAACTGCACAAAGAAACCAAGCTGGTGCATCTTCTGCACACAGGGCCGGCCCTAGGATTTTGGTGGCCCCCTAAACAAGATTTTTGTTTGTGGCCCTGCACTCTAAGCGCAAACACCAAATCACTGGTTAAAACTGAATACAGACGTGTTTATGCCCTCTGAGGTTTGAGGCCATTTTCTCGACTTTTACATATTTTCTTAAATTGATCTTTTTAAGATACTTGCAGATGTAACAATACTCAAGTGTTTTATGTTTAAATATCAGAACCTCCGCTGTAAGCACACTGAGGCCAATTTGTCCTAGAACACTGTATAAAGAAATAATTTAGGCCAAATGCTGGAAATTTGAGGTCTGCTTTTTGAAAAATTTCAAATCCCTTGTGAAAACACACCTTCAGTCATGAGAATGAACTGTTTTGGTGCTTGAAATAGGATATGAATACAGTAATAGATAAGTGTAGAAAACAAGTCTAAAATGAAATTTTATAAGATTGCTTTTTGAGCACAAATGTTGTCATTCTGCCTTTCTATTTTCATCAAATGTCTCAAATGTGAGATAAAAGAAGCTGAATATTGACTTCAAATGACATATAAAGCTCATAGCGTGCACGTGCAGACCTCAGGATGTTTAAATGACTTGAATGAACCCCGGTACCTTTCTGATCATGTGGCCCCCCACCTAACAGCTGTGGCCCTAAACAACCGCATAGAGTGTTTATGCCAGGGGCCGGCCCTGTCTGCACAAAGATTTCTGCATGTAACATCTGTTGCTATAAAGACCCCCTTGAAAAATTGATATTTAAACACATTCTTGGTCAGATTGTTGGCATTTAAATCGATAGAAATCATTGATGCAGGAGTGTAGTGCTATTTTGTTTTTGTTTTTTATTTTTGAGCAGGAAGATTACTTGCACATAAAAGAACTAAACTAAACAACCACAACACTATTTCTTTGGTTAGGGTTAAAGTTATCATGGAAGCCATCTAGGCCCAAACTAAAAAACCTAACCTACACATATGCAGCTATGCATATATTGTACATAAACACACACTTGCATAATGTCAGAAAATGTGTGTACTGTATATACGTACACAGAACCACACTTTAATGGTACACCAACCACCAATGGACACAGGTGGAGGCCAAATGCATTGAGTCTAGTCAATGCAACACAAGTACACAACATATCTAACCTTTACTGTATGCCCCCCACATATTGACTTTATTGACTTTATTTTACAGGATAGCCCCTTGAGATGTGCCATCTCATTTTCGAGGGGGTCCATATTATCAATGGAAATACAAACATACATAGTACATTGTAACATACAAAGAAAGTAAGCAGAACAAACAAACAGACAAAAAAACAAAAACAACGAACAAACGAACAAAAAAAAGAACAAACACATGATACAATAGAGACACAGACGCCCATTCACACACACACTCACACACTACAATGCCCTATCGATCCTGACTCCCCCCATACAACACACCAGTAAAAATAAAAATAAATAAATGAGATAAAATAAATACAGTAGTTGATTTGATTAGTTACACTTCATGTCAAAGGGACCTTACATCACAGGCAGGAGCAGGGTGTTTGAAGGTAGGTAAGCAATGATGATTTAAAAAGATGAAAAGAGGATATGGACCTAATTGAACCAGGGAGATTATTCCAGTCAGCAGGGGCTTTGTATTTGAATTGAACGTCGACCAGATTCTTTATTGATTCTAGGGGTAAAAAAGAAAAGTTGACCAGTATGCCTAAGGTTGTATTGTGAACTGAAGGGAATCAAATATTGTTTCAGATATGGAGGGAAATTGAAGTAGTTGCACTTGAAAAGTAGTTGCACTTGAAAATAAATAATAACCAGTGCATATGCCTTCTGGACTTGGGGACCAGCCAGTTCAAGGACTGGTACATATGACAGTGATGGGTCATATAAGGACACCTGAGAATAAATCTACATAAACAATTATACAAGACAGAAAGAGGGCGGAGATTTGTTTCTGAGGTGTTCTGATAGATAACATCACCATAGTCAATTATTGGGAGTATCAGTTGTGTTATGATTCTTTTACGAATTTGAAGGGAAAAGCATTCAATAGACCGATACAGAGATTTCAGATGAAAATAGATTTTCTTCAAATTAATCCTGAACCTGTGAGTCTGTGTTCAGGCCTGCTGCTTGTTGATTTGGCCATGTACAGTACCGGTTTACAGTGGGAGATACTGGTGAGCCCATGGCACCTCCATGCTAGTCTGTCTCTATTCTCAACAGTATTGTTGGATGCTGTTGGAACAGGCATTGCTTAAGAGCTTGGTGCTCAACGCAGTGAATGATTACTGATACCAAAACTTTGGCACACAGAGTAGTAAATCATGGAAAACAGCCACCGACAATGAACAATATCCTATTCTTGGTTTCACAGTGCCGCCCTTGGCACCAACAGGCGTTATCATAACGTGCCACATGCCTGTTGTAAACAGCTGCTGGATTCTGCAGTGTTAGAGATACTAGACATGTTAATCAGAGCGATCACATCAGGAGCTATTTTTTTTATGTGAAAAGCAGAGATGTAAAGTTCCATGACAAGTCCAGATGTGTCATCACCTAAAAATACCTTTTTGAGAACAGTTGTGACCCATCTGAAAAATGTTTTATTAGGTACTACATTGGGACAAAGATACTAAATTACACATTTTTGGCATTAAAAAAATATATATTACTGACTGATATACTGTTTGTGACCATATAGGCCTAATAAATCTAAAAAGTTAATATTGCATGCATGTAAGTTAATGAATTTCTCATATCCCCTAATCTTTTTGAAAAAGCTGTTCAATTGGCTGGTTTGTATCAGTATTCCATGGTATCTCAGGAAATGCAAGACTTGCAACAGCTGGCTGAATGGAGCACACTGATTTAAAAAAAACAAAAACCAATGGGCCAATTTAAATTTAGGGGTTTACTATACATGGCAAGAACCTAACAATCACCCCGGGCCGGAGCAGCTCTCTGGTATCGCTCTGCTTTGAATATATGACAGGGTGTGTTTTACTGATTACTGAGACCTGTGTTGAGCAGACAGACACCATCAAGTACTGTGGGCAGTTTCTTAGATAGTGTCAGCTCTATAAATATATAGGGTGCTTTGAAAGTTTCCATGTCAGTGCTCCATTGTCCTGTGCCACAAGGGGTTCAGACCCACAGGTGTGTGTGTGTGTGTGTGGTTGTATGATTTGTAAGGTGACATGACTCATAATTGTAGTGAGGGATCTTTGAGTGATAGGCTATAGCAAGACTGTTTTTGTGGTCTTTCTATATCATCAAGGGGTTTTTATTTAGAGGACATTTTACAACATCGTATTAAAAGAAAAGTTTGTATTCATTCCCCAGATTTTTGGGATAGGCCTACACTAGCTACATCAACCATAGCAGAAAAATCATAGCCTATGCTACTCAACCATGCAGTTAACTTAAATACACAATTTATGAAAAGTGATAAAAGTATGACACAGGGATCTTACTCACTGTTTCTGGTCCTGTGTAAAAATACAAAAATATGAACGGTTCTGAAGAACTGGTTTGAACTCGGTTTCCCTCCTTCTGGGTCTTTCCAGTGTCCGTGTGTGTCATCAGAAAAAACTGTAAGCCTATGCCATGACATTTTGTGCCAGGAAAATATTCTTCAGCACTGGATTTCAGATAAAGCCCCCTCAGTTGTGGGATGGCATATAGGACAATAATGGACTGTACCTCTGGACAACCTGTCTCCTGCTGCACTACAAAACTATGCCTTGAAAGAAACCATTTCTTGATAGTATTAATGTAAACTTCTGCTATAATGACAAGATGTTTTGTATTAAAAATAAAAACTGTATTATTTTTCTTTATTTAGCTCCCATTTAGGTTGAACTTATCTGTTAGTGTTTTTTTTTCTTATTGCCAGCTTGTTTGGTCTTGTCTTGTGTATGTTTGTTTATTGATATACATAAATTATTAATTAATAAACACATGTAAAAAAAGAAAAAAAGAAAAAGAAAGGTAAAAGACAGTCTTGCCCGTTGCTATGGACTCCCCTGGGTTGCTATGGGCCCACTCAAGTTGCTCAGAACGTTTCCTAGCTGAGCAACTTGAGTGGGCCCATAGCAACCCAGGGGAGTCCATAGCAACGGGCAAGTTCTTCCTGTCAACAATGTAGCTACGCTGCTAGCTAGTTGAACACGTCTTTTCAGTGACAAAGTGAACTTAATTATTTCTAGGCGACAGGAACTTGAATTATTCGTGGCCATAAATCGTCTAAATTTCTCAAAATGGGGGATGAAAAGCAACGGACTCGTCCCAAACGTATTTTTATCAGCAACGTCGACGGTTATTCCTCCAAGCACATCGCTAAGGTAAAACGTATGGATAGGTCGGTGTGTGCTGTAGGTAACATGAGCAGTCATTAGCATCAGTGTATTATAACTTACTGTGTTTCTCCCCACTTCAATAGTTTTTGTCGACGTGCGCGGCCGGGGGGAGCTCAGAGGATGAAGAGCCAGAGACTTCAGCCTCGTCTCAAGCTGAACCTGCTTTTCACATAGTGGGGACTGTTTCCCCCTCCTCCTCCAGCGACGAGAAGACAGGTTTCCTACTGGAACGATATACAGTAAGTATGAGTAGGTAAATAAAAGCATATATATAAAAAAAAACCCTGCAATTTTTGATAGTGATGTTTTTGCACACTCAAAATTATTGCTTTTTACTCTTTAACACTGTTATCTTTCTTTATGGGAAACCAAACGTTGAATATCTTACAATTATTTTTTTCACACAGAGCATTATCAGGTTAGGATATAATTGCAATAGATTAAAGTATCCAGCACTACACTTTATCATGTAGTTAACCTGGATCCATATACACACTATCACTAAAATGCTGCCTCAGGTAGGCATTCGTAGTAACGTTACAATCCGCAATTAAGATTATTGAGACCATAATAATACAATAACATTCTTGACTATATTTTATATGAGTAAATTTGAATAGCGCACTTTAACTTGTAATCTATAATGCCTTTCAGTATTCCCATTTCCCAAGTTTAGGATCTAAATGTTTGGTCCACAGCACAGGAACCCTTTCAGCTTCAATTTATATCTATTTCTGGGTAATGTGATGAATAAAAGACAATGCGTAATATGCTATACAAAATTGTTTGGTAGTCACCAACTCGGGATGAGCTCCTTGAACATCTACTGGAGTGCGATGTGGTTGTGTACAACATCTCGGAAAATGCAACTCAGCAGCTGATTGAAGAGGCAACATGGGCATTCACAGGTAAGGGAATGAGGTAGGCTTATTATTATGTGGCATGGTGTCATCCTATCAATTTCTTGCAGTTCAGAGATGGTATAATTCATCAGTGTGACCAAAATGTAGGCTTAATGTCTTCCCTCCCTGTTCTTTTCCTCCTGGTTTCACAAACAGCCATTCATGCTCAGTTGGAAAACCTAAAATCTCGGAAAATGTTCATCTTAGTCTCAACAGTGATGACCTGGGCCATGACCAAGCCGCAGAATCCAGTGAGCCTGAATAAAATTAAGGGAAGCTTTTGTCTTTTCCTGGGCATAACAAGCCACAAGTGTGATTATAATTTCTCTTTTCAGGCGGATACAGATGTTCTGCTAACAGAAGAAGAGTTCAGAAGAAGAAGGCCACATCCCGCTTTCAAAAACCACAACAATCTGGAGAAACTTGTTCTCAAATTGGGGAGAGGGGTAAGTAAATTATAATACTGAAAATATTTCAGCACAACAACAGCAAATCATGGCATCACCTGACAAGACAAACACTGGAAAACATTTGTGATCCATATTGATTCAATTGTCCCCTGATTTCAGTCCAAAAAGTCCAAACTTACTGGTTATGTTGTAGCGAGTGGTCTTCAGTACGGAAAGGGGGAGAACCTGTTTCACTACTTTTTCAAGGTAACACAATAAACATATTTAAGATGATATGACATGATACACTGTGTGCTGCATGTATAATTTACAATATCTTTATTTTCAACAGGTGTCTTGGTTGATGCAATATCCAGAAGTTCCTGTGTTTGGACAGGGCACAAATTGTATTCCCATGATTCACGTACATGACCTTGCAGGGTAATTGTTGTTGTTGTTAATGCTATTCATTAAAGACAGCTTTATTTTTTTCCCTTTTTGGATCTTGTGCTAAAATTCCCTCAATTAAACTTCCCCCCGCCAATCTACACTACATTATGAAGAAGCACAAACAATTCATATATCTGTCGACTAAGGTCTGTATAGAGCTGAACCGGTTTTCCCTTTTTTCAGAGTGATCAAAAACATCACTGAGCTCAGGCCAAAGTCAAAGTACATCCTTGCCGTTGATGACTCTAAGAACACATTGGAGGATATTATAAAGGTAAGCTTGTTATAAGCAAGACTGTATCATGTACATTTGTAGTATATATAACATAGTGGGCTGCTGTGAGACTGATTGCACAACACAATGACAAATAATCTGCAAAAATCTCTCTCTCTGACTCTTAACAAGATGATAAGTGATACACTGGGGCCAGGAAAAATTAACAAGCTACCAGAGCAGGAAGCCATCACCATGAGGGCATTTAAGGTGAAGTTTTGCATTTTTTTCTTATTCTCTTGAGTTGCGTTCCTGTCTGGCAATAGTTCTCAGTCTTTTCCCTCGGCTGTGCATTCTTTGTATATTTTGTTTGTCAATATTCAGTATTCAACAAACTGTGAAATGTGTATTCAGCCAGAGGAGCTGGAGTACTTTAGTGTCAACCTCCGCCTGGATGCTTTTATCATCAAAGACTCCTTCAGCCTACAATGGACTTCTGACTCTGGGATGATTGAGAACATGGACAGCATTGTGAAAGAATACAAAGACACCAGGCAGCTACTTGTAAGTGTTTAGGTGATTCAGATGAGGAAAAGAGTCACAGCACATTTGTTTTTGATTCTCATTTGTACTCGATGTAAACAAGGCTTCAGGGTTAGATCATTTCTGAATATACTGTATATATGTCAGTAAATTCAGGTGATAAATGCTATTTTGATATCAGATGAAAGCTGACATGATGCATTCACAAGCCAGATGTTTTTTTCCTCATCCGTGTAGCCCATCAGAATCTGCCTGGTCGGACCACCGTCTGTGGGTAAAACCACCGTTTCAGAGAAGCTCTGCAATCATTACCAGATACACCACATCAAGATCAAAGAGGTCATTGAGGAAAAGATTACACAACTGGTCAGTGGAAGCCAGAAGTTTGACTGGAGTAATAGATAGAATTTCTCTCATTGTTTTTTCACCGGCATACAGCTGAAGGAAATATGCTGCCCTCTTGTGGAACTTCTTCTTTGAAAACAGGAGACAGGAGTACTGTAATGAACATGTACTGTAGATGGGATTTAAAAGGTGTACAGTGAATCTTCTTTATGTCACAGAAGGAAATCGTAGATGGAGGTGACCCTGAACATGTCAGTGAAGAGGTTGCAGCAGCTGCACGGGCAGAGCTGGACAATTTTAACAAAGGCATGGAAATGAATGAAGGTTAGTAATGAAAGCACAGAGAAACTCCACCAGTGTCTCTCAGTGTTACAAACACATGGTTATTTCTTTTTAGTTCATTAACATCATTTAGATACTTTGGATTGCACAGTGTCTTACTTATTAACCAGTATTCTGATCCATCAGGTCGACTGGAAGACCATCTGGCTTTTAACATTTTGCAGGAAAAACTGAATTCGAGGCCGTGTAGGAACCAAGGATTTGTTCTTGATGGCTTCCCTAAGACCTATGAGCAAGCCAAGATCATTTTCATGGGCAAGTTTCATCCATAAATCTAATTACCATTTTACTCTTGGTACTATATATCACCCATATGTGTGTGATGTTCTTTTATTGTTTAGATGAGGACACAGAGCACCATGAATCAATGGTCAAAGCTCCTGCGTACAACAAAAAGACCACCCCAGGTCAACAGAATACTTCATTACAAACTAATAAGAGTTGGATCTTCTCTTAAAAAAACAACTTATTAAACTAAAATGTGTTATCCTGTGTGTTTATGCTTTGCAGAGCATGTATTTTCCTTAGAAGCATCTGATGATTTCCTGACAAAAAGAGTACAAGAGCTTCCAGAAAGTGTTGCAGAGGAAATGCGTTACACCCAGGATGAATTCCTCCCTCGCCTGATGAGATACAGGAAGCTCAGCACTGCTGATGAAACCCTGCTGGACTACTTTGATGAGCTGGAGATTCACCCTGAACATATCGGTACTACTGTCCAACATCTCAGGGAAATAATGGGATTTAGACAAACGTGAAAGAAAGATTAGTGCAGAAATGATGAATGGGAAAGCGTAAGGAAGGCATATTTCAATTCAGTTTATTCACACGTGTCTTGTTTCTCTCCAGAGGTCAATACGGATGATCCAGAGTACACAGTGGTCATGGAGAAAATCACAGAGATTGTTGGGCTTCCCAAGAACTATGGCCTGAGTCCAGAGGAGCAGGAGGAGGAGGACAGGATGAAAGAAGAGGAAAAGAAGCAGAAACTGTCGGCAGACGCTGCTGAGAAGAAACGCAGGAATGAGGCTGCGCTGGCTGAGATGGCTGCTCAGTACGAGGAGTGGGTAAGACGAGAGAGAAGCTGTGCTGTTGACAAAGATGAGCTCTGAATGTCATTCAACAGTGGGTCAAGAGAAATCTTGCAGCACTAGAGTCCAAGAGAGCAAATAAAAACCATGTATATCCCATTTCCCAATAGTCAAGGGAGTAGATTTTACAGGATGTTTTTTATTTTGTAGCAGAAGAATTTGTCTGAGGTGAAGAGGCAGGAGCTGGAGCTGCTGGAGGCTCACTCTCTTCCTCTGAGGAACTACCTGATGAAGTATGTGATGCCCTCACTCACTGAGGCCATGTTGGAGTGCTGCAAGATCAAACCAGACGACCCCGTCGACTTCTTGGTGCTCCTCAGTTTTTTTTATTGAACTGAATCGTTCTTTATTACATCAGTGAACCCATACAACAGTTGCCCCTTCCTAAATGTTGTGTTTTGTTTTTGCAGGCTGAGCATCTTCTGAGAAGCAACCAGCAAGATTAGAAAGTCTATTTCATCAGGTGATACTGTATATTTATTTCCAACATCTGAGGGTGTGTGTTATCTACAATAATAATAATCAAAATGATGATGGTACTACAAATGGTAAGATAGATATAGCTTTTTTTCTCATCCTATCATTCATGTACTTGATGTGTCTGATACTTACATACATTAATGACTGGAAGGTCACATGTCATGCCTGGTTGGGCCTTTGCTGTTATGTTTGCCTGAAGCAGAGAGAGAGAGATGACACTGATCTTATCAGGCAGTGAAAAAAAACTTTCTTTATAAAACAAGAACAAAACACAAACACAGTGAGTCATTTCAGTTATTATGTAGAGTCCCTGGTCCGTTCCTAAATTGTAACCAGTGGATTATGTAACATTTTTCTTTTCTTTATCAGCTACAGTATATGACATATCTATTAATAGAAGCAACTTCTTGTGTTGCAAGGTTGTGGAAAGAATCTCTGGCTGTTGAGACATTTACAATCAAGTAACTGAAAATGCTCATGAACTTTTCACCTCTTAATAAACCACCAGATCAGGTATTAATTTTAATAAAGCGCCACAAGTTCCTCACCTTGCACTAAACAATAGTAAAAAAAAAAAAGAACAAAAAAGGCAGTGTTTTGCAGCCAAATGTCAATGACAAATTACTTGTTTTAAAAATCTTAAATTTGCTGCTTTAAATCTGGAAATTGTCTTTGCCCTTTTCAGCCCTTTTTTAGAAAGTTAGAGGTCAAATGTGCCATTGGAGGCTCTACTAGATAACGTGAGAATTAGGACTGGCTACAGTGATTTGTCAAAACTTTGCAACCCAAAAGCACTTCTCAACAATGGCTTAAAAATCATAAAACAGGAATAAAACATTTGGTAAGAGGAGACTGGAGAGCAGTGGTCACAACGACAGCCAAACAGCCAAAGTGGAAAATAAATCTTTTTATTGGCTCCTTGGTCAAGTCAGGAAAGTCTGCACAGTGTACAAAGTAAAATGAATTCTTTCACCCAGGAGGGTTTCAGGAGGAATTACATCATTGATTATCAGTTTAAATGGACTAAAACTGCATTTAAAGCACATTAGATATCCAACAAACGAAATACCACACTTACAGTATTAAAAATCTTCTTAGTTCAGGACTTTGTTCTGTGATTGCGAGCTCTGTCTATAGTTTAGCCAGGTTTCCACTCATTACAGATCAGAGCCTCCATCTGGTCTGTGACTCAGCTCTCACTGTGTTGTACAGTCAGCGCTTACTGGAAGTAGCATGCCGACACTGGTCGTACTCCAGCGAGGATGTAAACACGGCAATCTTCAAGGAGACTGTCTTATTTTGAAGCACTTTATGGCTGCAGCTGTTGGAGATTATTTTTGAAAAAATGTAGATAACAAAAAGAGAAGCTGATATCGTGTGGGATGTATATTTATGACACGTACCGTTAAAGAGAAATTTGATAATAATTTCACCCATGAAAAAGTCAAATTAGGAAAACAAAATTTAGAATTTAAATCAAGCATATAATTGTGCAATGGTCAAATTAGTTAGCAAGAATTCATTGTGCATGCAGTTATACAGAAATGTACAACCCAGTCATTCAACACTAGGTGGCGCAGGAATTCTTTCTAGAGAGACAAGAGCCTGGACTGACTGAGGTGTTTAAATTTGCTTTTTTTTTTCTCACTCAGTGCTCCTGATATTAAATGCGCTACAATGCATCTGTGCAAACCAAATGAGTCTGGCTGTGGCGAGGGGCCTTTGTTCTAATGTGGTTGTAAAATGCATCGTAAAATAAGAATGTGTCGCTCCCGTTTGTTGTGGATTATTGAAGTTATTAAGGTCAGAAGTGGTGTCTGGAGTTTGCTTTGTAGTTTGTTTGTGACTGAAATCCACCGTCAAAACAGAGGCTGACTGCAGTATATGGAAAATAAATCATGAGATTATAGAAACACTTCCTTGTTCTATCTACTTGTCTGTACCACTATAAAGTACTGTTATAGCTAAGCGGTACTGCAAAACATTATCTGCCTCTATAGTCGTTGTTTTTCATACTGTGAGACGACAACCAGACAAGCCTTGAGTTTTTTTCTTAGAGTAGCACCGGACTGTAAAAGTGTTATTATCTTTTCCTATGTTGAGTTATTTCCAGATTACCTGTGGAGCATGTACTGTACGTCCTTGCATAGTAGCAACTAGAAACCATCAAACCCCCACATGGCTCATCCACACAGGTGTTTTGTGTTATTCTTGCATTAGGCCTGCTCTGTTTGGAAATAAGTGAAAACACCTGTGTACTGTAGGTGTGAGTGAGGACCTGTACGTGAGTTGAACACTGACAGTTCTTATTTCAGGCTTTGTATTACTTGTTACAGCAGTTTACATAGTGAACGTGGCTGGATTAACCTCCAAGGGGCCCCTGGAGGCAGAGGTTTGTTGTTGGGCCCCTGTTGACCTTTGCCCATGTCAGTCTTAGTATTTCCTCAGGGAACCATAAACCAACCAGTTGGCTACTCTTGACCAGAAATGATTCATTCATTACCTGACAGAAAATTAATTGACAACCATTTTAATTAATCAAAAAATGAACTTGTCCCATAGTGTCAAATTTGAACATTTGCCGGTCTCCCAGTTTTCTATGACAATAGACTCAATGTCTTTGGGCAATTTGAAAATGTTATCGTGCCTGATGATTTTATACTGTACACTGAGCAACTTATTGACAAAGAAAATAAAGATCAGATGATTTAACAGTGCCAATCATAGTCGTTTTCAGCAACACTGTAGATTTTGATAATTGAGTGATGCAAATTTCAAAATTGTAATTCAGTTTTTTTCCTAGACCTTTACAAAGTTGTTGAACCAACCTTAACAGTAGCAGTTTTATTGTGGTTTATATGGTGATTTGTGGTTTATATGGTGATTTTTGTATTACCAGAGAAAAAATGTTACAGCATTTACTGTGTTGTAAAAACACAGTTTATATTAGCAACCCTTACCTGAACCCCTTCATGAGTACACAACTTGGATTGCTGTTGATTTAATCCTGCATTAGTTGGATTTTGTCCACTTGGAGGCAGTGCAGCAAACTGTAACCATAACATTATACATATTAACAGCTCATAATGTTTATTAATATGTTGGCGAAGGTTTGATCATTATCCAGCAGACACAGAGCAGCTATACAGCATTCATGTCCCCTGAAATGGATCTCGTTTCCACAACCTCTGTTCATTGTTGTATTAATAACTCTGTTGATTACATTTTTAATATAAGAAATATTGATTGGGGCAGTTTGAAGTCCATTTACTTTGTTGAATCTTGTCATCGTGAAACGGATGGTGGAATAATCCACAATCAGAAGGCAGGGATCAGCAAACCAAAACCATAAAGGGAAATGGGGAAGCATGAAATCCAAAAAGACAGTCACAAGATGACAATAGGAAATGCAATGATGTGACAAATTGACTGTCACTCACTATTTTTATTTAAGGTCAATAATTTAGTCATGTATGCTGTTAATCTGTCTATCATCATCTCTGTGTGGTCCAAAGTGTAGGACGGAAGACTTAGTCGGTGCACTCTCCTTGATGTGTGTGACAGTGATTGGGGCGAGTTCTACAGTTCACTGGCGTGGGACACTGTAATTTGTAGGAGGGCAAAAGGTCGACCCAATCAACCACAATAAAAAGTGTTGGCAGTGACTGTGAGAGCCCCAGTGGTCTGGCAGAACAAGTTACTTCCCCTGCAGGGACCGAGTCCAGCTCTGTCACTGACATTTAATTTCATATTTATAGGGGAGAAATGACGAGATGTTCTGGCCAAACACCCACGGTTCCCATACTTCATATCCTCAATGCATGTACGTGTCAGTTAAATTCTTTACTGGCCTCCAAAGTCAGACCACCCCTCTCTTATTTCCTGTACGGTACTGCTGTAAGAGGAGGATGTTATTCTGCCTATTAAGGGCTATTTTTCCCACCATGCACTGGTGCAGTTTAGATGTTGGGAAACTGAAACTTGGAGAACATACTGATTCTGTTTATAGTCAGTATATAGAGAGAGGATTTTTGTCATTATAAACTTATGTCCTCTGATCTAAACAACCATAATAGTCGTTTTCTCCAACCCTACAATACGACTCTAAGGTGTGTCTCTGAAAACAGTGCCTCTATGAAAACAGATTACCTCAGTTGTCATCGTAAAGACACTAACCACAATACTGTACTGAGAGTGGTCTCCTACCAATCAACACCTATAACATTGACGGTTTGATTATGTATCTATTGAGAAAGAGGAAAAATCAGAAGCAACGTTGTAGATTGCAAATTCCATGCCTTTTTCGTCATCTTTTGCTGGTCTGGCTTGAACTGTGGGCTACACTGAACGGGACAGGCACAGATATCTGCATAAAATGAACGTAGAGTAGGAACAGAAGGTCTCTGTCCATATCCGTATGCGTACATCGCAAAGAACATAAATGAGCCTTTATACTGCATTTGCTCCTGTCATAATAATTACGGCCACTAGATGTCGCCTAGTAACAAAACGTATCTACGGGTCATGTATGATCTGCTCCTTTCTTACCGGAAGACAGCTACGAAAACAAATATTTCTTAGCTTGTTTGCGACTGACAGGTGCCAGTTTGAACAGCTGCATCCTAAACTGAAAACTAATATCCGTAAGTGGTGAACTCGGTCCATCTGGCACCACAAAAAGGTTGCTGAGACTTTGCTGTAAATAGCTGGCGCTGTATTTGTATTTATCTGGAAAGCATGAGTCATCATCCCACATGCCTCAGCTTCCTCCTCTCCTCTGCACTGAAACTTTGAAGCTTGTTGAAAAACAGTCTTTTCAGGTAAAAGTAAAACTTCTAAGTTCCTCCCTCTGCCTGGCTGCTCACATAAAGGCATTTGATTGGCTAATGAATTCCATCCACCATTTCTTTGAGACCACAGTTTCTTTTAATAACATTATGACATGCTGTCAATATGTCTAGGGACACCCGAAGCAACCCTCCCTTCCAAAATAAATCAAACAGAAAATAAATAAAAAGACAAAATAACATATCTTCAGTAATGCTCTCCAAATCCCTCACTGGTGACAGCCAGAGGTCACTGTCTGGTCTCGCTGTGTGGCTGCTGTCCAGTGGAAAACCTCTCATCCAGGATGCCAGAAATAGTAAAGTAGTGAAGACTTTCACCTGAACAAGCGGAGAAGAAAGGTCTCATTCTGTGGTGCAGGGCGTCGTCCCCACCCGCTGAAGTACAGAACATTAATGGTAGAAATAAAGTCCTCTGTCCTTGACCTTTTTTAAACTGGCCGTCTTACATAATGCATCTTAATATTGAGCACTTTCCCCTCCCTGCGTCATAAAGTTTTTTTTCCCTTTATGTATTTTATAGTGTAGCGTTAAGTATATTTTCATTCTCATTGATGGGAAATATGCTGTCACCTTCATCCATACTGTAGCAGCCCGCATCCTCCACCTACAGTACAGCAAACACAGATGACTTATGCAAAAGAAAAGGGAACAGTAAAATTACCCATGGTGCCAAATGGTCTGCACATAGCGTGTGTGTGTGTGTGTGTGTTAGAGAGAGTAGGGGAGAGTCAGTGTGAGGTCTGTGGTGGTCTCAGTTTGCCATTTGTTGTTTTATTCACAATAACCTCTACCACCCTTGCAGTGGTCTCCTTCTCTCTTGGTACACACACACACACACACACACACACACACACACACACACGATGGAAATAGCATGCGCTGGTGGTAACCCCAACATCTGCTGGTGGTTGCAAATGTGAGGCGAGGACCACACACACACACACACACACACATCTACATGTCATGGCCCTAAGTGGACACTGAACCATGTCCGTGTTTCAATGTAATAACAACACACACACACACACACACACACACACACATGGACGGACACACACACACATGGACGGACACACACAAATGCCATGGATGCCACAAGTAGCCCTGCATGTCTTGTCTTCACACTTCAAGGAGGAAATTATTCATTCCGACCCCATGTGTTGGCCAGATTGACCTAACACACACCAGAACATGGTGTCGCGTGCTTTAACACACACACACACATATTCTCTCTCTCTCTCTCTCTTTAGGTTGCCATGTCAGTTTCATTATCCAACAAAAGCAAACACTGCTGTAAAAGTGTGTGTCTTTGTGTGCGCTCGTTTGTCTGTGTGTGTGTGTGAGACATGCTTCACTGTGCATGCAAACCAGCCACACATCTGGAGCACGAAAGGTCAACTATCATTTGTTTTTTAACCAATATATTGTATCTGTGTGTTTCTAGTTGAGATTTATTTTTCTCAAACTTTCATGAACGACACTTTTTTCAACTATTTATTCTATAATTAGAAGTTAATCAGTTCATTGTGGCGACTCTTCCCGGCCAGTGGCTTCTTTCTCCATGTTTACTCACTTCATTTCCAGTTGTTTTTTTGGTCCCAGTTTTGAAATTTATGATGAGACGACAGAGTAATTAAGAGCGCACGGCTTAACACATACCAGGTGATGTTCTGCAATGAGGTTCTTTGCGTTGTTTTTTTTCTTCTTACCATGTGCATTCCTGCTGTTCAGTCTGGCTTGCGTTTGTGTATTTGTGCATGTTCGTCTGGATGCGTGACTCTTTCATAACATATTTATGGACTTTACCGTAAGAGTGGCTCGTGATGTTGTGCAAAAAACATGGCTCCAACCCCTCTGACCTCTGTGGGTTAGGTGGGGGCTGAAAACCGTGGCCAACATTTGCTTTTATCGTGTAAAGAGTATCAGTTGGAGTAGAGGAAGTGTCAGCAGTTTAACTCATGGCTTCTCCAGGGGTAAACAGACCCTTTCAATCAATCACAGATACAAATATCTGAATGGTTTCCCAATGCTAATGGGAGCCAGGTCCTGCGAGTCTGTACGAGGAATGTTTGGACAGCAAGGACCAAGTTCAAATATGAAGGAAAATGTGATGTGTGACGCAGCACTGAAAGAATTTCCTGCAAAAAGGTGCAGTTTGGCTTTTCATCAGTCGTTCTGTACAGTAGACTCTCAGTGGATATCCATCATCCGGGGGTATAAGGGTCCTCTGGATAAGAGCACTTTGAGCTCTTAAGAATCAAGACTTAGGCCTTAATACCGCTCAAATTCATTTCCCAAACAAGAGGGATCCAACTGCATCCAGGGGTCGATCTCGTGCCTTTGACTGTGTTTACATGAGTGTGTGTTTTTTAAAAATGTGTTGTGTAGTGGGTGGTTGTGTGAGCGTGCATGTTTGCAACGTTATGAACATCCCATAATTATCGCTGATTGCCCTGGGGACCCCCGACTCCTACAAGCCCGCAGTCACAGAGTCGCTATCACGACACATGAGGCCGTGTTTCATTCATTTACAACTTCACCATAATCTGCTCCCCATGGAAATAATTATCTGTGTTGAAATGGGTTTGTTTACATTGACAGGCTCTAGTTAGTCTCATTTCATGGTGTCTTCTTTGCACCCCAGAAATACTCCAACCCTGTGTAGCCCGTAGTGATCTGATACGACCACCACATCTGGTTCCACTATAGATTATATACAGCATAGGTCACTGCACACAAATAAACACATGCAGGAGAAAATACAGCATCCTTCACAAGCAAGAGGCCACACACTGAAAACACTACTGCAAAACAAAACCTGACTTTATATTGTCAGTTACAACTTCAGTTCCTTTTGTTCTCAATTATTTAGATTTTATTAGTTACAACCAGACAACATGATATAAAAGAAAAACAGCCACAACAACATGCAAATCAAGAGATATTAGTGTGGCCTATAAATTAATTAAAAACGCTAAATAAAAACACTGTAGTTTATAGCATCTTGGATTGATTAAATGTTTACACTTCTTAGACACTAAGAACAACAAACGGAGGATGACTCTTAAATTTGAGTTTGAACAGCCGATAGAGTGTTAATTAAGGTTGATGTAGCCTCTGTGATGTCACACATATATATGTATACCCCTTTTCCACCAAACTGGTTCCAGTGCTGGTTCGGTGCTTAACTGGTTCAACTCTGGTGCCTCCAAAGAACCAGTTTGCTTTTGCACTGGTTAGGAGCCAAGTCAGATCCACGCTCCCCATTCAGGAGCTGCTCCTGTCTTTGCTGCCTGTAAACGGACCTGAAAATTAAAACCCGGTCCAACCCGAGGGTGATCAACACTGGACCCGATGTGGTCCATCTAATTAGCGATAACTATCAGTTACAGCTTTTTTAAAGAAAGAAAAAAATGTAGCTGTCTTACGCCAGGAGTACACTGGGAACGGCCGCGACGCGATACATAAGCGGGGCGGAGCGGAGTTTTTTAACTGCTACACTTGGCACGGACGCAACGCGACAAGGCTTCACTGTTTGTTGTTGCAGCTGTCAGCTTCACCTTGTCAAGCCTGCAGTAAATGAGTGCACTTTATGCATCTCAACACATTTTTACATCCCTCCTGTTAAAGCAGAAGTAAGTGTTCCGGTCGTTTTGGCTAATGCTGCGTTCCAGGCAGGCTTTTGAAATCGTAAATTACAGCTTCAAGTCACAACTTTCGACTTCAACTTTCGAGCGTTCCAGGCAACCCACTCGTGTTTCTCCGACCTGTTTTACCGGTGAAAGTCACTATAACGGCCACTCGTAACTTCCGACCGGTGAACTCGTACCAGATCGAACTGGTACGACTTCACGGTCGGAAAAATACGAGTTTCCTTGAACGCACCATAACAGTCCTCGTCCCTACGTCGCCACATTCACGGCGTCCCTTGGCTGCACACACAGCCCTGCATGCCGTTCTCTCTCCTCATTGGATAAAAACTGTAGGATACGATAAAAGTTTTCTCTTCGGCTCAGAGCAGAGCAGAGGGACTGACAGACCCGTGTTTCAGACCAAACACTCTATGTAAGTGATTGCTGTCGGAAGATATAACTATTTAAGACTTATATTAACACAAATATATCACTTACTTCTGCTTTAAAATGGATTGACAGTACCTTTTTCACAGGTAATTTGCTGACTATGTAGGGTTTGCAAGTGCAGACTATATTAAATTTATATCAATTAACTGTTTAACTACACGATCATGGATCCACAATGTAAAAAAACAAACCCCATAATGTTGCACTGCTACTGGCTTTGCCTCTGTTACATGAGACATTTATTTTAATCACTTTTAAACTTAATATATTCGTTTTATACACAGTTCTCTGTAGTTTTCTACCTGTTGGAGGGCCGCGTAGCCACGCGACGAAGAAATAAAATAGACTCGGCGCAAAAAAGAAGAGAAACGCTGCGCGACGGCCGCTGGAGTGCGCGTCGCTCACATGGCCGGTGGAGGAGCTTCCATTGACTGAATGGGCGCGGGCTGCTGCGGGTGTCGCGCGACACACGTTTCGCGTCGCGGCCGTTACCATTGTATTTCAGCCGTTAGTTGTAATCGCCACGACTGGCAACTACGTTTTGACGGCGATATAGCCACTGCCTGTAGCTCGGCTACTTAGCTTCAACTGTGTTTACATCGATTACATAGCAGATAAACAAACTTAATACCGTATCGTAGTATCGATAACGTCTCTGTACAGTATATCTTCGCGCTGGTCTTGTTGCTCAGGAAACCCCAGCCCCCGCCCCTGGAGGAACCGGTTCTGTTCTGTAGCCCAGGAAGGAGTTGGTGCCTGTTTGGAGAACCAGTTTTAAGAACCAAGAACCAGTGCTTAGGTGGTGGAAAAGCAAAGAAACAGGGACTGGCTCCGAACCAGTGCTGGAACCAGCTCGGTGGAAAAGGACTCTAACCCTAACCCTGATGTTTTGAAGCTCAGAGTGGCCTGCTCCGCCATTGCCATCTTGGCAGTACTTGACTCCACCCTTGACTCCTGGCTAATCCAAAAAATGGGCAAAGAGGAGGGGCTCATCATGAAGGAGGAAATGATCCAGAGCTCCAATTCAACCTCCTTATTGTTCAGCAGAATAAACACTGCAGTTCGGCTTGGACAGGAAGTGTTAAGGGTAGCCAGGCTGTCCCAGTATCTGTCTGGTATCAGCAGCAGCAGCAGCCAAGTGGCATTTGTAGTGCTGAACTGTCTCGTCAGTGAGCGCTTAAGGCCCTGAAGAAAAAACATGATTCAGTCAGTCACTACTTGACTGTTTAATGGCAACATAGCTTTGCCACAAAGTACTTAGGTGAGTTTGTAACACAATTTCCGCTCCCAATGCTTTGATTTATACTAGTGACAGTTTGGGATCATGTAAGAGCTGAGTAGGTGAAGCAGTATGGCCATGTCAGGCTTTGCAGTGTATCATATGCCTGATCCCTGGACTGTTTAACTTCAGTAGAATCAAAATATTCGTTTTATAGCTCTAATTTGCTGCAAAGACATGAAGTGATGAAAGTATTTGATCAGTCAGTTGATTAGCTGTCTGTATGAAATGTGCTTGAACCCCTGTCTGGTTCGGATCTGCTGCTTGATGAAGTATCATGAACTCTGAAAGACTTATTACATCACATAATAAATTCAGTTTTTATATTCCCCTGCTTGAGCAAGTGAAACCATGGGAAGTATTACAGCGTGGAGGAGACGTAAGACAGGGTACACCGAGTCAGGCTGCACAACATAATGCAAAGGAGAGGTTATTTAAATATGTAATGGCCTACATCCCTGCTCTGGCAGAGCTGCTGCGACTCATTTGATATAAAACAGAGATCGGAGACGAAGGAGCGGGGTGAAGCGTCTGAAAGCAGCAGTTTCCACTTGGAGCAGCTGGACCTGTGTTATTCTAAACACAGGGAGGGAAATGAAGAGAGGATTTTATACTGCAGCTCCTCCCAGACACACTGGGTGAGGGTTAACCAAGGGTCTGACTGTGTGTCTGTACAGGCTCATGTGTTGGGTGCAGCTCTCTAAAAGAAACATACCATACCAATCTGTTAATTTATCCATTGAGTGATATCAGAAACGTAAGATTTGTTGTCTGGAGGAGCGTGAACTTAAACTATACGGAATCAGACACTTCAATCAGGTCAATCACATAATAAATATTGATTAAATAAATAAGACTGTCCTCCATTTAAAAAAAGAGCTCTTAGGTCATTTGTGCAACAGATTATTAGGCTATATAGTTACATTTTGTTTTGAGGCGACATCTAGTGGCGGAGAGTGAGGTTTGATCCCCACATGAAACTCACACTGAAATTGCTTTTTTTGTTTTTCAATGCAGCTGTCTTAAACAATGTTATTACTTGATTATTATAGTAACCATAAGAACAAATGTTGAGGACGAACTTATTTTAACAGCAATCATGATCCTCTCCCAAACCTAAAATAAAGCCATGACCGTTATTTTAGTCGATATATGAAAGTACAATGACATGTTGCGTGGGTTGCATCAGGGGGTTAAAAAAGGATCCATATGGTAGTTTATGGTTGAGGGATTTGCTGTCACTGCTGGTCCATGTTTATTAGAGTCTTTTGTTCTTGGTTGTTTTATGTCAAACACTCAAAAACAAGCCCTTCAACCTAAACGACAGAATCCCTTGACACAACCACGACCCTCATCATCATGGTTGCAATACTTACCACTCCTGTACAGTGCCCAATGATAATTATCTGTGTGGTTGTAACACATTTAATGTCAAAATATTTAGTTAATGAAGCTTTAAAAACAAAAACGCATGACTCACTATTGATTTGTTGCCTTTTCTTCAGATATTGAAATGATTAGTAGCTGTAGTGGCAATAATTGCGCTGACAGGACTTGGAAACACTTGGAGCTTGGAGACAAACATTGTGCATGACAAGAAAGAACATTTTTATTACTATTACTACTGAAATAAAAGTGGAATGAGATGATGAAATGAACTGGTATCGTTTCTTCTTGCATCATCACAATAAGACCAGAAATCCCTGATGTATGGTAAATATTCGCAGAACTGCTTTTGACCGTTTGCCGATGAGCAACTGGAGTTTGCAGTCTGTCAAAAGTTTTATGGCTAAAATTTACAGATGATGGCAAAGTCGAAGAGAAAGAAGTTTAACCTCAATAACCTAATTGCTGGTTTTTAATGTGGAGAAACTGTCATGAGTCATCCTCCCAGTCACCACAGCTGTCTCCCATGTGGGTCCTGCATGACTCGAGCACAACTTGGCCTCTAACGACAAACAGGAAAAAGCAATGAGAGAAAACCCACCAACCCACAACAAGACCACCATCCTGTTGCTGCTTAATTGCAATGATCGTAACCAGGACTCAGAGTTTTTTAACTATTTGGTTGATATTGGTTGTTTAGACGATGATGGTGAGGAGGAAGAAACAGGACTGGTAAATAAAAACATCTCTGATTGTAAAAAGAAGGGATCAGAGGAACAAACATCCACCTTAGGACAAAATCCCAAGTTACAGAAAAGCAGCAGATAAACCAAACAATATGAGAGACTTTCATCCGCTTTTAAACCTATTTGTGGCATCACTGATCCAGAATTAGACACACGTTTTGCAAGATGAAGCTTTAGACTGTTGGACTTTTTATTTTACTGCTTATGAAATCACTCAAAAACTAAAATAACAAAGTTAATTGCAGAGTTACTACAATATTCTCTCTAGAATTGCGGTCGTTTCTCTGTTTACATGAGGAATATTTTTATTGCTATCTTTAAGAAAACCACACTGTCCTAATGTAATGTTCTGATTTACGCCTCTGACTCATTGCTCATTATGATTTCTTGACAGGCCTCAGAATGAGGAAGAAGCGTTTATTGGAATTAGCTAATACAAAAATAGTCTGAACCATTTCATATGAGCCAATTCAAGACGTGTTGGATCAAAGTGCCAGAAATAAAAACAGATCGGCCAGTGTTCTGCAGCGGGTGACTGCAGACTAATCTTCCTCATTTGGCTGCAGATTCACTCCAAACTCCAAACACGTGGTTATGATAATACAAGACCTCATTCTTCTTTCCCCCCTCCGCTTGCCATGCAAAGCAAACAAACATTTAATACTTTAATTTAGTCTCTGTATTAAATGTTCGGCTCCTTATTGAAATGGCTGCAGTGTCTGGAGGAAGCTGTTCCGCAGGCGAGTCATTTTCCTCCGATGGAGCAAAACAGTCCTAGAGAGAGAGAGAGGATTAAGAACTGGGCCGGTGGTCAAGGTAAACAGGTGTGTGATGTGAAAACTGCAAATGTGTATTTTCATGCGCATTATGCATGATGTTTTTGTGCTTTTATGTTGTTTTTTTCTCCATCCTATCAATCTGTCCACACATAGATATACATACGGTGTATTCTATACTATTATGTATGGAGGATTCGGTTAAATAGACACTCAGCCTCTGAAATCTGGAAAAAGTAAACAGGACCGAGGCAGCAGCAGCTCTACAAGCAGGAAGGCGTCCCACCACTGAGGTTTCAACATGGTGTGGAGCGTGGCAGCAGGCCAGGCCAGACACTGGTGCTTCATGCTGCTGCTGCTGCTGCTGCACTTTCACAGTTCACTGAGACATTCAAGTCATGGTTTGGGGTTATTTGACGTGGGGGTTGTGTGAGGTAGCTGCTGTGGACGAGGACAGCAAAATACAAACTCATACTCAGCCACTTAAAAACACGACCACTGAAGTGTATGCTTTATTTTGAATATTTTCATTGCTTCCTGTTGCTGTCAAACAGCCCTTTACTTTACTGAATGTGCTTATACTACCTTACAATGACTAGTGTAGGTAAGTACCTCATACAACCAATGTCAAACAAGCTGAACTATATAGTAATAATTATACTAATTACACATTTTTTCCTCAAGATGAGCGCCTTGGTATTTTTTCTGTTTTTACTACTGCTCTAGCCCTGAACCAAAGAGCACCATCTTAGCAATAAAGTCCTTAGTTTCAGGCAGCACTACTACTCTTCTGCTTTTTCATAAGCTGAACTACTATTTAAACGGACGGTCAATGCAACTAGTTAAACATTATTGGACATAAACATAACTGCTCTCTTTCCAAAAGTTAGATTGATCCATCTGAAACATAAAGTTAGCCTGGCTCTATCCAAAGCTTGCTCACTAGCTCCTCCAAGGCTCAACTACCAACATATCTGTTTAATTAACAGATGAATGAAAACTGTACGGTTAGCTCACTGAGCTCGGATATCCAACACAGAGAGTGTTACCAATCTAACTCGAAGCGAATAACCTGAGTCTCCAAAATGTTGGACAATCCCTTTGAGTTTCCTTCTTGGGATCCAATGTAACCAATGGAAGGAAGGGCCCTGCCCAAGTGCTGTGTGATAGATCAGGAAAACTTCTTTAAGTGCTAAGAACAGAGTCAAACCTGGAGGAGACTCACATCCTTATTGTAGAGGACTTCCTGCTTTACACCCATGGACCTTCAATTGACTTGTTGAACCAACTTTGCTTTACCTCCCTCCCTTTGTTCGATCTCCTCTGTTAGAAGGCCATGTCCAGCCCGTGTATTTGAGACAGGAGAACATCATGTATTAACATTTGCTCTGCTCTGACATGATAAATCGATGACCAGGCCCACTTCCTTTTCCCCAGCTTCAGGCGGGGACCTCCACGGCACCTCGGCAGAGACGAGGGCAGAGTTCAGGCGGCTCCTCCTGTGTCTGTCGTGATTCCTGCAGACGCTCCCGTGCCTTTTCACCGGGCCTGCAGCTCTCCCACCCTCCTCGCCGGCGTCGCTGCCAAAAGAAACAGTGCCTCCAGCTGGATGACTCAGGAGGTTCGAAAAAGGTCTGCGGAGGCCTTTCTTCAGGTCCGAGGCAGAGCTGCTTGTAACTTTAGACAATGCAGACCCTCATAAAACGACAAAGCACAAAAGGCCAGTGTGCCGTCGGCCCGCGTTCCCGACTCGACTCTGACAACAGCAACCAACCACGAATCAAGAGTTACCTCCTCCTACTCTATCCAATAACACCGCACACACCTAAACAACACTGATGAGAGGTTAATACAACTAACCCAATAGCAAATATCCAATCCAACCCAATCCACACACAATTAACAATCCTTAACCACATGCAGAAAGACGTGTAACAGTCTGTTTATTTGGAGATTTCCTTGCTGACTCACTTCGCACAGTGCAGCAGGTGCGATCCCAGTCCTCGCACACATTCAGAATAAAAGTTACCTGAGCCAGAGTGAAAGGCCAAGTGTGTTTTTACAGCTGTCTATGTAATGAGCACTTTGGGGGCCTGTCAAGTCAACGGTTAGCTAACGTCTCAAATTGTGTGTGTGTGCGTGTGCATATATGTACTTAGAGTGACTGTGTGTTTGGGTGTTGGTGCTGCTGGTTAGGTAATGTCTCCCTGTGCCACCTCCCACTCACAGCCAGATTTAATGTCATTATGACTGAGATTATACAACGTGACATGAGAATTAAAGAGACGGGAGAGCTGCATGGGAGAGATAATGACATTTAAAAGAGGAACATTTGAGAGAAATCATTTATTTTATCCCCATGGAGATCAGCAAACTTAAAGAAGAGATAAGATTTACGAAAGATCAGCACAGAGCTGTTAGATCAATTAGTGGCACAGACGTTACAAAGGTGAAGGGCTCGGCTGCCAGTGCTGTCGATCTTAATCGTTATATAAGCAGTTCATGACTTTTACGACTGAGCGTGTCCATCAATAAACATCACTCAGGTCATACAGCTGCGTGAAATTCATCATTAGAGGCTGTAAATTGGAAAAAAAAAAAAAAAAAAGTCTTTGAGGTGACACTGATGTTTGCTTTCTGTTGAACACGTAACTAAGCAACATCATCATTTTATAAGTCACTGCAGCAATAGGCTACGTATGTGTCACAGAGAAAATTGAGGCATTTTATTATATTCACTGGTGTGGAAGAACACGTCAGGTGATGTTGTCACTCTGTCTACACAAGAGTCTTGGAAAATGAGTGTGTAGTTAATGTGTTAATGCTAATTACGTGTGTTTTTAATTTTGACAAGTTATGGTCCACTTCTCATTTGTGGAGCTTTCATCTTCAGCAATGTGATAACAGGTGGTTGTATTGGATGTTTTTAGTGATTGTCTTCAATGTATTTTTGTTTGTAGCCTACATAAAGATATAAATGCTATTTTCATCCTGGCAAAATCCTTAAAAATACTTTCCTGGACATGTATCCAATATCTTCATTCAAAATCCTCACCAAATACCACCACAGGGTCGGGATGTACTTAAAGCAGAAGTAAGCGATCCGGTCGTTTTGGCTAATGCTGCGTTCCAGGCAGGCTTTTGAAACCGTAAATTACAGCTTCAAGTCACGACTTACAACTTTGTAGCGTTCCAGGCAACCCACTCGTGTTTTTCCGACCTGTTTTACCTGTGAAAGTCACTATAACGGCCACTCGTAACTTCCGACCCGTGAACTCGTACCAGATCGAACTGGTGCGACTTCACAGGTCGGAAACACACGAGTTACGGGCTGCCTTGAACGCACCATAACTTCTTGTCAGCCGACGGAGTTAGCAGCCCCCGCCCTCGTCATGGATCTATTGGTCCTCGTACCTTTCTGATCATTCAGGCCCCCCACCTAACCTTGGCTGCACACACAGCCCTGCATGCCGTTCTCTCTCCTCATTGGATAAAACTTGTAGGATACGAGAAATGTTTTCTCCTCGGCTCAGAGCAGAGCAGAGTGACTGACAGACCCGTGTTTCGGTCCAAACACTCTATGTAAGTGATTGCTGTCGGAAGATAGAACTATCTAAGACTTATATTAACACAAAAATATCGCTTACTCCTGCTTTAAGAAAGCGAAGTAAAAGTCTGTCTGTCATTGAGGCGAGGGAGACAAAATAATTGTTTAATGGTTTTTAATCAGGGATGATGACTGTTCGCAGACTTTCCAGGTTGATATTTCTAGCGTTGCACTTGTTTGTAGCCACATAAAAAAATGACAGAAGTTGAGTCCAGTGACCAAAATTCAGTTTCAGAGCGTCTAGCCGACTGCCAACGTCAACTTGATGTAGAACACAGACGGGAGCTGATGTTGATAATTTTCATACATGTTTTTGCCAACGCTGCCTTGGCATATAAAATACAGATGTTCTAGTGGTGAGCAAAACACATCGTTTACTAAACATCTGCTAAATATGTTCTAAAAACGTCAAATTAGTCCACACTGGCGTCAAAGACAATTTAATGACTGTCCGATGTTACAGTCGTTAGCGTGCAGCGGCTTTCTGACATTACATACTGTACTGTATGTTTAGTGTCAGCTGGGAGAGATGAGACAGAGAAAGTCCAAACATTATTTATTTACTCACTTCCTCACAGCTGGACGTTCGCATGAAATAGTTAGAAGATTGTTAGATTATTAGAAGACTGTCTGTGACGAAATTGCCAAGGGTTCTATATAAACGTTTGTCTTTCAGTTCGGATGAACATTGTTACAAAACAAGACATGCTACGGAGGGTAAATTCACCTTACCCAAAGTAAAAACAAACAAGATGAAAAGTACGGTAATGTATAGGGCCATGGTGATATGGAATGCTCTGCCAGGACATATTATCCAAGAACATAACAAATACAGATTTAAAGAGCTATTGAAAGAACATTTATTAGTCAAACAGCTCTCTATCTAGCTGAAGCTTTTTGGCACAATAATTAGTGTTTGTCTGATTTACTTGAAATATCTTCAGTCTGCTTGTGTATTGGGTACTGTGTCTGTAAGTTAATGTAATTATGAGGAACGAATGTCTTTGAACATCTGATTATTTCACAACTATGGTTAATAGCTACACTGTGGAAATGAATAAGGTCCAGTAATATGTATATGTTGTTTGTATTGTTTATGTTTTGTTGTTTTGTCTTGTTTTGTCTTGTTTTGTCCTGTAGATCGTTGTGAGTTGTTGTGGTTATGGATGTTGTTATTTTTGTATTTATCGACTGCAATGGACAGTTCATCTGTGAAAGTAGACTCCAGGAAGAATAGCGATGGCCTTTGCCAAAGCTAATGGAGATCTAAATAAATGAAATAGTTGCGATGGTGATGACATGGTTTGCAAAAAGTCAGTCGGCGTACGGCGGTGACTTGGAATCACCAAAGTGAGTGTGATTTATCATCTGGAAACCATGAATGTCTGTGTAAAACCTGCTGCCAGCCTGTTTAGTAGATGCAGCTGAAGCAAAGTAAAGTTCGAGGATCGGCTGAGCGACTCTGGGCCGCGGTGGTGAACTGACAGACCAACATTTCCACCCAACTGTCTAAACTCTAAACACAACCCCCTCCGCTCCGCAATGAAATCCGAATTACGGTCTGAAGGAAGGATTGTTTTTTAATTGCAAAACGCCCATGCGATCCCTCGCTCGCATTCAAGCCATGTGCAAGGCATGACATCACAACGCTGAGTCAGCAGAAAGCTGCAGCGGTCCTGTGTGGCACGTTAAAGGCAACAAAAAACCATTACCCCGTTGCAGCACATCACAGCTACTCAATCCACTTCACAGCCAATCAGCCCCGAGGTGTTCATGTGGAGAGAGAGGCAGCGAGTGTTACATCCCATCGTTAATGACTAACAGACAGAGAATAGCAGGTAAATCATGAAGTTAGAGCTTTTTCAGCCTGTTGCTAAGCCTGTTTTGGGTGAGAAAACTGCACTAATATGAAACCGTGGGGGGAAATTTATTCCACCAGGACAAAGTCGGACCTGGCAGAGGTTGACGAGAGCACATCTGGCTGCGGGGTTTATGCTGGCTGGATCGGGTGTTTTTCACCACAGCTATAGCACGCCACGCGGTCCTCTCACACTTCACACCTCACTTCCTTTTTACCATAGCAAAAAGCTGCTCTTTGTCCATGTTGGAGATTTTTTTTAATGTACTAACTCAATTCGCTTCTGTTTCAGTTTCACAAAATGATACCATAAAACTCATTCAGACTGCAAGGAAAAGACACCGCTGCTTTTCTCGGTCTGGAAAAAAAAACCCTTGTCATCTCTACGGTCTTGATGAGCATTTGTGGTGTTTTTCTTGTCAAGGCCGTGTGTTTACAAGAGTCTAGGATTAGAGATGCTGAGCCACTATAATAAGTAGGCCTAGGAAAACAATAATTAAGCTCTTCCAAAAAAAATCCCCCTCCTGTGACCTCTGGCGATATTAAAGCTCTCAAATATACCTTGCAAGTAAGCATGCGGTGTGCAGGGCAAACCAAAATTAACAAGAGCTTCCTGCCAGTTTAAACAGGCCTCGGTCCCCTGCCCCTTTTCCCACATTACTCAAGTGAACCTTAGTTCGATTGTGGCTGACTGACGATGTGAAACGTGAGGCACTGAGTGTTGCTGTTACTGATGTGAAGGTTTAGACGGAGCTGAGGTTAAAAGACTAAATAATAACACAGGTTATGTATCTTTTGTCTTGGTGTCTCGGCCCTTTTTTGCGTCAGCTTAAGCAACTAACAGGAGCGTGAGCGTGGCTAAAATTTCATAATGGGAAGACATCTGCAGCGTTTCTGTGACTAACATTTTATCCAGCAGACACGGATCCACACTAGAGTCCTAGGAGCGAATGTCTCAAAACAACATCTGTTTAAGTTCAAGTGACAAAGCCTTCTAGCAGCTGCAGTAACTATGATGGGAGTAAAAAAAGGAAGTCAGATGATGGTATTACAGAGCAACAGAGTCAGAGCAGCGAGGAGGTTATGGAGTCACAGAGGTGCCATAAAAAAGGAAGAGTCAATTAATAATTATGGAAAAGTAAAGATAAATAAATGTCGGAACTGATCTGTTGCTTCATTTGACGTCACGTCATATATTATAGAGCTCCATTCAAGACTGTGCCAGGCAAACCTCATCAATAGGTGAACTTCCATGAACCATTTAAAATGCAAACTAAAACATGTAAAGCAAACATAGAATTTCATTAAAAAAAATTGAAACATTGAAATTATGTTGTGAGTTGAGAAAACACATGCCTTGCATAAACTCAATACTCAATGGAAACACAGATTATTCACTGTTGTGTCACTTCTCTTTTGCACAATATTGCAATGGAAAGCCAACTAAAGTCTGCATTCACGGTTTCTTCCAGTTAAACATTCGAAGGTCTCTCCTGTCTGCAGGTTTTCATTGTTTTGTGTTTAGCTATAGCTGTACAGCTTTGTGTCTATGTGCATATGAGGGTGGATGGATATATTATATTGCATATTGTCAATCACTGGTTATTGTTTACATCTGTCTGCCCTCCCTTTCGCTCTCATTCTGTTATGTTCTCCCTGTGTCTCTGTGTGTTGGATGTGGTGACATCTGTGGTACTGTGCCCTGCAAATTTGTCTCGCAACAGTTTAACAGTCCTCTGATGATTTATGGCTCCGCATGTGGAAATATTTGTCTGCTGGAGGTCTCGCTCACCCACAAGGGAGAAGCAGAGAATTGATGCTCGTCAGATTGAAGGATTTCTAGAAGAAGAACACGACATACAGTACAGTAAGCGAATCAGACATATGGAGGAATCGACCATATTTTCTTGCTTCGGGGTCCTGAGGTGAGAACAGCGCGTGATTTGGAGCAAATGTTCCGTGCTCATAACTAACAGCCATAGGGGCTTAAGGAATAAGGGATTTGGGTGGACTCTTAAAGGAAGTTTTTGTTGGAGATCAGTTTCCCCAACATCCCACAAGGCCTGTCATGTTCCAGCCCCGTGAAAGAGAGAACTGCTCTGAAAGTATCATCAGCAGGAGATCGGGGCCGTAGCCACAAGCTGCTGCAGGAAGGTTATCTACTGCTTTCTGCAACAACACGTCTGCACAAATCCGTGTCACATATTAATATCACAGATGGTGATTTTCAGTGAGTCATGCCATCTTGATGTTAACGTTTTGTGTGCCCTTTGCTTTTCTCTATTCTATGAACCGCAACATGTAAATTACAGGCCACATTTTTGGCGGAGTACCTATATTAAAACAACAGGGTAAACCAAGACAATCGAATATCTCTGAGGCAGTGGTTGCAGACCTCAAAAATTTTTACAGGAGGGGTTGACATGTGTTTTGAATTAATGACAAAACCACTCCCTTTCCCTTCACAGGGCCACAATAGCAGCCTGCTTTGGTACAGTAGGATACTGACAAGACCGGGACTGTTACAAAAAAAAAGCATTTATTGAAGTTCGATGCAAGCCAGTCGCATTTCATTACAACACACAGGTTTATACAAAAATAATGTTTCCCTTTTAGAAAAGCAATTTTTAAGGAGATATAAATGATTATTCATGTGTGTATCATAAGACTCCAAAACAAGTTTATAAAGTTTTTTTGTTGTTGTTGCAGGAAAACGAACTGCTACTTTGGTACCAGCATGGTCGAATAAGTTTCATTGACCTTTAAGCCTTCGTAACTGTTAAACTGTTCCCCATTTTCTATACCACTCTCTTGTTGGTGAATAAAGTACAAGGCTAGAGCTGGGGGCAATTAGCTTAGCTTAGCATAAAAACTGGAAACAAAGGGAAATGGATAGCCTGACTCTCTGATTAAAAACAAAAAAAAATCTCCAAACACCTCATATCATTCAAATGACCATGTTATATGATGTTTGTACTTTATATAAGGAAAATGTAGAAGAAAGACAGTTTGTGATTTTAGCAGCAATTAGCATGTCAAGAAAAACCTACAATATTCCTCCCAAAACCACAACTGAAACTGTTATTTTTACATTTCTGTTGGTGTAATACAATGTGTTAATAAGTAAGATTTAGGCAGAGCCAAGCTAGCTGTTTCCATTTGCTTCCAAATTTTATGCTAAGCTAGGCTAAACACCTCCAGCTCCAATCTGCTACTTAACTTTGTCAAATACAGATCATTAAATGACAGTTTTGCCCAGTATGTGTAAAAAGTCTTCAGAGATCCTGCTCTGAAAAGCCAAAATAAAAGCATCCAACCCTTGATTTTTACACTTTACACTAAGAATCTATAAAGTGCTATCCACCAGAAAAGGCTATGTCAAAATGTCATTTTTTCCCCCCATGCCCATATAGCAGTGCATGGATGTCAACCTTTGAGTTGAGTAGTCCGCATGGGAAAAATACCACTTTAGTCCAAATCTGTGGTTAACAACCCTATTTCAGTTCATTATACCCTGTGAGGTTTTGGTGGCGTGACAACAACCTCAAACACATTCTTTACTTCCAGTACATTCAACTAGGCAAGGCGTCCAAATTTAACAGTGGATTTGTTTTTTATTCCTTCATTCCTAATAATCTCAAGGTAAGGTTTTAATTCTGGTGAAAACACATTCTGTACTTTGTAACTTGTATATATGAACTAACAGGTTGGAAAGTCTGTTGTATTTGGGTCTAATACAAGAAAAGACCCATCAACATACAGTACATAACAGTATGAGATCCATGTGTTGTATGAAGACCACAACAATGTAATAGTCTGTATTATAGTCTGTGGTAGCAGTCCTTGGTTCATTTCATGTGGCCGTGTTATTGCATCAAGGGAATGCCTCTTTTCAAATCCCAACTCCAGTTCAATTTGTGGCATTGGATCATTAAGTTCTCCATTGTCTTGGACAATCCCGTACGAGTGGAGTGGACTACTGCGTCTCCAGTCACATGAATGGATGACATTTCTTCAGTTTGTATCAGATTCTTAATGGTCTTTGTTTGTTCTGGACAGATCGTCTCTAGTCTATGTTTCTGTCCGTGTCTCTACTGCCTCTTGGACCCCGCAGCGGGGGCCGCGGTCTGCTGCTGCTGCTGGGTGTTGATCCGGTCGTGGGGGTACGGCAGCCCTGGAGGTCCAGGGGTTCCTGGGGGTCCCGGTGGCCCCGCTGGCCCTGGTTTTCCCCTCGGTCCCGTTGGCCCAATGATGCCCGGTAGTCCAGCCTGACCCTGGATCCCCTGAGGCCCTGAAGGTCCTGGGACTCCGTCTTTACCGGAGGGGCCCACGTCGCCCTTCTGACCCCTCTCACCACGCGGCCCTGGTGTACCGAGGGCCCCCTTAGCTCCTTTGACCCCTACTGCTCCTCTATTGCCGCTGGGACCTGGCTCACCTTGTGCTCCTTTGGCACCAAGAGGTCCTTTCTCTCCGGCAGATCCTCTGCCTCCTATGGGGCCTCGGTCACCTTTGCTCCCAGTCAGTCCCATCGGCCCCTTTGAACCGGATTCACCACGATTCCCTTTAGGCCCCGGTGGCCCAGGAGCACCTGTTGGTACAAGACAGTGAGATGAAGTTAAAAGAATAGTTCACCCAAAATTGAAATTGCACTCATTATCTACTCACCCTCATGTCGACTAAAGGCTGGGAGAAGTTTCAAAGTTATCCGTGGCTTCTCTGAGTTACAGGGGGTCTCGGCGTAGCAGTGCATGTCCATATAACGGTTGCAAATGGATACCAACTGTCTTCGTCACAAAGAGACACACCAAAAAACATCCAAATACCTCCATGCTGCTCGTATGTAATGTCCGTCTTGTATTGAAGCCCCGAAATGCGAAATTGTTCCAAATTTTTTTAAAATAAGTCTATATTTCAAGCTTGTTTGCAGCGGAAGCTCCTCTTCCTCGTCCAAATCTCGTGAGATTTGCGCCGGCGTCAGTAATTGCACTGACGCAAATCTCGCAAAGATTTCGCATTTCGGGGCTTCAGTACAAGACGGACATTACATACGAGCAGCATGGAGGTATTTGGATGTTTTTTGGTGTGTCTTTTTGTTACGAAGACAGTTGGTATCCATTTGCAACCGTTATATGGACATGCACTGCTACGCCGAGACCCCCTGTAACTCAGAGAAGCCACGGAGGACTCTGAAACTTCTCCCAGCCCTTAGTCCACATGAGGGTGAGTAGATAATGAGTGCAATTTGAATTTTGAGTGAATTATTCCTTTAAAAAGAACTGGATGAGACTTTATCCTTCCATTATATAATATTTACTGTACCTTTTACTATTGTGAAGTTCTTGATAAGCTGAGTATGGTGAACGTCCACAAGTTTCATCTCCTCCATCACCATGGACAGGTTCCTGACGTCCACGTCCAGTCGGACATTCAACAACATGTTCTGTTGCCTCAGCGTGTCGGCCAAGTGGAGGAGCAGCAAGACCGTGTTGTTCAGGTTCTGCAGAAAGTATGTGAGGGTGAAGAGAAGAGGGATAACGAGGAGATAAAGAAGAGAAGTAGAGGTCAGTGAGATGAAATACAGAAGTATCACACTATCAGTGGGTGTACTTTGACATAGATCGTTGTTTAGATTGCAGCAGCTGTAAAGTGATTGGCCTGTGTGCTGTTCAGGGTTCCTACGCAAGTATGGAAAGTATGGAAATGTATGGAATTTGATTTCATACATTTCCAGGTCTGGAAAAGTATGGAAAATGGACACTATTATATGGAAATATGTTTTTCTTAATACTTCTCTGGGTTTGGTCTCATCTGAAGTTATTTGGGTTAATTATTTTGTATGTGCTATTGCAGGGTTTCTGCAGGTACCAGCAAATCTAATTTAATGCATTTTAATGCCCTTTTTAATGCCATTTCAAACATTTTTAATGCCCGTGACTGCAAACACTATACATGTGCGTACATACACTTACCTATATACACATACACACACCCAATTACTTGGTTCTGCATGTTATTCACACCAATAGAGGTGCTGCACCGACTGCAATTTTCTGGCCGATCACCGATTTTTAAAAAGCCTGACCCACCGATTCCAATTTTTACTGATAGCGATAAAAAAATTTAAAAAAAGTCAACAGTAGCCTGCCACCACCTAAAAATATGAATTTAGAAAATTCTCCATTTTTTCACCCACGTTTAATTTTACTGTAGATTAAGTGGATAATCCCCATATTTTTCTGCTCTTTGTGCTCTATAGGGATGTAATGATATCAAAATCTCACTGTATGAATCTATCAATTTTTTAATGCCTTTTAGAATCGGGTTTAATGCCTTTTAATGCCATTTAAGGCCTTAATTTTAGCAAAATATATTTAATGACTTTTAATGCTTTTTAATGACCTGCAGAAACCCTGTATTGTACCTAGCTACAATCTCCTGGAAATTATTTGGTTACATAATGGCATACCTCATTCAGAATAATGAAAACAAATGATTAATTGCATGCTTTTTTTTATATTATGCACATCTATTTACTCAAATATCACAAATAATATGAATATTTTAACGAGAAGTCCGGAAATTAGGGTCTGGAAAAAGTATGGAATTTGGAAATTTCAAATGTGTAGGAACCCTGGCTGTTCTTGATCAATAGCAGACTGATGGCCAGGGGCGCAGATAGGTTTTTGAAACTGGGGGGGACAAATTTAGGGTCAGGTTGATTTGGTTTTGTGTATGTCATTATGTCAACCTCCTCTCCCTTTCTTCCATCTGCCTCTGGCCTTGCCGTCCCGTCTCCTGTCCATCCTTCTTCTGACCCTCCTTCTCTCTCTCTTTCTTCTGTCCCTCCCTCTTCTCCCTCTCTCCCTTCTGCCTCTTCAAGCTGTAGATCTAATGCACAACTAGGCCTACTGCTGCTACCCTCCAGTGGATCGCTTTCAGTTTCACCTCCCTCACTGCCATCTTCAGGAACTACCTGCAGGCCAGGACCATGACAAGTTTTTAACATAGCATAAACAAACATTATAACTGCTTTAAGGCATTAGCGCCATTGGCAGTAATTTAACATGGGCATACCTACAGGCTACCACAGAGGCTACCAGTCCCAGGAGCCATATCTCTACTAGAGATTATAAGATTCCATATGGATATGCCAATATAATGTGTTGCTATGGTGGCCAAACTTCCTGTCGGCATAAATGAGCCTGTCAACCAACATCACAGTACAAGCATTTTATTTTAATAAGCTTAAAATAATAAAATATATGTTATTTTGTGTAGTGCATTTTTGTCTATAATGGTTAGTAATGCCTACAAAGTTCAATTCTGGACTCTAAAAAATAATTAACTGTGTCTGTAAGGCGAGATAATAACAAGCTAACAGGCTCAGTCATTCAAATTCAATGGAGGTGATGTATGACAACAACACAATAATTGTGTTAAATACTGATTCACCTTAAATGGAACACATTGCGCCGAGTGTTAGTAACTAAAATAACAGTTCACGGTTTAAAATGATGACGTTAGCAATCGCTGTTGAAACTGTAACCTAACAACTTAGAGTCTAGACCATTAAGCGGCGTTCACACCGGACGTGATAGACGCGAATATAATCGCGCCAGACGCTTCCATCGCGCCGCTTGGTCATTGTGGATCATTCGCGTCCATCGCGTCATTCGCGCTAGACGCTCCGCCCGTTCATTTGAAAACCGGTGATCTCAACCTGCTCTCTTTCCACGTCGATCGTGGCTCATATCACCACCGTTGCTGCATTGTACTACTGCTGTACAAGTCTCAGAAACACCGGAAAACCACCCACCGTCGTGTCTGGGTTCACTGTGTGTGTGTGTGTTGTTGTTGTTTTTTTTGTCCACTCTGTGTAGAAGACGGCAGCGGTGCCCACACACAGCTCATATACAATCAGCTTCTCCTTCATGTTGTTCACAACCGTACAGAGAAGTGACGTCGTCGGCTTGAACTCGTCGCTGATTGGATGTCACGGCGCCATGCCGCCTGAAAAGTTCAATATTTTCAACTTTATTCGCGCCGCTTCAGACGCGCCGCTTCATTCGCGCCGCGTCTCATCGCTCCAGACGCTCCATTCGCGCCGCCTCCGCCTGAATCGCGTGTCATCGCGCCATTTACATTGATTTTCAATGTAGAGTTGCCGCTCCATTCGCGTCTATCGCTTCCGGTGTGAACGCCCCTTTAGGCTTGGCAATATCACGGATTCAAGCAGGCCTACACATTTCCAGAAGACCCCAGAAAGCTGCAATGGACGATTTAATTGATAATAAATAAATGCATAAAGGTTTCCCCCTCCCCTCCCCCTTGTGAAATTGGTCTCTCTTCCTCTATTCTCACTCTGTGTCTCTACTACGATTTTACTTCCACGGCGAGATTTCTTTGAACAGACAGACTACCAACAAAAATTGCAAGGTGATATGATAACGTTTATGATAACACACAGTTTACTTACAGTTGATGCTTTTTGAAAAAACGATGCAATCGTTTTCTGCTTTTTGGGTTTGGCTGGCCTCATCTTGCATGCCGTTTTGTTGTTGGTAGTTCTAGGTTATGGGGTCGGGTCCTAAACTAGGAGCTGTCCCACTGATGCCTGTCATATGCGTTCTGGGTAACTATGGTAACCAGGCTTGAGACGACGCAGCCTACCCAGCTCAACAACCGAATACAGGAGTGTAATACCGTTTCTCGCCACATAGCCCATACGCGTCCAGAGAGGCGCTATTTCGCATTTTCATTTTTTTGCATTTCGAGATTTTTCTCTCCATAAAAGTGAGGGGGACGGATCCAAGTGAATCAGAATCTGGGGGTGTCGAGTCCCACCTGTCCCACCCTCTATCTGCGCCCCTGCTGATGGCAAGGATATATCCAAAAACATGGGTCGAAAACATTTTAAGACTGTTGGTTGTCAGAAAAATGTTCTAAGATAATTCTTGGTTCCTCTGTGGTTTCCACCTGTAGATCCTCTGTGTGTCGGCTCATGCGGCCCTGGCAGGACGAGCTCTCGATGTTGATGTACTTGTACATGGACTGGACGTGGGTGACGGTGGCGTTGATGCTGGAGGAGACGGTGTCGATCTCCATCTCGATGGAGTTGAGTCGACCGTCCAGGGCTGAGAAACGCTCGCCTGTGCGGTTCTCGTAGTACCTGAAGAGAAAGGTTGAGGGTCAAGGGTTAAGGCAAGGATTAGGGATGAAACGCAGGGCCGTTGTATAGGGGAGAAAGGTGATGATAATTCTAGGGGCCCAGCGCCCAGTGGGGCCCATAAAAAACCCCAGTAGTCTAATATTTGTATGACTGATTTATTCTGCGTAAGACCCTGACTATAGTACAACATCTTTCCAAGAATATTTGTCTTATTTCTTGTCCAAATGTCTCATTTCTAGTCAAAACTAATCTCTTTCCACTTAAAATAAGAATCTAAAAGAAAAACCTAAAAATTAACTTGTTTTTAGATCATTTTCACTTAAATTCACAATAAATAGAAAAATCTGCCAGTGAAAGTAAGTTTTTTGTGCTTGTAATAAGGAAGAAAAACTTGCTCCACTATCAGATTTTTTTCTACTTATTCCAAGTGAAAATATGCTTGAAAGAAGTAAAAAGTGTCTAAAAACAAGCTACTTTTAATATGATGTGTCTTATTTTAAGTATAATGAGATTTGTTTTGACTAGAAATTACATTTTGACTAGAAATAAGAGAAATATTCTTGCTAAGATACTTGAGTTTTTGCAGTGTAATGCTGCATTAGCATCAAAACAAAGAAGGCTAAATAAAAAATTATAATACATACGTAGTCTAAGAAAAAAAAAGGAAAAGTTAGGGGGAGGGGCCCACTTTAGTATTCTTTAAGGGGGCCCAGAATTCCTAGCAACGGCCCTGATGAAAGGTTAAAGGAAGTCAATGTAGTACCGTGCTTGGTAACACTTTACTTGACACCTATCTCTATAGCACATTATAACCATACTTATAATGAGTTATAATGCAGTTATAGCACTGTATAACTATAGTTATAAACACTTATAAATGATCATAATGCTTTATAACAATAATCATAACGCACTATAAAGCATTTTATCATGACTTATATTATAATACATTATAATTGTTAGTAACTCGCTGACAATGCCCACATCGATAATTCATTATAAATATAGTTATAATGTGTTATAATTGGCTTATAAACGTGTACTGTATAACTATCATTATAAACACTCATACTGTAAATCACATAAGACTTTATAACAATAAGCATAAAACATTATAGAGCTTTATAACTCTATTATAATACTAAGACCTTATAAGCCATTATAAATAGCTCTATGATGTCTTATGCGTATTGTTATAAAGCCTTATGATAATTAATGAGTGTTTATAATGATAGTTATACACGTTTAAGCCAATTATAACACATTATAACTATATTTATAATGAATTATCGATGTGGGCATTGTCAGCCAGTTATTATAAAACCTGACCTTATAAGTCATGATAAAATGCTTTATAGTGTGTTATGATTATTGTTATAAAGCATTATGATCATTTATGAGTGTTTATAACTATAGTTATACAGTGCTATAACTGCATTATACCTCATTATAAGTATGGTTATAATGTATTATAGAGATAGGCGTCAAGTAAAGTGTTACCCCGTGCTCTTGTAAATGTAATTGAACAAATTGTATGTGGATTACTTGGAATGGTAGTGAAGGTCATGCATGTTTTCCTCGTGTTCATCCATGAAAGATGTCACGTTGTCGAGCTGCATCTGTAGGTTCATCACCTAGAGAAAACACAGACACATGTTGTAGCTCTATCCCCTTCCCTTTTTTATAGTTAAAGGTATGAAAATATACATTGGTTCTAGTTTTATGGCCGCACACACACCTGCTGAGTTAGATCATAGTACACCTCAGTGGACATGGCGATCCTCTGGTGATCTGCTATGATGTTGTTTTGGAGGAAGCGCACGGTTTGCGTGGTGACGCTCGAGTTGGATTTGATGGCGCTCAGGACTCGGCTGTAGTTCTGCCAGTCGGTGGTCAACTTCTGGAGGACCAGAGTCTCCTCGTCTGCTTTCCTCTGCAGGGCGTCTATCCACATCGTACTGGAGAAGGAGAGGGAATGGCAGAACATGTACTGTAAGGACCAGGGGATATAAAAAATACTTCTTTGACGTTCCAATTACCCAACAACTGTTTCATGTTTGCAGTTTTGTGCAGACAGTGATTGCTCTTCTGACTCCTGATGACTTTTCCTTTAGTGTTTCCAAGAGGTTAACCTTTTTGATTTAGAGTGAAATGTCACAACAAACAGTTTCTCTGACATTTCATGACATTACCATCTTGTACCTTTGCTTTATGCTAACTGGCAAATATTGGTACACTCTAAGTTAATGTGGTGTTGTGTTGACTATTACCTGCTAAACATCAGTATGGTAATATGCTGACATTAGCATTTAGCTCACAGAGCCTTAGCATGGCTTTTTCAAATGCTCTCCTCTGTGTTTCCATTCACAAACTATCAAAAAGCAGACAGAAAATCACTAATATTTTCCCTAAATCCTTTTTTTCTGTTGTTAACAGGAAATAATGAGGTAAAAATACAGTTTCTAGTAAACTAATCATGTACACATTGCAAATTCAATCAAACCCACTCAGTCACATTTCAGATTTAAATCAGCATTATGTGTCCCAGCTGTGCCTTTTTCAAGCAGGAGTTGTTTTTCTTACTGTACTTTGCCTTCATAAATAATGGTTTGCATATGAGGATTGTGAAAGAAATTGCAGTTGTGGCTATGAAGCTGGCTTCTGGCCTGCTCTCGGCCATTGATTACGTTCCCCGTTCAGTCAGTTTACTGGAAGTTAATAAACACATGATAAAGTTAGTTGGAAATGATTATAATCTGTAGGGCGCCTGCATGTTGGGGTGGAGATTGTGCCGATAATGACTCTAAATGAGCTAAAAATGTGCTCTTGATCAAGAAATAAAGAAATCTGAAAGTAAAGTGTATCAGGCAGTCGATACCTACATGTAGTCTTAGTATAACGCTGTATATGATGATGTGTTTGTGGGATCCTTATTCACCTGAGAGCCACCGTAGTGTTGACTTGCTGTGCCGTGGCTTTGATGTCGTACTGATCCTCACTCATGGTCTTCATCTTCTCCTCGGTTTCCTCGATCACGTCCTTCCAGCCCTCCACTTGGTCCATGTATCTCTCCAGCGACTGGTTGAGCAGTTTGATCGACATGATGTGGTTTTGCATGTCGCGCATCAGCCGGCTGCTGGTGGTCCTCAGGGTGGCCTGGGCCTGGGAGGCCTGGTCCAGGACCTGGTAGGGGGGGGCAACAAGCAGAAGTGATGGGTGCTTTAAAGGGATAGTTCACCGAAAATTCAAATTGCACTCATTATCTACTCACCCTCATGTGGACTAAGGGCTGGGAGAAGTTTCAGAGTCCTCCGTGGCTTCTCTGAGTTACAGGGGGTCTCGGCGTAGCAGTGCATGTCCATATAACGGTTGCAAATGGATACTACTTTTCTTTGTAACAAAAAGACACACCAGAAAACATCCAAATACCTCCATGCTGCTCGTATGTAATGTCCGTCTTGTATTGAAGCCCCGAAATGCAAAACTGTTTCTCGATTTGGACGGACCAGGAAGAGGAGCTTCCGCTACAAACAAGCTTGAAATATAGACTTATTTAATTTAATTTTTTTCGGAACAATTTCACATTTCGGGGCTTCAACACAAGACGGACATTACATACGAGCAGCATGGAGGTATTTGGATGTTTTTTGCTGTGTCTTTTTGTTACGAAGACAGTTGGTATCCATTTGCAACCGTTATATGGACATGCACTGCAACGCCGAGACCCCCTGTAACTCGGAGAAGCCACGGAGGACTCTGAAACTTCTCCTAGCCCTTAGTCGACATGAGGGTGAGTAGATAATGAGTGCAATTTGAATTATGGGTGAACTATCCCTTTAATTTAACAAATTTCAGTTGTGGACAGTTGTTTGATGTCGTCTTTGTCTCTCAGGACGTAGACGTACCTGCTCCTGTCCCAGTATCATCCTCTGGATGTCTTCAAACTCTCTCTTCAGCCGGCTGATCTCTTCACTGTACAGAGTCACATCCAGACAGCCTGAGCAGTTAGAGGTGGAGCTCAGGTCTGAGAGAAAGGAGAGGAAAGAGGCAGGAAACAGATACAATGAATCAGCATGGGTAAAAAAAACCTCTGGTAACCATGTGTGTTTTCGAAAAGAAATCTTCTCAGGTCCCATGACATCATCTGGATGACTTTACAGTATGCTTCATGAATTACCTTTAAAAACAAGGTGCAGAGTGCACAGAGTTTACAAAGCCAGGAGCATTTGAGTGAACGGGAACATTACCAAATTTAACTAAGTCATTAGGTGGTTGCAAGCTCCCCAAGTTTCCACGGTCCACGGTGAACTTATGCATGTCCTCAAAAAACATGGATAAGAAGTCCTCGAGGTGTTCAGAAGAGAATAAACAAGAATAAACGATGAACAATCTTAAGGGCCAAAGTAAACTACCGGTACACGTTTATATGATTCTGAATAATATCAGAAATCAGCTATTTTATGCTTTTTGGGGGGTTTAAAAGAATTAAGTTATAAAATGTATTCATCATGTTCTGTTGTTGTTGTCACATTCCCTGCTGAGGGAACATAACAATAGCTAAAATTAGACATAAACTAATTGCAAGTCAATCCAGATGCTTTTACCGTCTATTCCTTGCTGAACTCTGTTGATCTTCTTGTGGTAGACGGACTCTTCTTCAGACAAACTGTCGACCTTCCTGAAAACTAGAGACACAGAAGATTACAAGAAAATGTTCAGGAATTAATATTAGGATTCATACTTCAAAACAGAAATGAGACGACACTGGAAATTAAACCGTTACTCCTAAGCAGAAAAACATCAACAACATATGGATGTATAAATACTGCTGAGTGGACGCAGATATGATTAACATCAGCAGTACCTTGGTGTTAACAGGAAATAGGAAGTATTTAAAGGAGCAAAAACAGGAAATTGTCATTTAAGCCCTGATATCAAAACACATTATGTTTTCATTAGCTAACAAACGCTGATGGATGGTGGTTTGGCCAGCTGGGTATGTCCCGCTGCCCCAACATATTTCCCATGAGAGCAACAACCATTTAGTGAGTGTGAGTTTTTTTGCGAGTGCAAGTTTGCATAAAGTGTGTTTGCAGACTTTTTCAGCCTCCTAGTCGTTCCCTCAGGGGACTCATGCAGGTCTGATCCACAGTGTGTTTGCATATAAAAATACTTCCACATGCTTCCTGCACAGATTACCTGCTCCACTCAATTAGCTGCTGTGAAGATGCTCAACATGGTTCACACCACATTTTGTGCATGCATGCATTGCCAGTGGTGTATATTTTTTAAATATTTTCTATGCAATGAGTTCACATAATGTATTTCACTCCAGAAAAGCCTCATGCTAAAAATTGCTTCAGTCCAAACTTGTCACCTCACAGATCTTTGCAGAGGAAAGTATTTGTTGTAAAACAGATGTTTCCTCAGGGAATGGAAAATCAAAGATTAGTGTTTTTCTTTGAGCACATGCACAGTTTAGGAGTTACAGCCAAGTGCAATACTCTCTCTGTTGATACTAAGCTGTTCGGTGCTTTGGTGTCATACAGCTGGGCTGTAATTTGAGAAAAACATAAGCTGAGCTCTGTTTCTATGTATAAAGCGTTACGAAACACTGACATGCCATGTGCTGTTTATAAATGCCCGTTGGCAAATATGACGGTTCGTAAATGCTGATTTACGCTTGGAACGAATCATCTAACTCTAACTGTGATGTAATGTGTTTATTTACATTTAAACAAAACCACAATCTTTCCCTAACTGTAACCAGAGAGCTTTTGTTTCCCCAAACCCAACCACAGCTCGGAGACCCAGTTACCTCCTGCGACTCTGATGCAAGTTATAAATGAAGCACTTGATTCGCTCCAAAAAACATGTTGCCACTGAACAAAAGCCAGCCCGTGATTATGTCGCCACCACAACGTAATGAAGAAAACTGTTCAGTAATAATTGAACTTCATCTCCAGGAAACAGGTTTCATGTGTGTGTTACTCAGCCCGTGTACAAAGGACATCACTGTTACTAATCTAGACATACACACAAGTCACAGTTGTGTTTGCCTCAGACATCTTGCTCTGCACAATACTGTAGCTAAATGCCGATCGCAAATATATCACAGTCACAGGAAGCTTTAGGAAATGGAGCACCTAACCAACAAGGGGATTTATGGGTAAAAGGTTGTACTTAATGTTTTTTGGCAACAGATTTGACAAAGTGGTGGATGTGACAAACCTCGGTGAACATGTAGCTACAGTATGTCGACATGTTTCCTGCACAACATCAGACTTTTATTACCCTTCTGTGCATATGTACTGTATAGCTACGTGAATACAACTTTAAACAGTATGCCTGTGTGTGTGTTGTCTGTTGTGTGGATTTTGCATCACTCTACCACGTCTCTCTCTCTCTCTGAGATCTGAGGTCCCAAGGTGGCGGTTAAAGATAAAGATTTATGGCTTTGAAACCCAATAAAAGAGTCACGTTAATGTGAAAAGCATCTGTCGGTGTGGAGCAGCTGTCAGGTAAAACGTGGCACACAGGAGCCAGGACCTCATTCATTTGATCTATGGGAGTTAAATGGACCTTGTTTTATCGAGACAAACACACACACATACAAATCAAAGTCTGACCGTTCCCCATTGCAAACCTACTTGTAGCTTGTAGCTTGAAACTTTTCTTAAAAATGTGCCAGTATTTTGCTGTACACTGCTAATTGAATATCTAATGCCACTTTTTTGCCACTTCAGGCTGCAAATGTTAGGTCACACTGAGCTCACCAAGTGATGCCAGCACTGCCACGGTGATGATGAGGAACACAACGAATCCGTAAAGGACTTTAACAGCGAGCTGAAGTGAGTGGCTCTGCTGGCACCTCACACAGCCTCCTCTGCTTCGACCTGGACACACAGTGAATACATGTGAGAGGTGAGAAGGTACAACAATGACACAAAAACTCACTGACATTTGTGAAATCTCTTTAAGTTAGAGTCCATCAAACATTCAGCCAAACCCACTGGTTATTTATCAGCCAGAGTGCACTTCTTCATTACCACAGTATGAACTTAAACAACTAAATGTCAGTAAAACCAAAAATTAAATTTTTTTGAATATCTTTTCATAATATTATTTAGACCCTATTTCCTGAGCTTTAAAGGGATAGTTCAAATTGGCCCATTGCCATAATCCCTATAGTCAGAGCAGTAGGTTCATTACCTTTAATTGTCGGTGCAAGCTGTTTTTAGAACGAAAAACTGTCCCTGAAGGCAACGCGCATCAGCGGTTTTGCATGAATAAAACAACTCTGTCTGGTAACGTTCTGTTATTATCTCATAGCATGGTGAATGTGCAGGTCACAACTTGTCCACGAGAGCGTTTTGGAGTTGTTGGATTGTGTATTTGATGAGTCTGATGAGGGAAACCAAGAAATCCCATTAGTCTCCGTAGCGTAGCTCTGAGCAGCTCACGGCTCTGCTCCACCGTTCTAAAAACAGCTTGCACCGACAATTAAAGGTAACAAACCTACTGCTATGACTATAGGGATTATGGCAATGGGCCAATTTGCCAAAAATGTTGAACTATCCCTTTAAGCATCACCTCCCCTTACTCTAGTGATGCTGCAGCTGCATCTAAAAATAAGTCAGATGGGACGAGAAACATGAGCTGTCAGGAATCACCAAGGTTTCAAACAAACCCTCAAGCAAGTCAAGAGAGGAGAACTGAAGGGGTTCATTTTGACCTTCTCAGTGCAGTTATGTCTACACACACACACACACACACACACACACAGTTTTTGTGTGTCATTAGGGATTATTATTGAATTTTAAGGTTTTCTCTCAGTGCTCTTTGACTCTGGTCCTGTCAAACTCATCTTCCCAAATCTCCCTGCAGACGTATCGTAGGAGATGGAAAAAATGCAAATCAGATGAAAACAAGAACCCGAGTTGTGTGGAGCCACATTGAAAAGTCAAACTCAGGCATTCACGCTCGAGCCGTGCGTGAACACACATGGCCTGTGTGTACATAACATGTCACTGTTGATACGAATGGCTTTGTTTGTTGTTGTTGGACTTGTGCGCATGTGTACATGGCCCTCACCTCTAAATGAAGGCATTTCCTCCTCCTCTCCAGTGAAGTCCTCCTCTGGAAAACAAGACGAGGAAAACATGCAAACATGACAATATGAAACAACACAAACTGGACTTTTTGAAATGTTTGCTCTCATGACAATTCAAACTACTCTTTAATACTTAAAACAGGGCTTGTTGCAATCAACAGCATATGGGTCTTTGTCATCCTGGTTGAGTTGCAGCTAAATGGCATGTAATTGTAACTGTGTTAAGATATGATGGGATATCATCATTACAATGCCACATTTATGTCATTTCAGATGGATAGTAGGTATTACTCAAGATCATTGTGTAATGTAAAGTTAATCTGAAAAGGATATGGTTGACATTATAGCACAACATCCATCAAATTGAGGTTTAATAACACATTTCTTTGGTTTCCTATTCAAAGTTGCAATTTGCATGTCAATGTAAATGATATTTTCAACGTCTCATGAAGTTGTAATTAAGATGGATTAACACCAGACTCATTTACTGCTCTCTACCAAACTGATCTCCAGATTCAATCGATAAGCGACAGTCGTGTATAATGAACTGGTTGACACATTGATCGTTACCTTTGAAAAGCTGGTTTTCATATCCACCATAGTTGTCTGCCAACAGAAGAGAGGAGAGGAAGGTTACAAAACAAAACAAAACGTTAGAAGAGCTGAACTGAACTGAACTGACTGAAGCAAATTGTACCGGAGCCACCGACAAGTTTTATTACTCCTGTTGTAAATCATACAAACCAGTTGCCTCACTTCTCCCCCTCTGAATTCTCTGGGTTGTAGCCTACAGTGTGTTTGGTATGAGGCTGTCGTCTCAACAACAACAAAAATGCCTGTTTTTGTTCAGTGGAGCAAGGTTTGAAGCTTTGTGTGCTGAGAGTATTGTGTATGTGTGTGTGTTGTGTTGTGTGTGCATGTGTCTAGGGAGGTTGTCAACACACGCTGGAAGGCTGAAAACAGACACAGTACGAATGACAGAATACAACCAGAGGACTTAATAACCCAATAGTCTACTTGCCAGCCCATAGGGCCCCATTGTGAACCCGGAAATGTTGAGTACCCCAAAGTTTTATGTTAGAAATATATAGTATGGGTCCCCAGTATTCAGAAACTGCCGGATGCTAACTTATATATATGGGGCATAACATACATAATTAGCATAAATAAGCATAATTGCCTATAAGGGCAATATTTCAACAAAATTGACTTGGCTGATCTGGGCAATATTGGAGTGGTTTTAGGGGTTATTGATGATGCTGAATCCATTTCTGACATTTTCAAAATTCAAAATGGCTGTCTAAACCAGAAGTGACCAGATTTTAACCGCCAGTGGGCCGATTTTGATGGATTTCAAAATCTGGTCACTTCCGGTTTAGACAGCCATTTTGAATTTTGAAAATGTCAGAAATGGATTCAGCATCAATAACCCCTAAAACCACACTAATATTGCCCAGATCAGCCGTTGAAATATTGCCCAAAGCAATTATGATAATGTATGCTAATTATGTCAATTATGCTAATTGTTCACTATACACAAGTTAGCATCCGGCAGTTTCTGAATGCTGGGGACCCATACTATATATTACTTCAAATACATGAGTTATATGTCCAACCAGCATCCTCTAAAACTTAAGATTTGGCTTAAAATCCATCAAAATCGGCCCACTGGCAGTTAAAATCTGGTCACGTCCGGTTTAGACAGCCATTTTGAATTTTGAAAATGTCAGAAATGGATTCAGCATCATCAATAACCCCTAAAACCACTCCAATATGGCCCAGATCAGCCAAGTCAATTTTGTTGAAATATTGCCAATATAGGCAATTATGCTAATTTATGCTAATTATGTCAATTATGCTAATTGTCCAATATATATAAGTTAGCATCCGGCAGTTTCTAAATACTGGGGACCCATACTATCTATTTCTAACATAAAACTTTGGGGTACTCAACATTTCCGGGTACTCATTGTTGGCAAGTAGACTACAAGGAAAGACAGTTTACTTTAAAGTCTCAGACTACACTCAACGTCATGTTTTTATAACTGTATGTAACAGCAGACTCTATACAACATGTCATTTTAACTGTGCACCACTCAAACCCCACACCTGAGGGCCTGCAGTCGTGGAGCTTGACGTTGGGGGAAACGGAAACACTCGGGGAGTTTGGTTTTCTGAAAGAAGGAAAAGCAACCGGGGACTCACTGAGACGCATGCAGGGAAACGTGGGTTTGGCAGGTTGTTGACAAGCTGAAGAGAGACAGTTGGACGCGTTCCTGTGTTGATGCTGCCAAAAGGAGCTGCAGCCTTTAAGCTAACAATGTCAGGCTGCCATATGATGTAATGTATGTGGACATGTTGAAGACTTACTTTGTCTCTGCACCTGAATATACTTGACTTAACAATTATTGTGGAAAATGTGGAAAATGTGTTGACTGACTCCAGACAGATGTTTTAAAGCACCAGTCCACCGGAGGAAAAATCGACTGCAGCAGTTTTACTCGTGGCGTCGGCTGCTTGGCTTGGCCTCCATCTGACCACTAACATCATATAATCTGATCATAGTATCTGATTTTATCATGTAATCTTATTCCTGCTTCCAAGAGGCGCAACATCAGTGGTTGCAGCAGCAGGTGCACGAAATCTACCTATGTGCATTTCACAATTCCCCCTAGTGGCTGAAGTGGAGACTTCTGGGACTAAAACCACCGACTAAACAATAAGAGTGCATTATTTAACATGCCTGCAAGTGCATCCCATCCAGGTTTTCCTCTGGAGACACTTCCTTTGTGTTGTGTTTGCACCACTAAATGTGGAGCTCTTGAGGCCATCGTATTTGTGTGTTTCAGTTGAGTAATTCTCAGTACAAGCAATGCATTTGTGGAGACTATGTTGTTGGATTTACTAGTTTACAGTTCATTTTGAGCTGTCAGAAGATATATATATGTACTTTTTTTTAGTTTATTCCATGTCTTTCTGAAACCAAACTGTCTGCTGCGGTTAACCACATAATCAGCTCAACACAGAGGGAAGTCTGGGCGCTGACGGAGAGAGAGCCAGAGAAAAATAGTTTTAAAGGTCATGAAGCTGGTGGTAGCGCCACACAATGTCCGATGAAGATCTGCTCTGCATCTATTAACTTACACAAAGTTGTTGTCCAGACTGTTTCGGTGCATTTTTATCCACTTCTCAGCTACTGCACATACACAACAGTTTATCTCTATTCACTATGAGAAGTTAATAACCGGGTTCAAGAAGGGTGATGATTTGATGATGACACAAACAGGATCAGGTTTAGGTTTTGATCTCAGGTTTTCCCACAAATGATTTGGCTTAAACCAAAGAAAGAAAACATAGGCTACCTCCACAAGTTTTGATAGAACAAACTTGACTTGCAAACGTCACTGTGAGGCAAATGTTTATATGAGTCACTGCCTGGTGGAACAGCTGAGGTCAGGTCTGGGTGGACAAGTCACAAAACACTGAGGCTGCTGACATAATGATGGAGGGAGGAGAGAGAGGAGTGGTGGAGAGAGGAGAGGTGAAGGTAATCATGTACAAAAAAAAAAGACTGCAATTAAGAAAGCGTATCAAAAATAGAAAAGTGCAGAAACAGAAATGTCAGTCGATGCTCTGAAGTTGTCAAAACATCTCAGAGAGACCGATCTGCACAAACTCTTCCAGGATTACAGACTGATTTATCTAGTATTGGTACGTTGAGCTGAGACTTGATCACTTAAAAAAGGTCACATAAAATGACCTGCAGCAGTAATGGTGACAATTACATACTGTAAGAAATGATTGACATGATGACTCGTTTCCATCTAAGCACATTAGATCAAATGGTAAGATGTAGCGTACTGTGAAAATGAGACGCTGTCGTTCCCCTCAGGTCTGTGGAGCACTTCAGTGTCTTTCAGCTCATCGTTTCGGTTTTATAACCTGCAACTTTAACCTCATTTTAAGCAGCTCTCAGTAGAAAAGATTAAATAAATCCATTGTCCAATCCATCCAACAACAAACACCAGACCAGACAGACAAAGTTAGAGTCTATAGGTGGTGAACTACATGGAGCTACAAGGTGAATAGATTGTGGACTCCCTTTTGCTAGCTGACTAGAAAAAATTTTTTTTGTTTCTTAAAGCAGAACAATGCAAGTCGGCCGGAAATAGCTCGCTCCTTCGTTGGTTTCTCTTTTTTTCCCTCTCCGGAGCTCCCCCACAGTTCTGGTAGGCACATGTCACTGTCGTAAAAAAAAAAAAAAACTCGCCGCCACCACCTCCGCCCCCTACACGTGCTTGTGTTTACTGCTGTTTGCTAAGCCCTGCTAACACCGAGCTAATGCTAACACGGAGCTAACGGAGCTAATGCTAACACGGAGCTAACGCTAGCACAGAGCTAACGCTAATACAGCCACACACAGGCACAAAGACACAGACATACACACAGATGAATAAATGTTCCAAAACGCGAAGATGTGTGTGTGTGTCATGATGTATTACATTATCTTATAAAAGACCCATGGTGTGTGTGTCTGTGTTAGCATTAGCTCCCCGTTAGCCACAAGCTGAACTTCCTCAGTACAAACATTTCATGTTTCCATGGTTTCCTCCGACTTTCCGAACTCAAACCAATCACGATTCATGACATGCATGACGTCATATGCGTTCTTATCTCGTACTGCCGTAAGGCAGTTTCTCGCGATACTTCTATCCATTGACGAGATTTGTAACACCGAGACGGACGACTGATCTTGCAAGTGCGGTTTTCAGCCAGTGGGGGGGGTGAGCGCATTGGCCTAGACCCCATTCACTTCATAACAGGTCACTCAACCATCACAGTGACTCTGAGCCACAATAATTACAGCCCAAATCCTGCATAGTTCTGCTTTAACAAGTTAGAAAACAAGTCGCTGACAAGTTTTGGCCCCCAAGTGGCCAAAAAATGAACTTCCACTCCTTTAAAATCAGATCACAAACTTGTTCACCAGTTTTTTTTGTTTGTTTGTTTTTTTTTAGAGAAGAATGACACATGAAGATTAAAAATGCAAACACAGAGTTTCAGCATGAGTAGCAGTGAGACTAGTATTGAGTATTGAGAGTGCAGTGCGGTTGTGTAGGGTTGTGGTATGGTATCACAATAACACAACACTATGTGGACTTTTACTCAGCTTTCCCACCCTGATTAAAACACATTTCTGTGGGAAAAGTGAATTCTTGTCATTTTTTGGACTTCTGTGGTATGAAAATAGTTAGATCCAGATGTTTCACTGTCAGCACATAATTTTCTATTGCAAAGCTGGAATTCCAAAACATCACAATCAATAACCTCCCTCAAATATATTTATTGGCTCCTTGGTTATATTTCCCCTCCATCCCTCTCTCCTTGCTGCTCTTCTTCTTCTTCCTCTCTCTCTCTCTCTTTCTCTCTTCGTGTTTTTCAAACTCTCTGTGGAAAAAAAAAACCCTGGTTTCTGTCTCGTTAGTGAGGAAGTCGACCCGTCCAACACACACACGGCAGAGCTGAGCCGATCTGACAGCAGCACGACACGGCTCCATCAGGTCGTACCTATACAGCCAGGTCATGGCAAAACATGGTGGAGCTACTTAGTATGTATTTGATTCAGTCTGAATCAGTGTATGAACCTAAAATACACTTTTTTATTTGAGTACATTCTCTGTCCACATTAGTCGGTTATTTTATGTATTACTTCTTTATCATTATTATAAAACTGCTTACTGTATGTTAATGTTTCAAATTACAACTTAAACTTAAACCCAACCTGCCAGTTTGGGTCCATACATAGGCTATAAACAGATGTGAGTATGCTGTACAGTTCTGTATATCCTATGTTACATGCTTGAGGTTTGGCAAACACGTGGTTAAGATTAGGGAAACTTGTGGTCACGGTTAATGCAGAAGCGATTAATTAAAAGATCTGTGACGGGAAACAAACCCTGATCACGAGCCTGAAACTCAGACCCACCTACAGTACATGCCAACATCACCCCCCCGACCCTAACTTTCCATCTCACTACTTAAAGGGAACATCACTCCCTATATGGCATGTGAGTCTAAACCCCTGATCTGGAAAGATGATATAGGTAATAGGATGAGTGGGTATTAAGATTTAGGTTAATGTGACTGGAAGAAATTACTTAACATATGCAATTACTTTTAATATTTTTAAATAAATATATTAAGACCAGGCGTGCCATTGGGTGGATGTATTTTGTGGCCCGCCTGTAGCCTGTATACTAAATGGATCTAACTAGACCTGGTTGTTCAGTTGTTTATCCAGACTGAGAAGGAGACAGTGAATGGAAATGTTTGGTTGCAGCTCGTGTGCACTTAGCTGTAAGAAGAAGTAAATATATATACAGCAAGGGTGTGCTAAAGAAACTCTACTAAACATTTCCACCAGTCTTTCCCAATCCTGAACAGAGAGTAATTCAATAAAAGGCACAATAAGGCCAAGGAAATTACTATCTCTTCATAATCTGCCTGGAAAACTCTTTTTGACAAACCATATCATACGGCTGTTAAATTCTGTTTTGACAACTGGTTCCTTTGTTTTGCAAATTAACTGCAGAGCAGCTGACCACTCGGCTCCGCTGGTCAAGGTTGCTGAACTGAAAATAAACTGCTGCTCTCTGCAAAATACCATTAAATTGCTTTGATTTTTAATAGTTCATGCTCATGGGCCGTGTCAAACTGAACACAAATAAGACTAATAAGACTGGTGAGATGAGAATAACACTTCACGGACATAAGTATGTGGATACCAAAACATCACACTTTTCCACAATTAGCCAAGCTTTTGCAGTTGGAGTTTATCCCAACTTTATCCCAATGGTCAATTCTTTCCACAACAAGAAAACAAGATCTTTACGGACCTTATGTCAGAATGAAACAGGAAACTAATGCCATAAACTAATGCCATACACTGGTATATGACTCAATACCTTAGCTATAGGATTTCATTTCCCTCAGTTTGGAACAAAGGATTGATATCCTGATATGCTGATCCTGAAAAACAGTCTAGGGACAAATGACCCAATCTATTTTGTCTATACACTTGTAGGCATTGTGTACAACTCAATATACTACCAACATTTTCCTGATGTGAACAACCTACAAATACAAATTACTTCATTAATCCCCAAAGGGAAATTCATTTGTCTGTCATCTCGTCTACCATTTGCAGAAGAATTAAAAAGCCTGATGGCTGGAGGTTTAAACGATCTTCTATATTTCTCCGTCCTGCAGCGAAGAGAGAGATAAAACCTTAGTAAAACCTTTGGGAACACAACGGGTTTGACCTTATACCTGCAGTCACCCCAACTTTCCAGTCACCTGATTCCCTGTATCCACCTGCTCACCTGTTCCCCATTAGTTCCCTCAAGCATCAGACTGAAGGTCACAAGACATAACTTGGACAAATTCGCCTCAACTCTCAAGCATAAGAATAGAAAAAACGTCTTTACATGAGTCTCCAACGTCTTGTCTCTACAACGCTTAATTAACTCACCGCAAAATCGTCAAGGCAATGTTACAGTGACTAGCCATGCACCACACCTATGAAAATATCAACCAGGGGACATGAGGCAGATAATATGTTACAGGCTGCTTTCTACAGAGCTTTTCCAACCAGTTCCATAAGAATACATGTACAAGCGATTGTATATACGTAGGTATCAGTTACAGAATTAAACACAAGGTTACGGGCAAGTGACTGCAGGGCTTTAAGGTAAACTGAGTGAAGTTACAAAAATAAACACAACAAATATCAGGATGTTTCTCTTCAACCACATGGAGTCAATCAGCAGCCTCCTCCTCCTACTGTAACCCCCTCCGTCCTCTTTCACCGTCAGACGTTTGTGAATGCAGCAACCAGGGCCTTTTCTTGAGTCAGCTAACCATCAGCGCCACTTTATGTTTGTGGTTCCTCTGTGGTGGTTTCTCTCAGGGGGGTTTTGGACTTTTCAAACCCCTTCCCCACCCAGCGCGTCCTCTCTCCATCACCCCTCTGTGACTTTGCTTTCGACAGGGGATTGTGCAAAGTGTTAGCGTCACTTTCCTCTAACCTTACCACCCAGGTTATTGTACTGTACGTGGTTGTGATGCCCTCATTATTAAGACGCTTATTCAACATGTCATATGAGTTTGACCAGAAAAGTCCTCCTTAAATCCCAGTTTTAAATAAAACCAGGAGTCATGGGCCTTACTCCAGACCAGAGTGGCGGTCTTGACCACAAACGAGTCCCTCCCCAAAATCTCTGAGCTCATCCAAGTCATTTAGGTAGGCTATACCCTCTGACAAGAATGTGTGGTCTCCTTACCAAACTATTAACGCCTGGTATGTGTTGCTGCAGCCTGCAGAGCTGAAGTTATAGGCTATAGACAAGCCGTTACAAGGGGAATGCTTCTTTTTTTGTGGCCTGGCAGTGAAACGGGAGATTTTCAGAGTCACAATCCCATAAACGCATCATGTTTTCTCTGGACTAAACCGCTTTGCATAGCCAGGCTGAGACACGCAGACAAGCCTGGTTGGGTTTACAGGACTCTGAGGCCAAAGGGTGTGTACAATACTCTCTAATGCTTTGTTTGGTATTTCTTCACTCGCCCTCAAATTTCACATCATCATCGTAGGCAAACTTCCCACACAGATAGAGATGGATAACGACGTATCGGCTATGGGTGGTACTGTGTTGACGCATTAATTTGGACCGGTTTTCTGCACCAATATCTCTTTTTGATGGCCCTATAATCTGCTTAGCTCATGGTTATTTATTGAATTACCACGAGATGCATTACAAAAACTAGTTTGGTTGCTATTGTCATCAGTTAAAGAGAGATACATTATCCATCACTTGACATTAGCTTGCTAACATATCAGCTGTTCTGTTGGAGCACATTCATTTAAGAGTAAAAAAAAGTTAATGGGTTAAAAATTATGTAAATCAACCTCAAATCACAGCTTTAGCCTTATTGGCATTAATGTCCCAATAGCATTAGCTAGGCTAGCTTAAATCTCCTTTGATTGGAAGGAAAACAAACGACAATGTTGACCAGAGGAGTCACTTATAGTTAGTTAAATGTTATCAAAGTGCCAAAACATCTACATGAAATGGGATTAAAACCAGTATAAATACAAATCTACCTCTCACCATAATAATAACACCTCTATCTTTTTAAACACGTATCCAGTTGCTGCACATTCAACATTTTTATGTGTATAGTTTTAGTGTAAAAACAGGGAAAAAATCCAGCAGAAACATTAAGATACGCCAAGTGAGAAAAATAAATCAAAAAAGTGCATAGTGGACTCAGTAGGAAGGAGTCGATATGACGTAGGTAGGATAGTCTCGTAGCGGCTCGTTCTCCTCTCAGTCCAAATTCAAGACGCTACGACTCTCGGTTAAAGCTGCTGCCACAGCAGAAAAGGCATTAAGAGAACAAGAAAAACCCTCTTTCTTCACTCTCTTCCTTCAGTCACTCTTTCCTTGTCCTTTGCCAACCATACACCTGTCTCCTAACCTTCCCCCCTTCTCCACTGCCTTCCTCTTCTCCGAGCCCCCTCCTCCTCCTCCTCCACCTCTTCCTCCAGCCCTGGTAGGAATGTATGAGGCAGCATGTTTTGTTCTGGTCGGTCTGGGTTGAACTCGTTTTCAGCCAGACTGGAGACCACATTAACAGACCTCCTGCGCTGTTTGGCTCAGGGATGTCCTGTGTATGTTCTTGGGAGTTAATTTGCTGTGTCATCCTGAGGTTCACTCAACATAAAAATTGCATTAAATAAAAAAAAAATTAAAAGAAATCCACATAAAAGAGATAGCCTAAACAAATGCTAATATCTATTCAATACAGCAGAAGTTCATATTCATGCTTTGTAATGTGTGTAATCAGTATGAGCATAAGCAGACAGCTGAATAAACTCTCTGAAGAATTATATTTCATTTTTGGGGGCAGATGACTTTCATTTAATTTAGTGAATAAAGTTAGTATGACAGTTTAAGTAAATTTTTGATTTTCATTCTTGTACTATGGCAAGGAGATTTCTTACAATCTTGGTTATAGTTATCAGATAAAAACAACTTCTGATTTCTAGCCAGCAACCGTTGATTTTCGCTGGCAGATTCAGATAGTGGTTAAAAAGCTGTCTCCAACTGACTTTTTGTATTGTTTCTCACTGACTTTGTTGAAACAAGAACCTTGTAAAAGGATGGTTTGAATCCACACTAGATGCCTGTGCACATGAAACCACTGTAAATAAAGGCATAAAAGCCTCCCAAGAAAAACTTTAAAAAAGAAAAAAGCAAAAGAAAGAAACAGCTGACAAATAACCAAATTATTTATTTGGTAGATGCTCTTGAACCGACTGTTAGTTAGTTAGTTAGTTAGTTAGTTAGTTAGTTAGTTAGTTAGTTAGTTAGTTAGTTAGTTAGTTAGTTAGTTAGTTAGTTAGTTAGTTAGTTAGTTAGTTAGTTAGTTAGATCAAGGAAAGTGCTTTAAGCAAAGTGGTGTCCATGGACCCCTAGAGATCCTTGAAGGAGTTCAGGTTAAAAGAAAAAAGTGAATAACACAATGACAATGAGTCAGTGAATTAATACTCTTAATACTTTCAGTAATAAAAGATCTACCTCCCCATATCCTGAGGAGATGTGAGACCCTGGCCTGGGACAAAAGTTCATCAAATGGGGGCACATGGCCTAATCTCAGTTCGGCTACATCACAGGAACTAAGGCACGACCCAGACAAACACAGGCATCACATCACTGAACACATTCACAAGACTGGCACGTGATCTGTGGGAAGTGGAGCGCTGAAGTACAACAACAACAATCACCACTCAGCAAATTAGGAAATCGCAGCTTAACACCTCCAACACCAAGTTTAGACACATTACTGTAGCTACTGTGATATTTCACTTCTAATTGATAATAAATACTGGTCAAAATCCATCATGTGCCAATGTATGTCAGCATTTCTCAACATCTTTCCAAGCTGTTCACCCACATGTGGGATTTCTTTCTGCTTCGTTTCATTCCCTCTCTGTTATCCTCTCTTACTGTTTCCTCTCATCTCTGTCAGCCCTTCACTTCTCCCACTGTACGTCTGGGAAACATGTATGAGCCTCTGCATCTGCACTGGCAGCTCCCCTTTCATGCCGTGTTGTGAAAGCGCTCAAATTCGAATGTTATGTTTTCACTCTCCATCTTTTAAAAAGGGGGATATTAAGTCAATCTGCGGCAGGCTGGCAGAGTTAGGGAACATTTTATGTTTTATGAAACAGGGCTGTGGTGTGCACGCACGCACGTATAGAGACTTAAAGCTGACTGATCAAAGTCTCACGTCCAAGAACAACAAGCTGACACTTTCTCAGGATCCACTCGTCCAAGTTTCTGGTCAGATGAGAAACACATGTGGTCGCCGGTGCCCTGTGCAGGTGCTTGCCTGCATGCCACCATGACAGATACAGTTCCTGGCTGCACTTTAAAGTATTTTTCACATAAGAAAACGCACCCAGTCATTAGTAAGAGAAGTTTTTATGCATTCAAAGGGAAAGGAAGGATGTAGTAAAGAGGTTTTTCTACCTTTCATGATTCCTGGCTCAAGAATCCTGTATTTAAAAAAAAAACTTGTCCAATTTCCTGAAGCTGAGCTTGATGGTGATGATGATGATGATGGCGGTGATGCTGCAGTCTTGTCCAGGAATAGCAAAGGTTGTCAGCAATTTACCTTTGAGCTGTCAGCAAAATCACTCCTGCTGCAACATTTTTTTCCACTTGTCTCCAAATTTCCCAAGAAATGAAAAGGTCCCAAAAAAGAAAAAAATGAAATGACTTCCACAGCTTTACAAAAATGGAGAGGAACACCTCAGGATGAAGCCGCACTAGATGTCAGCCCATAAGGGCAAAAGGTGTGCACAGATTATCTCAAGACTTCTTGCTGTATGAGTCTAACAATGCTAAAGGAAGCTGGACAGAGTTCGTCTACCTTTTGGACATGTGTGTTTGCCTGCAGCAGCTCTCTGGCATCACCCCTCTCCCATCCAGAGCCTGAGAAAACTAAACCTCCTCAGACAGAAACCATGTGCAAGTTTAGAGAAGGAGGGAGGGAGGGAGAGAGGAGGAGGAGGAGAGGGAGGAAGAAGGGCAAGAAAAAGAAAGAGCAAAGCAGAGTGAGAGAGATGGGAGGGGAACAAAGAAACTGGAAAATGAGGGAGGGACTGGAAAAGGGACAGGATAAAAATTAAAAAAAAAGAAGAGGGAGAGGGAGAGGGAGGGTCTCTGTGTTTTGTTGAAAGTTGGTTTTGTGGCCGGGGCTAATTGCTAACAAATGTCTGAACATTGTGGAGTGAGCACCTTGAATATCTTGTGGCCTTGGCCTGCGAGACAGGAAAATATGCCCTGTGAACACACACCTACACACCTACACACACACACACACACACATACGGTTACACACATGTCAAAGCTATAATCCCTCTCTGGCACCGGCTCGCAGTCTTCTCGGCTTGCTCCCGCTAAACCCCCCGACTACCAGCGTGTAAGACTAACAGCAGGTGTAATTCCCTCATCAACACACACATCCAGCTGACGAGGCAGCTCCAGCGGCGTTCTGGCATCCTCGCTTTTCAGCTCCTTTATTTCCTCCTCCTGCACTCCGTGATGTTTTAACACGGTGTGATACCGCAACGTAACATATTATGGTTATTTTTTATGTCCGTCCACAAAATGTGAAGACAACTCAGCGGCTCAGTTGACTGCTCCAATAACATCTTACAACACTAACATGGAGGACAAATACATATTCGGTGGATCATCAGAATGAAAAAAAACAAACAAGCTTTTCTAAATAATGACTGTCAAACTGTTGTGACCTATTAGACTGTAAATATATCATCAATAATAGGCCATGACCTTTTGACCCCAACCCTTAACCAAGAGGAATCTGTTTGCCAGTCTACATCTGAGGTGATACGTAAAGGTTTTTGTAAAGTACAGTAGTAATGTGCACACATCAGGTGAATATTTTTTATGAAATAGATGGATAAATATAATTGAAATATGCACACTAGCAACTCTTTGGCCAACCACAGATCTTTCTCATGCAACTACCCATGGGGAATTGTGCATATTCAACCAACTCCAGCTGACATTAGGTAGCTTGACCCAAAAAATAATAATAAAAAAAAAAGTGGGAAAGTGGGATAAAGACATTTTTATGTGGGACAATGTGGGACAAAAGTCTAAAATGTTGATAGATTGTATCTTAATTACAGAAATATTAAACAGACCACAGACTGAAGGTTTCAGTTATACTACTGGTGCTTTCATCATCCTCCAAATACAAGACTGCATGTCAAAGTAGAAAATTTCCTTGCAGAAATTTTGAGAGGGTACTGACAGGATGTAATCACTGTGAACATGGGAGTTGAACCCACATCCTTAGAGGGGAATTTCCCTTCTTTTTTTTTTACAATCTGGACCTTATTTCTAGCATAAAATACGATCATTTACTCACCAAGATATGCGGAATGCAGCCAAATAATCCATTTGATTCCTGGTCTCAAAATGATCAGAAAAAGTGTGTTCATTTGTCTTTGTATGATGTCTGGTTTAGGAGTTTTTGGCATTTGTGCGGACATAAATTCAAAATGGCCGCCAAAAAACACCCATGGGACATTAGTTGACCCGGGCAACAAGCAAAAATCTTAAGCAAATACCTTAAGGGTCCTAAAAAAACATATTTCAAAAAGGTTTGTCTCGGGAACATTGGGACTCCTCCTTCCTACTATACTGTAACACATTATCTGCCGCGAAACTCGTTCATTTCACCAATATTTTGTTAGAGTCCGGGGTTACCTGTTATCCTGCGGTGCGGCTTGTTTACCTGAAAGTTGCTAAGGCTAATACTATGGTTTGTTTCTGCGTGTTTCTGCTCTGGCTAGTTACGCTAAAAATGGACCCGAATGCCGAAGTGGAATCATTATTATCAGAATGAGCTGGGCCAACCTACAGTACAGACCACAGATGTTGATAACAGCTAACCTTGGACTCAGAGGGGAATAGCACTAGCGTATCATAACAAAATATTGGTGAAATGAACGGGTTTCATTTCATTCATTCATGTGTTATTTAGATCAGTGGTTCCCAACCTTTTTCTTAAAGGACCCATATTTTTTACCATTGAAAACTTTTTTAACCCCCCCCCCCCCCCCCCCCGATGTAAAATAAAATAAGGAACATCATAACTTCTTCTACATGAAATACTTTATTATATTCCAGTAATTTAATAACAGCATGGAACAAACAACCAGGAGAACCTGTGTATGATTACAACATATTTCTTCAGAACTTGTACTTTTAAAAACATAATTGTGTTTTTAAAAGTACAAGTTCTGCAGAATATGTTGTGATTTTACACAGGTTTTTTCTCATTGTTCCATGCTGTTTTTCAAATTCATTGTGACTGATATTGCCCTGCTGTATATTATGTATTTAATGTTTTAAAACTGTTGATATTCAATCATCTATTGATACAGGCCTATCATTTATTTGTTTATCTATTTAAATACACGAATAAATGTTTAATGTGGCCCTTGAATTTAGTTGATTTTGTCACATATATGAATTAAATGCTTAGCCTACTCATTTATTTAACATTTTAATTACATTAAAATTATTAAACCCCTTAAAATCAAGAGGGCTTCGCGACCCCCCCTGGATCTTTGGCGCCCAGGTTGGGAACCACTGATTTAGAGGCTGCATTCTGCTGCCCCATGTTATATGGATACACGCGGCCCTCGGCTGGATCCAATTTCGTCGGAACGACTCGTAATGACACCAAAGTTCTGTTTATTGTGTTTTGTCTCATTATAATTAGAAAATGGAATGGAAGATATTAATATGGTGCCGCTAAGAACTGACCATATCCAGCTGGATAGGGGAGTGGGTGATGATATTGACTTTGGAGCAGGAGGCTGGGGGTTTGAATCCCACTCATAGCTAATGTGTTTCCTGAGACAACAAGATCAGAAGAAGACGAGCTTCTTTTCTTATAATAAAAAGATGTGAAAAGTATTTGCTGTAATCACAATGAGTTGTTTTGTGTTAGTATTATCAGGGAGTGAAGTGTAAGATAGCCTGAGGGCTCAACACATCCAGCTGGACAGCTCAGTGGGAAATGGCACTGACTTTGGATCATCAGGCTGCAGGTTTGAATCCCCCATGTTGCTGTTTGACCAACACACTCTGTGAAAGAAGAGCTTGTTTTGGAGTGAATAAATGTATGTATGTAATAAAAGTATTTGCTTTAATCACAATGAATTGCGTTTGTGTCATAATAATCAACACATCCAGGCGGAAAGCTCAGTGGGAAATGGCATTGACTTTGGATAGGAAGGCTTATGCTATGTTATGGTATGGTGTCAATGCGATGCTGTGCGAAAAGAAGAAGAAGTGTGGCCTTGGGTTTGGCTCAAGCACATTTTGTAATTACACACGAAATGCCTAAAACATGATTTGCAAAATTAGAGGGAATAAACTTGACAGATCCAAACAGTATAATAATATAATCAGTACAGGGCTAAGCATGATGCTGATCCGGGGAGAAGGGCTGCATATTTGCAGAAACAGAGGCATGAAAACAACCAGCGAGGGAAAGTCAATACAGTGAAAAATTAAAGTGAGAGGAAGAAGAGAAGGAAACAAGTTTATTGGAGAATAGCCTCACGCCACACCAGTCTTTTTGTTGTTGTTTTTTTGGTTTGTTTTCACATTTTCCGACACACGAATCATCCTGACAGTAAAGTTTGCGTGACACGGGACAAGGGATGAAAATGTTGTGCAGTCTCTCTAATAGAATGAGGCACAGTCACAGATAATTCATGCCTCACCTAATCTGCATGTCTATTATGGATTGTAGGAGGAAGCTGAAGAACCAGGAGAGAGGTAGAGAGGTGCAGAGGTGCAGAGAGAACGTGCACACTCCACCCAGAGAGGCACCAGGACTAGTGTTTGATCCCCAAACCCTCTTGCTCTAAGGTTACAGTGCTAACCACTTTCTTATGCAACTTCCCATACGAAGAAAATAGTAACATACACATGGCAAAATGACCCATTGCATTCATGGTTGTAATGTTAACACAAATGCTATTCTCAGAAATGCCTTAAAGGGATAGTTTTTTCGCAAATTGGCCCATTGCCATAATCGCTATAGTCACAGCAGTAGGTTTGTTACCTTTAATTGTCGGTGCAAGCTATTTTTAGAACGGCGGAGCAGAGCCACAAGCTGCTCAGAGCTATGCTACGGAGGCTAATTGGATTTCTTGGTTTCCCTCATCAAACTCATCAAATACACAATCCAACAACTCCAAAACGCTCTGGTGGACAAGTTGTGACCTGCACATTCACCACGCTATGAGATAATAACACAACGTTACGAGACAGAGTTGTTTTCAAGGTAAATTCATGCAAAGCCGCTGATGTGCGTTCCCATTGGGGGCAGTTTTTCAGCAAGCAGACTCTGCATTTGCCTCGAAAACAACTCTGTCTCGTAACGTTACATTATTATGTCAAAGCGAGAGCGTTTTGGAGTTGTTGGATTGTGTATTTGATGAGTTTGATGAGGGAAACCACGAAATCGCATTAGCCTCCGTAGCGTAGCTCTGAGCAGCTCGCGGCTCTGCTCCGCCGTTCTAAAAATAGCTTGCACCAACAATTAAAGGTAACGAACCGCTATGACTATAGGGATTGTGGCAATAGGCCAATTTGCCCAAATGTTGAACTATCCCTTTTACACAGATCAATGTATCATTAATACGTCATTCTATGAAAGTAGAGCACTTATTCGGTAGTAAGAGGTACAACGCTTTCTTCCCCAGTGATAAAAACAACATTACAGTCTTGTCATGCAAATGCCTAATATGAAGGTATTTACAGTATCAGGGCACAAAGTAGAGCTGACGTAATGGCCGACCAATTAAGACGCTCTGTTTGGACAAACACTTCCCAGAACCAGAGCTCCTGGTACCCTGAAGGACATTCCTTACTGTGATTACTACTTTACTGTTACCAGGACATTTCAGTGCTCCCAGATTGTTGTGTGATTGCAATGCATCACCATCGCAACCATAATCAGAGCAAAACTAAATGCCCTCTTGAGCTTTACTTCTGCATCCCCGGACTCTTTCCTCACGAAGAAGTTAAGACAAAGTGATTTCAGCTCTGACCCCGATGCTCCGGTTTGAATCCATGAACTAATTTAATGACCAATATCCCTTTAACGCTCTTTGATCATGAATCCAACCAGCCTTTGATTAAAATGAGAAGTTACTTAATCAGCTCAGTCCGTGCACATTCCAGCGCACTCACACATCTGCACACTCACACAGAAACACAATTTCCTCTAAATTGATCCCAGAATCATCCGAGTGTTTGAAGTTCATCTGTGGCCTGTCAGCCCTGCGTCGTTCAGTACCACCAATGGCTCCAATTAAGCCTGGTGATAATTATGTTTCATGTTAGAGGCCAAGCAGAGCATCTCCTTCAGAGCTTGCCATGTGTTTCCATGTGTGGAAATTAATGCCACTGGTTGAGGATTGGCTGCAGAGCCCACGAACATGGTTTCAGTTGAAAAGTTGGCCAACTAAACACCAGAGGAGCTCGTCACAGGATGCATTCACACACATACACACACACGTTTCTCCCTTGCCAGCAATGGACTTGTTGGGCTGACCATGTGTCCACTGTTATTTCTAATCATTTTGAATAAACAAAACTGTAATGAATTTGTACAGAGTCTCATTGTAAACATCACAATATCTCCTGTTTCTGATTAACCAAAATACCTTATATCTGTTTTTTTTATCCGAAGTTGTTGTGTTCCTGTACTGTAGGTTGATATCTGCAAACTATACCCAAGTCTTAAAAGGATAGTTCACCCAAAATTCAAATTGCACTCATTATCTACTCACCCTCATGTCGATTAAGGGCTGGGAGAAGTTTCAGAGTCCTCCGTGGCTTCTCTGAGTTACAGGGGGTCTCGGCGTAGCAGTGCATGTCCATATAACGGTTGCAAATGGATACCAACTGTCTTCGTAACAAAAAGACACACCAAAAAACATACAAATACCTCCATGCTGCTCGTATGTAATGTCCGTCTTGTATTGAAGCCCCGAAATGCGAAATTGTTCCGAAAAAAATTAAATAAGTCTATATTTCAAGCTTGTTTTGTAGCGGAAGCTCCTCTTCCCGGTTCGTCCAAATCTCGCGTGATTTGCGCCGGCGTCAGTAGGTGCGTTCGAGATGAGCCAGGCCTGCGCAGAATCGATCGCCAGTGACCAGCGCACAATGCATGCCGGTTAGATTTGTGTCCGACTTGATCCCGACTTGCTCTGACGTCATGCACGCGCCTGCAACGATAACCTCACGAGATCAAGGCAGCCGCAGTTTTTAGAGCCAGGCGCCGCAGTTGCTCTCCACCGACTGCAACCGACTGCAAGCCCCAGGGCATGATGGGAAATGCGTCGGATCATGATCTGTTAGTTAGGACTGCAAACACTACCTGTTGTTGTAATGCTAGATTATATGAATCTCATGTTGTATACTGCTTCAAAAATATGCACACTGAATCAAACTTCTGTTCTGAGAAATATATTGGTTATTTATTGGACAATTGCAGTACAGCATATAGTCTACTTGCCAACAATGAGTACCCGGAAATGTTGAGTACCCCAAAGTTTTATGTTAGAAATAGATAGTATGGGTCCCCAGTATTCAGAAACTGCCGGATGCTAACTTATATATATTGGGCAATTAGCATAATTGACATAATTAGCATAAATAAGCATAATTGCCTATATGGGCAATATTTCAACAAAATTGACTTGGCTGATCTGGGCAATATTGGAGTGGTTTTAGGGGTTATTGATGATGCTGAATCCATTTCTGACATTTTCAAAATTCAAAATGGCTGTCTAAACCGGAAGTGACCAGATTTTAACTGCCACGTGGGCCGATTTTGATGGATTTTAAGTTTTAGAGGATACTGGTTGGACATATAACTCATGTATTTGAAGTAATATATAGTATGGGTCCCCAGCATTCAGAAACTGCCGGATGCTAACTTGTATATAGTGAACAATTAGCATAATTGACATAATTAGCATACATTAACATAATTGCTATGGGCAATATTTCAACAACTGCTTGGCTGATCTGGGCAATATTAGTGTGGTTTTAGGGGTTATTGATAATGCTGAATCCATTTCTGACAACTACAAAAGAATTCCAGATTCTGAAATCAACTATCCAGTTTTACATGATTTGGTTGCTGTGAAACCTGTTGCATCAATCCAAAAAACAGTCAAACCAATTAGATTAGAGTCTCAAAGCCTCGTCTCTTCTGATTGGCTCAGTGACCTTTTGTTACTTGTTAAGCTCCTTAAAGAAGCCTGAGAAAGTAGATGGAAAACTACACTGAGATAGTTTTTGATTCTTCAAATGTCTTATAATGGATCAACACTAAAATACTAAAACATCATGCTTCTCACGGCATCTTTAAGTAATGTTCCTATTGCGAATGACCTTTAATAAAAGAGTGACAAGGTTGTAAATATTCCCATCTTCTAGACCGCCCCCCCTGACAGCTATGTGCTCTTTTGCAACAGCATCCATCTTGGTTTGATGAAGCTCGATCCAGGGTCCGTCGTGACACAAACAAGTCTGCAAAAGAAGAGCAGCAAGCACGGATGGAGGGACACACATACTGTAACAATAGGCTACATAACAATAGAATAATATAGAAATGAACGTCAGGCTCCCAGTGTCACTCGAACAGATTCCTTTAATAGATTAAATATGCTAAAGCTGCCGTCATGCAAACAGCTGTTTCGTGACAGTGATGCGTTCATATGTGGAGGCCATACTGGAGGGAGTACAGACAGACAGATATTTTTACAAGCTCTTACTCATATTTATTGCTTCTACAGTTCCTCCATAACTATTTTCTTTACACAGATGTTCTTTACTGAATTTAGAGCCAGTGCGACTTTAAAAAACAGGCTCAAACTAACTTGTTGTGGTGGATTTAAACAGCAACAACACAGGATCCTTGTCAACAACCAAAAAACATACTGTAAAGCAGTGGTTCCCAACCTTTTTCTTAATTAAAGGACCCATATTTTTAACATCATAACTTCTTTTACATGAAATACTTTATTATATTTCAGTAATTTAATAACAGCATAGAACAAACTATCAGGAGAACCTGTGTATGATTACAACATATTTCTTCAGAACTTGTACTTTTAAAAACATAATTGTGTTTTTAAAAGTACAAGTTCTGCAGAATATGTTGTAATTTTACACAGGTTTTTTCTCATTGTTCCATGCTGTTTTCAAATTCATTGTGACTGATATTGCCCTGCTGTATATTATGTATTTAATGTTTTAAAACTGTTGATATTCAATCATCTATTGATATAGGCCTATAATTTATTGGTTTATCTATTTAAATACACAAATAAATGTTTAATGTGTCCCTTGAATTTAGTTGATTTTGTCACATATATGAATTAAATGCTTAGCCTACTCATTTATTTAACATTTTAATTACATTAAAATTATTAAACCCCTTAAAGGACAATTCCAGGCGAATTCAACTCAGGGGTGTATTTTCATATCATTTTAGGTCTAAAAGAAGGAATCTGAAGATTTTCAGTTTAATTGCTCCTGTTTTGCGGTAGTTGTGTCTGTCCCTGCGTCGCCACGGCAGCAATGAATGGAAGTGGATGTAAGTTCCGCTGTTTAGGCTGTTTCCAGCCCTCAAAGCCGCAATTTTTTTCCACAGACAGCATCAGATGGCTACTCAAACATGCACCGAGAAGTTTATTTACTTCAAGCAAGCCGACATGTTTGTAAAAGTCGATCTAATTCAAAGTCTCCCGGAGTTTCGCGCGAGCCCGAAGTTGCAGTGCTGGTGTATTCAGGCGCAGTAGGAGCTACCGCTTGTGTCATAAACACAGGAATATCAACTCTTTACTTGCTTCAAGTGTACATTTTTTTCCACAGACAGCGTCAGGTGGCTACTCAAACATGCGCCGAGAAGTTTTTTTTACTTGAAGCAAGTAAAGAGTTGATATTCCTGTGTTTATGACACAAACGGTAGCTTTTCCCACTGCATGTGAACACACCGCGCACGGCAACTGGGTCTCGCGCGAGACTCCGGGAGACTTTGAATTAGATCTAGTTTTACAAAGATGTCGGCTTGCTTGAAGTAAATAAACTTCTCGGTGCATGTTTGAGTCGCCATCTGACGCTGTCTGTGGAAAAAAATTGCGGCTTTGAGGGCTGTAAACAGCCTAAACAGCGGAACTTACATCCACTCCCATTCATTGCTGCCGTGGCGATGCGGGGACAGACGCAACTACCGCAAAACAGGAGCGATTAAACTGAAAATCTTCAGATTCATTCTTTTAGACCTAAAATGATATGAAAATACACCCCCGAGTTGAATTCGCCTGGAATTGTCCTTTAAAATCAAGAGGGCTTCGCGACCCCCCCTGGATCTTTGACGCCCCCCTTGGGGGGTCCCGCCCCCCAGGTTGGGAACCACTGCTGTAAAGGAAGAGGTGGATAAATTCTCATTGAAGTTAACAAATGTAAACAGTACACATACACCTGAATGTCTTGGGATAGCAACGAGTAAAGGGTTAGAATAGTACATAAATAACATGTGGTAAAGACAATTTAAAAGTCATATTACAGTTCATTATAGCAACATGGTGCAGATTCACAGTCTTTATTGGCATCTGGTGTGTGCTGGTCTTGGAGAGTAAAATAAAATACTTAAGGATAGTTGGTAAGAATGACGTTCCTGCCACCTAGTGTCACATTTGTGTTTCACACGGATGGAGACAGCAGCCAAACACCTGGTGGAGCATTAAGGACCACATGTGGTCGACAGTAAACAGATACATGAAAGTTTAAAGTTTAAAACCTCACTGACTGTGATGGGATTATGGAAACACATGTGTCTGAAATAAACTTCAAAGTTTTGTGTAAGTAGACAATGTTAATAAAAAAAAAAAAAGAAGCTTCTTCCCGCTGGTGTGATGTCTGGATTAGAGATCCCTCAAAAACATGATTTACTTGACCCAGAAGAATAAAAAATATAACCTGCAACTAAATTCAGAGGGTTGATTCTTTAGGGAGTCAAGTTTGTGCAGGAAACAAACAACATGGAGACCAGTTTAAAGGGTCAGTGTCCCCTTGTTCCCCTCCGACCAGACCTGAACTCTTCACCTCTCTGAAACTCCTTATGTAATAAACAGTAAAGGTAAAGGAAGGTAAAGAAAAGGTTCAACAGTACGGCTTTATCATAAAAGATAACACAGGAATTTCGTCACATTTCCTATCTTTTCTCAATGATACAACATTTTATCCCCTTCAATATATTATCTACTGTGGTTTTTCCACTGCTTTTATGTCTTTAGGGGTCAGGAGGGGGCCATAGTGAAATCTGAAGACAGCCATGAGTGAAAACCTCTCAAAAAATATGGCTCAGATGTTCTGAGTTGGGTTCAATTCTCAGGTAACTTGATGAATTCTGAAGTTTGACTCCACAGGACAAAAAATGAAAGATCAAAGAAAGGTTTTGATTAAGTCTAATGTGAGGAAAGGAAAAAGTCAAAGGCTCAAAGAAAGCTCAAGTGTGTCTGGACAAATAGCCCAGGTTGTCAGAGGACCACTTGGCTCCAATCCTCGGGCCCTTCACAGATAATAAACACTCAATGGTTCTATCAAATACTGATTAAGTGTCTGTTTACAGCTGTCTCTGAGCATGCTTGAAGGTTTTGGAGGACGAGCGCCTGATACTTATTAGCCTCAGTGAAATTTGAAGTCCAATGACCCTGAGGCTCAAATGCCCAAAGAAATAACAACTTCAGAGGTGTGCGAAGTTTCGAGGTGGTGCAGGGTTGAGTCCTTGGTGAATTTCCAAGTGCAATATTCAGATGAAAGACTGAACCTCAAGTGTTTCTGCCCAGAGGACGGCCCAGAGGATCAGAGTACATGACGGTCGGTGTTGATGAGGCCCAGTAAGTTTTTTTTTTTGTGTGAAGAACTTTTTTTATTGAACCACAGCGAGTGAGACATATACAGCAGCGTCCGTACAACTTAATACCCACCTAACCCGCCCCCAAAAGGCCTGAACAGAGGGACATTCCCACATCATGTGTCTACAACATCCTATTGCGTGCAGGGCCGCTGCTAGGAATTCTGGGCCCCCTTAAAGAATACTAAAGTGGGCCCCTGCCCCCTGACTTTTCCACTTTTTTTTCTTAGACTACGTATGTATTATCATTTTTTATTTAGCCTTCTTTGTTTTGATGCTAATGCAGCATTACACTGCAAAAACTCAAGTATCTTAGCAAGAATATTTGTCTTATTTCTAGTCAAAATGTCATTTCTAGTCAAAACTAATCTCATTATACTTAAAATAAGACACATCATATTAAAAGTAGCTTGTTTTTAGACACTTTTTTTTTTACTTCTTTCAAGCAGATTTTCACTTGGAATAAGTAGAAAAAATCTGATAGTGGAGCAAGTTTTTCTTTCTTATTACAAGCACAAAAAACTTACTTTCACTGGCAGATTTTTCTATTTATTGTGAATTTAAGTGAAAATTATCTAAAAACAAGTACATTTTTAGGTTATGAGTCTTATTTTAAGTGGAAAGAGATTAGTTTTGACTAGAAATGAGACATTTGGACAAGAAATAAGACAAATATTCTTGTAAAGATGTTGAGTTTTTACAGTGTACTATGAGTATTAGTCAGGGTCTTACACAGAATAAATCAGTCATACAAAGATTAGACTACTGGGGTTTTTTATGGGCCCCACTGGGCGCTGGGCCCCTAGAATTATCATCACCTTTCTCCCCTAGACAACGGCCCTGATTGCGTGTATAATAGAGTCTGTGAAACACTTTAAAGTGAATAAGTTGGTGATTTGGATTCTTGGAGGCGAGAAAGATGTTCTCTCACACATTGTTCCAGGAAATGTCATCATCTTTCAGATCAAAGTCTCTCTGCACATCATGCTCTGAGCATCGATAGAGTCTCCTGTTGTCCAGATAGTTTGGAGTAGACTTTCGATACAAAGCCGCTGCAGGGAAGGGAGTTCATCCAATTTATCAGAGGGTGCATGGGAAGCTTAGCTCTCAGTGGCAAATGAGTCCTGTAGATCAAAGCGGTCCTTCAAATCCTGATAGCTTAGCATGCCATTGCCATTATACAGATTCCCAATAACATGGATACCTTTCAAAGACCATGGTTTAAAGTCCAGCGGCTAATTTCCAATCTGTACATTCATGTTGTGCCACCTTAAAGTCTCTCTCAACGATCCTGAAATTTCCAATTGTGTTGGCAATAATCGGGCCACAGTGCAACATAGCTACAGTATTTGAGGCCCAGTAAGTTTTATAGCCCAAACACCCAAAAGTGGGGCAATCAGTGGCGTTGTGGTTCATTTGTGAATATGAGGTCCAGTTTGTTGTAAAACCGTAAGTGGAAAAAGCAGTTTTTCAGACAAAAAAAACAAAACACGACAAAAAAAAAAAAAGAAAAGAAAAAAAAACGTGGTCCACATTTGGTCAGTTTGCAGTAACAGTTCGTTGTTGGCAAGGTAGGAATGTGTGTGTGTGTGTGTGTGTGTGTGTGTGTGTGTGTGTGTGTGTGTGTGTGTGTGCATTTGTTTATGTGATTTACTGGAAGATCCATCCCCTATGATGCAGCCCTTCAGCAATAATTTATTTGACAGGGATGTCTGACCTGACTCACCAGCCACACAATTATGAGTGAGTGTATATGTGTGTGTCTGCGTGTGTGTGTGTGTGTGTGTGTGTGTGTGTGTGTGTGTGTGTGTGTGTGTTCATGCTTTTACTCCTCTGTGCTCGTCTCTCTGGTGTTTAGATTCCTGTGACCTTTCTGCTTACTCACACTTACGGAAAGTGTTGCGAGTTCAGACAAGCTGCTCTTTGTCAGGCAAAACAATCAGGAGGTCAAGAAAACACAACAACGTAAATTCACTACTTTATTCAATGAGCTTCTAACTAGCTCTGCAGTGTCATCAAAAGTGAGTTCTTTTTTGTTAATAAAAGGTAAGTGTGACACCGTTATTGTTCTGTGCACATTGTCTTACAGTGGAACAGTGGACAGGCTGTGCAGTGGATGTGATAAATCAAAAACATCTGAACGTTTGACTGAGTGGTTCTAACATTTGCACAGAGAAATGGTTGTTTTGTCTGTTTTTGTGGATGTTTTATAGTTGCTTTGTTTCTTTTTGTGGTTGTTTGATGTCTTTTATGACCAGGGGTCCTGCAACATTGTGAGATTCTGGTCTGGTAAATAATAATAGACCTATTTACTATCTCAATTAATCTCAATTAATGCACTACCCTAGCATATTTATTACAACTGTATACCATGAAACACAAAGGAAGCTCTCATTGTACAAACTGTGTAATAGTATATGACTTTTGAATTTTGCAAGTCATTTTTCTTGTATTTCTGCTTTATACTTATTTTCTCTTTACTGTGCATCTTTTGTGAAACAATGAACATCATGTGGTAAAATGTAAACACTGGTCATGTGCAGTCAATTAGTAATATGCAGACAATGAAACGTGAAAGTGAAATTATTAAATGTTGAGTCACGGTCCGGATGAATCAAATGTTTGTCTTTCTGCTCAGCAGCTCTGAGTGCCTCTGCCAATAAATTACAAAACTTCTGGAAAAGTCCTCCGATTTAAAAGTGTCAAGTCACGTACAGTTAAACACCACAACAGGAAAACTCACCCTGACTTCAAAATAAAAGCTCAGGGTTTTTTCCCCCCCTAATAACTATTTTCCTTTCTGAAACCAGTAGTTTATACTTATTAGTTTTTATTTTTTTATAAATTCCATAACCATGACATGACCTCAACCCTTTCAAAAACGTTTTTTCCCCTTTAAATAAACGTGATAACAATCGAGCTAACTTTAAGAAGCTTTCCTTACCATTACTATACAAAAACAAAATGATAATGTTTATTATTGTTACCTTGACAATAAAGGTCCAATATGGCTGCCACTGGTATACTGTTCCTGGTTGTATCCAAGGGTAGCAACTAGGATAGACTATATGGTTGTTCAGTTTGGATGAACTGGGTGTAAAAGAGTAAAAGTCCTGTATTTAATTAACTTTTTCACATGTGATCACATGTGGTAATGATCACATGTTAGGCTACCACATGTGTTACCATGTAGAGCACATGTGTAAAACATGTTACCACATGTGGAAAATGGGTTCAGATGGGAATTAACATGTGATTCACATAAAATTGGGCCAAAACCACATGTTTCCCATGTGCACATGAACATGAACTTCACATGTGAATCACATGTGAAGTTCATGTGGTTTTTCTGTAACATGTGTGTGAATGAGGCACAACAATCCTACAGATAGCAACAAGAAACGAGATCGAGAGAAGAAACGAGAACAAGATCTTTTTTTCTTTTTCAGATCTTTTTTTTTTTTTTAGATCTTTTTTTCTTTTTTAGATCTTTTTTTCTTTTATTCTGTGGGTAATGGGGGCGGGACTAGATAAGCTTTTGCTTCTCCCGCTTTCCCTTTCGGCCATGTGTATTGTATTATTTGAACTAAGATGAAGTGTGATGATGATGATTTAAATTGACATGCCCGAAATAAACAAATTGATTGATTGATTGATTGATTGACAACAATTACATGTTTTTTTGTTTTTTTTTTGTTTTCAGCACTGGGAACAGTTCCCATGATGCACCAGCGCCCCCTTGTGGACCAACCATTCATTTATTAGTGAATGAATTACATTGATACAGATGCATCAATGTTTAAACAGCATTTGAGTATCTATGCATGTTTTTTTTTTTGTCAATATTGCCATTTATCGTGCTTTTATTTTGAAGGGTGAGACCGGACGTGCAGTTTGTCCGTCTCAGCGCTTTGACAGTAGCGTGCTTGCTCAGTGAATCACGTATCTGCACCGTCCCCGTTATCCGCGGGTATAAATAGGAGCAGCAGAGAGACGGAGGCAGCTTCAGACAGTCTGGAGTCTCAGGAAACTAACTGAGGTGAGTCACAGGAGCGGTTGTGTTTGTGTTTGAGTCTGTAGTTCATGATGCTCTCAGAGAAACGACCTCTTTATGTGCAGCTGTTAGTGTGTGTGGTAGTTTTATTCTAACAGACTAGAGCAGAACAGTGCAACATCCTGCATTGTTGGTTTCTCTTTTTTTTTAAAATGTCATGCTGTAAATATTTCTACCTCTAATTCAGCTCCTTGATGTGCATTGGTTTTTATGTTAAATGTTGGTCCATGCAGTTGTTTTTGTCAGTGCAGGAATGCTGACCTCATGCTGTAGGTGTTGTTTGTATTGCTTACTCATGGGTGTGACCTCCATCTCTGGATCAAAACAACTGGATTAGGGTAAATGACATCACTGCATTGTGGCTGGCTCACTTGAAAACACACACCGATGTTTGTTAGCGCTGTAAACTGTAATTCATGTGTGTAAATTGTTATAATCATCCAGGTTCACCTGTTCTTCTGACTTACCATACAATTACTTTAAAACAAGACATGTAGTATAGATATTGGGGGATTTAGTAGATTTTCTGTTTTAGATCTGGCCTGAATTTAGCAGAAACGGTGTGATGATGAGTGACTCCTCTGGGTGCAAAGAAAATCCCCAAACACTTTAAAATGAGGCCAGGATGAGGCCAAATGTTCTGATGTCCCATTCGTTGTAAATGGAGCTGAGATGATCCAGATTAGTTAATTGTTCTTTCCTTTTTTTTCTGGCTTTGGGGAAGTCTTTAATGAGGATTTTGCACTTCTAACAGAGAAAATTATAATAAATGATATTTAATAAAAAAGAAAAGAAAAGAAAAGAAAAATACTTTTAGAAGTTGTGCATAAACTCCACCTGCACATCCACTGCATTACCTTGAGTTATGATAACATGATACTATATAAAAATAGAGTCATCATTATCGATTGAAGGTATTCATTTCTGTGAGGCCAAGAAAAACAGGAAGTTTGATATCTGAGATTGAAGGAGATGCAAAAAGGTTTATTTAAAGATGACTTAAACTAATAATGAATTATCAAAATTGTTGTTATAGTGATCAACTCACTTATTAACCGATTAATTAATCATATCAGTCTTTAATACAATAACAGTGATAGTGTATTAGTACGTGCAAAGTAAACTAAAATAGGTTTAGATATGAAAACATGTCTGATGTAAATGGGAAGATATAATAGACCAGTAAAGACAGAAATAGCTCTTTAATCTGTATCACATCACATCACTTCTTCAGTCTGAGGCTGAACTTTCTGGAAGGCCTCGTCGTCGTCGTGCACATCTGGAGCAGAGGCCCGTCGGACAGTTTGCATTCTTTCTGTTGTGCAACCAGGATCCCTGCAGCTGCTATTCAACAAATAACCCAGCTTGACCTCTGCATGGCAAATTGATTCTGCATTTCATTCCTATTTATTTCCTTTTCTCTGTGTAATTCTCTGACTTTTTCTTTTTTCTTTCTCTTGCAGTCTCTCCTTTCTCTCTCTCTGCACATCAAATTACTCGTTTTTTTGTTTTTTTTTCATTAAATAAGCTGCTGTCATTCCTCCCCCTCCTGTTTACAAACCCTCCACTTACTGGCCTGCTGAAATGAAGCGAGAGGTTTAATTTCCTCACATTAGTAATGACCTTGTTGTGTGAGAGACTCTGAAGTGTTAAACTCACGGACACATGAGCTCATATAGAGCGGAGAAAGTGGGACGTTTATTTAGCTCCCAGGTGGGCGTTCAGTCCTGCTGCGTTTGGGAACAGTCGGTGACATTTTTCAGATTAAAATAACGAACTGAGATGAGAACAGATACCAGGAACTCTTTATAGGTGCTTCACGGATGAGAAAGCCACTGTTGAATCACATAAAACATAAAATCAGGGATTATAAATTTAGCAACAATGCCGAATACTAAGGACAAGGCTTATTTGCATTTGGTTGAATAGTGCAGCCAAAGGGCAAAAAGCGTGGAGGGAATGGGGTATTGTAGGAGTGGATTTATTAACAAATTCATTTAAAAGTCTTAAATCTTTGGTTAAATTTATAGGTGAACTGACGCAGTTGCTTGTTTCCATAGGAACAGGAGACTGTGACTGTGCATGAGAGTGAGTGGAGGAGATGAACAAATAGATCAGGACCATGAACACAGCAAATAACTACAGCATCAAGGTTTTTGTTTTTTTTGAACAGACTGTTAAAACACGTTGCCATTGCAGCATGTGTTTTACTTGTATTTACTTTTATATTTGTGGACCAGGACAAAGTTCTGCTTTAAGTTTTTATTGATGATGAGTTGTGTCGATAAAGTCATCAGAGTATCTGATTTTGATTTGATAGGACTTGATTCACTCGTCACTCGTTCAATTTCTCAATAGGGGTGGGTATTGCCAAGGACCTCACGATACGATACGCATCACGATACTTGAGTCACGACATGATACGATATTGCGATATCCAAATTTTGCGTTATATTGCGATATATTCTACATAGTTCACTGAAAAATGTAAAAGGCATTATGCATCTTAAAATCCGAGTTGTATGTACATCAGATGATAGTGATAATTTATGGGACAAACTGAGTCAAAACAATGTAATTCAAATTATCCATGCCATTTTATACAAGTGCAAGTTACAACAACATATTTGCATGTATAACACACTGTCTGAGGTAGTAGTACAGTGACACCTCGCGGACTGGATTTACGTCAGAAACATGATTTATTATTTGAAAAAAAATCTTTTGAAAAAAAAAATCGATATTTAAATATTGAATATCGATATCGTATCGCGATATAAAGTATCATGATATATTGCCATAATCGATATTTTTGCCCACCCCTATTTCTCAATTTTCCTTTTAACTTTTACTTTTCAAGGGGGTTTGATTAATCATTGTCTTATGTATGTTACATTAAAATGTTACTCTCTCACCATTAGGTCCTCTTACTGGAACTTATCTGGAGCTTTCAGTTACATTTTATGGCCTTTGATCATCAGTACATAAATGAATCTAGTTATTTTATGACGTATGTGTGTAGTTTTGGTTGATGAGTTTACAGGTGGATTGAAAAACTAAACAACACGATTTCCACAAGGCAACAAGAAGACGTCACCAGATGAGTGTTTTTGAGGGTTGACTTGAGCCTTCAAGATTCACCCAGTTTGACTGATGATGTCATTAGTCTGGTGGGCAAAAGGCCGGTCTACTGGTGCGTTGAAGAGGAAAATGAGAGATTAACGTTTGGCTGCAGAAACAATGAACAGAGATTAGAGCCACAGAGAGAGATCTGTACGGTCTGGGAAAGACTGCACACACACAGAGAGAGAGAAAGAGAGAGAGAGAGGATCAGTCCATCTGTCTGAGTCCAGAGGAAGAGGAGGAAGAGGAAGAGGAGGAGGAGGAGGAGGAGGAGAAGAAACCAAATGCTATAGTCTCTCTCTGTTGAATCTATCATTGTTGAATAGACGAGCAGCTGACCGAGCTCACGTCACAGAGAAAGGGCCTGCTGTTCTCTTTATGTAATTCCCCTGAAAGACACAAAGTCAAAGTCACAGGAAACACTGATCTGGGGTCAGGGTCCGGTGACCACGACGACGTCCTTGCTGAATGCGACTTTATGAATTATTTATCAGTATCGACTGGCATATTTTTATATTCTGCAAGAAAACTGCTGAGCAAGAAGAGTGCTCAATTTCTCCTGCGTAGCTCTTTAACTGGTGTCCTGTGTGTGTGTGTGTGTGTGTGTGTGTGTGTGTGTGTGTGTGTGTGTGTGTGTGTGTGTGTGTGTCGCCCCCTAGTGGAGCTGCAGGGACGTTACAACAACATGAGGATGCTCAGACTGAACAGCAACAACCTCTCTCTCTCATGTGTGTCTTGTGTGTTTCTTGCAGGTTTTTTCTCATCATTGCCTGCTGGCCCGCTCAGAGTCAGAGAGGATGTTAATGATGATGATGATGATGATGAAGAAGAAGGGGCTGAAGTCCCTGGCCGTGGTCGCCCTCGTCCTGGCCTCGGCCAACTGCCTCCTCCCTCCTTCAAAGGAAGATCTGTCCCGTGAGTGTCTCTCTGCACCAGCATCTGGAAACTTTCATGAGCTGAAAATAATTGTTTATTTTCAATTTTCATGAGATTTTTTTTCAACAAAGTGAAGTTTTTGTATCATTGTCTCTTTAAAAACAGAGAAACATTGTCTCTGTCACAAAACAGGTGGCAGAAATCTCCAATATTTAAAAATTTTAACAAATAAAACTAAATTTAAAGGTACAATATGTAAGAAATCAAAAGCAACTGACCGTAAAATCCTCCTAATATGTCACAGAGATTCAGGAATAATGTTCATATAACATATAATAGTACAGCCAGAGTATTCGCATTAAAAATCTTTTTTTGCAGACTGCAAATCATGTTTATGTTTTGAATTTACGTGTTTACATGTTGCGCCACCTAGCCCTCTCTCCCAGTCACGGCGGCGTCAGTGGCGTTTCAGCCTCCGTCTGCTTCCACTGAGCTGCCGCTACGACTGGGAGGAAAAACCAGACCGCTGTGTTTTGAATTTGACTGCAGTAACCGTTTTTGGCCACATTCTTACATATTGTACCTTTAAAGTCAATTAAAGAAGTAATTAATAAGAAAAAAAAAGTTTTTATATGGAATAACTTGCAGAATAACCTTTAAATGTCTTTTAACTTTTATCCTTTAGGCTCTTGAAATCTTTAATTACATCACATTTTACTTCCAGATGTTCCTGTTTTAGCTCATCTGTACACCCGTATTTTGATGTTTTAATCACTGTGAAGGTTTTGTTTATTCTGACAGATTTGTAGCTTTTATTGTTCTGTTTCTTGACACTTGATTTTATTGTGTTTTTGTTTCCTGCCGCTTTTATATGAGTTAAACACTGGTGTTTCTAGTGTGAACTATTTTAAATGTATCCTTTGCTCATACAATGTTTATGAGGTCTCTACTTCACTGTGTTCCCAACTTAAAATAAAGGTTGAATGAACATGCAAAGAGATATAATAATAACCTCAAAGTGAGAAATGAGCAGAGGTTAGAGAATGACTGATGTTAATGATGTTTGTCTTTGCAGAGCTCTCGCTTCAGGGAGAGAAGTATCTGGATAAACAGATTGAAAACGCCATCAACGGGGTGAAGGAGATGAAGAGCGTGATGCAGAAATCTTCAGAGGATCACAAGAAGTTCCTGGACGAGCTGGAGAAAACCAAGGAGCAGAAAGACGTACGTTATATCGCTGTCACATCTCAGACAGTGGTTCTTTATACGGTGGTGGAACTGGATTAACAGTGTTTTTCTTAATACAGTCTGTTGGTAGGAGTTAAAATATGAGTCACTGAGAAAAAAACAAAACAAAACAAAGGAGGTTATTTTTGTTCCAGTGGAGCTGACTAAACCATTGTCAACAACAGTTAATATGCTTTTAAAATCACAGCACAGCGCTACGCCCAGTAGTTTATACAAGAATCCAGATGTTTTATCTGTTATTTTATTGTGTGGAAGTGAAAAATGAAATGAGAAACAGCTGGAAGGTTTCCTGACAGGACATAGAATAAGAAAGAAAAGACAGAATACCTTTAAAATGTCTTTAAACAACAGAAAAATAATGTTCAGTCTTGAACTTTAAGTGAATCCCTTCATTTATATAGCACCTTTCAAGAGCAAAGATATAGATAGAATAGAATAGAAAAGACTTTATTAATCCCTAGGGAAATTCATATCGTTCAGCAGCTTACATAACCTAAAATAATATGATATAAATGATATAAAAAGTAAAACATGTATAACAATAACCTAACAAAAGGCATTGTGCATTATAGAGAGATGAGTAGGTAGTATAGATGGAAACATAAAGGATAAAATGTATATTAAGACATAACAGTAAAAAGCCTAAAAAAACATCATACAGAGTATAGACCAAGTAAAGACCAAACCAATGCGAGACCATTTTCAAGACTACTATTACTGTATTCAGTACTGGTACTCATTATTCGACAGCTAAAAAGAAAAGATAATTTTATATAAAATCTATACCATAGTTAATTGAAACACAATAACACGGCACAGAACCTGCTGAAGTCTTTCCCACTGGTGCAACCAAGTTTTTCAGAGGGTTACACAAGCATATGTACTTTTACAGCACCAATTTAATCATCATAGAGTTATTAAATTACATTACATAAACCAAAGTGTGCGAGTGGCAGAGAGAGACTTTTGCGGTTTAAAAAAAAATGTCATTACAGTTGTGGTCTTGACTGGTCTTGAGAAAAAATCCTCAGTCCAGCTCGACCAAGACCAATACACGACAGAGACCTTGAAAATGACTGGTCTTAGTATCACACCCAGGGCCGTTGTATAGGGGAGAAAGGTGATGATAATTCTAGGGGCCCAGCGCCCAGTGGGGCCCATAAAAAACCCCAGTAGTCTAATCTTTGTATGACTGATTTATTCTGTGTAAGACCCTGACTATAGTACAACATCTTTCCAAGAATATTTGTCTTATTTCTTGTCCAAATGTCTCATTTCTAGTCAAAACTAATCTCTTTCCACTTAAAATAAGACTCATTACCTAAAAATTAACTTGTTTTTAGATAATTTTCACTTAAATTCACAATAAATAGAAAAATCTGCCAGTGAAAGTAAGTTTTTTGTGCTTGTAATAAGGAAGAAAAACTTGCTCCACTATCAGATTTTTTCTACTTATTCCAAGTGAAAATATGCTTGAAAGAAGTAAAAAGTGTCTAAAAACAAGCTACTTTTAATATGATGTGTCTTATTTTAAGTAGAATGAGATTTGTTTTGACTAGAAATTACATTTTGACTAGAAATAAGACAAATATTCTTGCTAAGATACTTGAGTTTTTGCAGTGTAATGCTGCATTAGCATCAAAACAAAGAAGGCTAAATAAAAAACGATAATAAAAAAAAAGGAAAAGTTAGGGGGAGGGGCCCACTTTAGTACTCTTTAAGGGGGCCCAGAATTCCTAGCAACGGCCCTGATCACACCACTAATACAGAGGTTTAAAAAGATGGGTCGTGACGAGCTTGTTTTTGAATATTTCCACAGAGTTTACAAAGTTTGGGCACTGCAACCTCAAAAACACCGTCTACTGTAGTTTTAACTCTGCACCAGCTCTCTACGTGATCACAGGAATATGTCTTACAGGAAATAGGACACACAGTGATAATAAACCGGCAGTGACAGCACAGTGTCTGAGGAGGATACAGTATCTAGTTTCCATGGTGTTTTGCTGCAGGAGGCGATGCGTAAGGCTCAGGAGATGGAGGCCAAGCTGGAGCAGGAGGAGGAGGTCTGCAACGAGACCATGAAGGCTCTGTGGGAGGAGTGTAAGCCCTGTCTGAAGAACACCTGCGTCAAATACTACTCCAGGACCTGCAGCAGCGGGTCGGGACTGGTGGGACGCCAGGTGAGACACACACACACACACACACACACACACACACACACACACACACACACACACACACACACACACACGTCCTCATGCTTAGAGACGTCGAATGAGGAGTTGATAATGAAGTATCAGATGTGAGTGTGAGTGTGGTTTAAAACGCTGTTAACCTTCGTCTTGTGTCAGCTTTCTACTGCGAGTCTTAAATCAGACTAAAACAATTATTTATCATCCCATTTGTTTCTCATCTCTTGGTTACATTGTTAGACTTCCTTATCCATGAAAAGGTTGGTTTTGCACTTGTGATTTCAGTTTGAATTCTTATTATTGTTCTTATCATTATAACCTGGTCAAAATTTACCCTAGCACCACAAATGTCATAATTTTAACCAGAGCATTTTAGAATTTTGTGAAAAATTTTGTTTTATTTTGTTTAAATTGAGGTTCCTGACAAAGTCAAAAAGCCTTGATGCTATAAACAAATTTATGTGGTACTTGTATGCATTTAAAACCTGAAAACGGGTACACCGAACACAAGAGAAGGGTTAAAACAGTATCTCGAATTATGATTTAACTTTAGTCTTTAAAGAGGACTGGTTTGAATGGAGTTGTGGTTGCACCCTTTTTTTTGTAGTGGATATATGTGTAGTTGAAGTGCATGGTTGCGGTCACTTCAGACAGTTAATGCTGATTTATTTTTATTTTTAATTGTTTTATTTACTTTGTGTGTGTATTACACTAGATTATTTAAGGTATTGAAGTATAGAGTGGTTTGTATATTATTAGGGAGCTGTCGTTATTTGTTCTTGTTGTGTCATGTATAAATGTAATGTTTCTTATGTGCAAGTGTGAGGAAGAATAGCCGATGCTGCTGCGGGTGCTAATGGGGATCCTAATAAAGAAAAGAAAATAAAAGAAAGAAAAAGTGTAGGATTTACAGTGTTGTGTTGTGTGGTGTGCAGCTGGAGGAGGTGCTGAACAGGTCGTCTCCCTTCTCCATCTGGATCAACGGGGAGAAGATCGACGTCCTGGAGCAGGAGGGGCAGCGACAGAACAGGGAGTTCAGGCAGCTGGAGGAGAAGTACTCCGAGATGGCCGACGGCGTGGACAGCATTTACTCAGACAGCAGGAAGGTACGGGTGTTTCTGAGTAGGGATGTCACAATTACTTGTTTTCACAATGAATCGCGGTATAAAACGCCACAATTAATAGATCGTAAAGATTCTTAAATACCGTCACTTTCCGAAAAAGATTATGTCAGAATCATATTGGCAGCTGTGGACCAAGGTAAAGGAAGATGGCCAGATACTGGTCCAGTTATCTTCTTTTTTTTTTTTTTTTAATATTTTATTTATGAATTTTCAATATAATAAAGAATAAACAAGACAACAGACGAACTGTGACATTATAAAAAGGCACATCACTAGCTCAAAAGAAAATAGACATAGACAAGTAGACAGAGAGAAAAAAAAGAAGAATAAAAGGGCCCTGCTCAGAAACAGTATACCTTGACATATAGAACGTACCAGGTATTATATAAAAATCAAAAACATGGGGTTATGTTGACAAAGATGTATGAGAGTTAAGTGTTACTTTTAAGTCAGTCTTGACAAATGTAGAAGAAATGGTTGCCACATCCTATCAAAGGTTGCAGAGCTGAGAGATACATTGTGTCGAATCCTTTCCATATGCAACAAATTAGTAATTTCTGAAAGCCAGGCCTTAAAGGAAGGTGCCTCATCACTTTTCCAATGAGATAAGATGTTCCTTTTTGCAATGACCATTCCATATTGTATAGTTTTACGGTGCAAGTTGGTTGGTCCATTTATCTTCTAACGTAACACTGAATTGGTGGGAATTTAAAGCCCCTGTACGGAGCTTTTAACTGGATACGCAAAAGTCTGTGGTTTCTGCTGATGTGTCTCTGTTACCTACAACAGCAAATGAGCCCGTCAGTGTGAAGATACGCTATTTCTAAGTAGTCTAATTCTATACCTCTGGAAGGCATGGTCGGGTCGCACCACTGACCAAACGATGCAAATAGATACATTACTACGTACGCTGCAGATAGCTGCTAAAAAAAAACAAAGAAGTTTTCAAAGCAAGTCCCGTCTTCTTTCCGACGTTTCCAAAACAAATCTACACGCGCCGGCCAGACAAACGTCTTCATGACAGTGGGAAATGCAGTCTTCATTCCGGCAAAACACCACCGCTTTCATCCACAGGGGCCACCAAAATCAACACTAAATGAAAAGTCTGTACAGGGGCTTTACGTAAATGTTAGAGTGTCATTTGTAATTTAAAAAAATAAACTTAAACAATTGGTATAGATGGCAATTAATGACTTCAAACACTTCCCCAGGGGGATTAATAACTGGTCCTCCTATATTTAGAGATTAGTAATGTAATTATATTTTGACTATATTTGATTTTACACATTCATAGTCTTGTGAAATTTATTGATGCATAATAATCGTGATAATCGTAACACCGTGATAATTTCTCTGACAATAATCGTACCAAGAAAATCTATAATCGTGACATCCCTATTTCTGAGGGATGTGTTGTTGTATATTCCTGTGATCTGAAGAACCTCAGTCATCAGCTCTGTCTCCTTCCTCCTCCTCCTCCTCCTCCTCCTCCTCCTCCTCCTCCTCCTCCTCCTCCTCTTCCTCAGGTGGCTGAACAGGGAAGCTTCTGGCCCTTCATGGCGCCCGGTTTCTTTCTCGGCCCCAGTCCGAGGCGCATAACTCGCTCTATTTTCAACAATCCTTTCCACGGCTTCCAAAACCTGTTCTCGCCCATGATGGGAATGGGCAGGAACTTCTTTGGACACATGGACTCCATGACGGACATCGACAGCGACGTCGCTCCCAATGAGGGTACGATTTCTGACTTATACAGTAAGATGAGAGCTCAGCCAAAAGATGTCTCATAGATAGATAGATAGATAGATAGATAGATAGATAGATAGATAGATAGATAGATAGATAGATAGATAGATAGATAGATAGATAGATAGATAGATAGATAGATAGATAGATAGATAGATAGATATACTTCATTGATCCCAAGTTGGGAAATTACAGTGCAGCAGCAGCATTACACACAGTGACGATAACAACTTATAGGATAAGAATATAAAGAACAAACTATACTGAAATAGCAATAGCAAATAAAATGTAATCAATAAAGTAGGCTCTATCTATCTATCTATCTATCTATCTATCTATCTATCTATCTATCTATCTATCTATCTATCTATCTATCTATCTATCTAAATCACCATTTTAAACACTGCTACAAAATAAAAGCCAAACTATCTAAGTAGCCATATTCAGTCACATGCCTGTTACTGTATGAGTTTTACAGTAACATTGTGTGAGGTTTCAAAGTGATGTGAGAGCTGAAAAGAAGGAAGATAAAAGTTGTCCGCACACTGTCCTTTGACTTGCAAAAAACTGTAATAGCCTATGGAAAAAAAGCAGAACGTTTCGGTCCTCAGACTTTTGTCAAGCAGAGATTTACTGAACTGAAAAGAAGCTAAAATCATCGTAATCCAAACTGTTTTCTCTTGACAAGAATAGAAGATATAAGAAATACTGATAAAATCATTTGATTGATTTTTTTTGGCGTCTTCAAAAACTGTGAAATATCATTCTCTGCAATGATAATTTTTTTCCATCTGTGAAAAATTGTGTAATGAAACATTTTATTTTATTATTTTTTATATTATAAAATTGATTCACTCATTATTTTTTTGAAACAAACTGTTTACTGTACGTAAAAGCTGCTTTTTTAAGAATAATGGGCAAAAGTCTTCTGCACTAAAACGAAAGTGAGGATGAATGAATGAATAGTTGGTGAGTGCACATTACACATGTTTAACATTAGGGCTGGGACGATATGCTTTTCTCCCGATTCAATTCTTCTATGATTTTTTGGATGGCGATTCGATTTACAGTAAATTGCGATTCTACGATTTTGCCGATTCTCTCAATTTTTAGTCTGCATTTTTAACATTTATCCGCACACAAATACTGTAGGAGCCTATAAATTAACATACTCCATTATAAAGTGAACTTAAACCCTTTTCAAAACCTGTACCCTCTGTATGTAAAAAAGGCTAACAAATGCACATTGCACAATATTTAAAAAAAATCAAAAAAAAAGAAAAATTTAAAAAAAAAATCGATTTTTGAAAAAAAAGTCGATTTAAAAATCGTCAAAAAAGATATCGTAATATATATGTGAATCGATTTTTTCTCCCACCCGTATTTAACATGTAAACGTTTTAGCAGAATTGAGGTTAAGTGTTTGTTGTGTGTGTTTGTGTGTGTGTTTGCCTTCAGACGGCAGCGTGAACGAGGATGTGGTGATCACCAGACCGTTTGGTAACGGCAGGATGACCTGCAGGGAGATTCGCCGCAACTCGGCCGGCTGCATCAAGTTCCGTGACGAGTGTCAGAAGTGCAAAGAAATCCAACACATCGGTGAGATACGTAACTCTCTGCTGCTGGGTCATGGATCAAGACGTAAACATGGGAAACTAGAAACATGTTGTGGGTATAGTAGAGATGACGTTGGAAACAAGGAAATTAAAAACATAAAAACAGCCGAAACTACATGAGGAATATGGATTAATTATGTAAAATGTCATAAAACATATAAAAAACAACCATTTAAAAGTCCGGCTGTGTCCTCATCTGACAGGAAACAGATTGATTGATGATAATGAAGAAAACAGGAAGTGATATTCAAATGAATGACCAGCGACTTGGAAAGACTGAAATCCAATTATGTAACAACTTCCTGTGTGTTAAAGAGGTTTGGGACGGGGTGAGGCTGAGACAGCAAACACAGTGGATGGATCGCCATGGTAACCTTGTTGTTGCACAGCCAGACCACTGACCAATTAGATCACAAGGAGACTTTCTGATGAGAATGACAATATTATATTATATTATATTATATTATCAGTCAGTCAGCATTTATTTGTATAGCACATTTAAAACGACCAACCAAAGTGCTGCACATAGGAGGGTAAACAGTTAAATAAAACAACAATAATAAGAATAAGTTAGTGCAGCAGCAGCAATAATGGGTTAATTATACATCAATAGCAAGTAATAAAATAGATGTAAAACAAAAGTATGACATGGCAAACAGTGCAGGTAATCATGAAACAGTTAAAAAGATAAAAGAGAGAGAGAAACCCACGGGGTCAACATAAAATCAGGCTGAATGATACGCCAGGTGGAAAAGGTGGGTTTTCTACATAAAAATACTATATACAAGTATTTATTGTATTATTCCCCTAATTCCAGATTTGATTATGTCACTTTTCATTACCAACTCATGAAGCCAAATAAAGCCAGACCAGTTCAGCCCAGTGTGTAGGTTACCAAGAGGCGTTTTGAAGCTCATTGATTGATTGATTATACTTTATTTATCCCCGAGAGGAAATTTGTTCATGACAGCAGCCTTAGAAAGAAGGAAAAGCAGGACAAATTATACAAAGAATAAAATACACAATTCATAAAAATACTTTAAAAGAAGAAGAAGATGCTACTGTGCTCTCTGTCTGCTGGGCAAAATAACAGATTAAAAAGTGCTTGCTGGTCAAATAAATTAAAAAAACAATTTAATGATGATGATGATGATGATGTTTTCCCTCGCAGACTGCTCAGGGAACAAACCTCTGGAGAGCCCCCTGAAGCAGGAGCTGGAGCAGGCCCTGGCGCTGGCCGAGCGCTTCACTCAGCTCTACAACTCCCAGCTGCAGAAGTTCGAGGAGGAGATGTTCAACACCTCCTCCATCCTCGACCTGTTCAACACGCAGTTCGGCTGGGTGTCGTCGCTGGCCAACATCACCGGCAGCAGGGACGGCATCTTCCACCTACAGACGGTAAAGCACCTTGTTGTGTCGTCTTGTAATTCAGTCCCCGACCGCGACCGTCCATCTGCTCCGAGGAGGCTGGAAACACTCTGCACCAATAGAAAGAGACTGGTTTGGCTCATTTGTACCCAGGGCCGTTGCTAGGAATTCTGGGCCCCCTTAAAGAATACTAAAGTGGGCCCCTCCCCCTAAATTTTCCTTTTTTTTTTCTTAGACTACGTATGTATTATCATTTTTTATTTAGCCTTCTTTGTTTTGATGCTAATGCAGCATTACACTGCAAAAACTCCTTAGCAAGAATATTCGTCTTATTTCTAGTCAAAATGTCATTTCTAGTCAAAACAAATCTCATTATACTTAAAATAAGACACATCATATTAAAAGTAGCTTGTTTTTAGACACTTTTTACTTCTTTCAAGCAGATTTTCACTTGGAATAAGTAGAAAAAAATCTGATAGTGGAGCAAGTTTTTCTTTCTTATTACAAGCACAAAAAACTTACTTTCACTGGCAGATTTTTCTATTTATTGTGAATTTAAGTGAAAATTATCTAAAAACAAGTAAATTTTTAGGTAATGAGTCTTATTTTAAGTGGAAAGAGATTAGTTTTGACTAGAAATGAGACATTTGGACAAGAAATAAGACAAATATTCTTGGAAAGATGTCGAGTTTTTACAGTGTTACGCAGAATAAATCAGTCATACAAAGATTAGACTACTGGGGTTTTTTATGGGCCCCACTAGGCGCTGGGCCCCTAGAATTATCATCACCTTTCTCCCCTATACAACGGCCCTGTTTGTACCTGAATTCTGGTTTGTTTTGCCATGTTTGGTTTGGTTGATATAAATTACTACAAAATCACCAATCAGCGCACAGCTACAAATCGACTAATCGTAACACGGCTGCGTAGCTCTGAGCAGCTCGCGGCTCTGCTCCGCCGTTCTAAAAATAGCTTGCACCGACAATTAAATGAAACGTTTTATTTTATTATTTTTTATATTATAAAATTGATTCACTCATTATTTTTTGAAACAAACTGTTTACTGTAAAAGCCGCTTTTTTAGAATAATGGGCAAAAGTCTTCTGCACTAAAACGAAAGTGAGGATGAATGAATGAATAGTTGGTGAGTGCACATCCGTTACACATGTTTAACATGTAAACGTTTTAGCAGAATTGAGGTTAAGCTTGCACCGACAATTAAAGCAGAAGAAAGCGATATTTTTGTGTTAATATAAGTCTTAAATAGTTATATCTTCCGACAGCAATCACTTACATAGGGTGTTTGGACCGAAACACGGGTCTGTCAGTCCCTCTGCTCTGCTCTGAGCCGAGGAGAAAACTTTTCTCGTATCCTACAAGTTTTATCCAATGAGGAGAGAGAACGGCATGAAGGGCTGTGTGTGCAGCCAAGGGATGCGCGTGAATGTGGTGACGTAGGGACGAGGACCAATAGATCCATGACGAGGGCGGGGGCTGCTAACTCCATCGGCTGACAAGACGTTATGGTGCGTTCAAGGCAACTCGTAACTCGTGTTTTTCCGACCTGTGAAGTCATACCAGTTCGATCTGGTACGAGTTCACGGGTCGGAAGTTACGAGTGGCCGTTATAGTGACTTTCACAGGTAAAACAGGTCGGAAAAACACGAGTGGGTTGCCTGGAACGCTACAAAGTCGTAAATCGTGACTTGAAGCTGTAATTTACGGTTTCAAAAGCCTGCCTGGAACGCAGCATTAGCCAAAACAACCGGATCGCTTACTTCTGCTTTAAAGGTAACAAACCTACTCCTAAAACTATAGGGATTGTGGCAATGGGCCAATTTGCCAAAATGTTGAGATATCCCTTTAAAAATATGTATAATGGTTCATTAATAATCACAGTGACTGATGCGTTTATATCTCTAACATGTAGTGTAACAGGATGAGCTGAACCTTTGTGCTACAGGTGATCTGCAAGGACGGCGAGGAGCAGCCGGGCGAGGAAGGTGAGGAGAAGGAAGCCGGAGAGACCAACGTGTCCGTGCAGCTCTTCGACTCTCCGCCCATGAACTTCACGGTGCCGGGCGACATCCCCTGGACCGACCCCAAGTTCTCCGAGGTCGTGGCCCAGGAGGCTCTGGACCGCTACAAGGAAACCAGCGTGTGAGTGTCCAGTCGGTCTCAGTTAAAGAAACGGTCCAACATTTTGGGAAATACAGTTTGTCCCCCTCGTATCTTTTCTTCATCTCACTTCATCTGATCTGAAAACATAAAAACAATTTAAAAAAATACATTACATTACATTGTCACCTTATCTTTTGATGCTGATATCCAGTATTTTCTATGCAACAGATACATTTTAAAATTAATACAATACCATTCAATAAATGTATGTTGATGAAATGCAGTTTAAGATTTTACTTGACTTGGATGATATGTATGGAAGCCCTGAGCGGCCATATTTTCATACATTTTATAATATACATATATATGTACCGTATTTTCCGGACTATATGTCGCACCTGAGTATTAGTCGCATCTGCCTAAAAATACGTCATGAAGAGGAAAAAAACATATATAAGTCGCACCGGTTTATAAGTCGCATTTATTTTTCAAACATTTAATTAATAGCCGGGTGTCATATAATGACCAGGCTTTGTTTACACGAAAGGCCGGCACCTATAGCGCGCGCTGCTGTTATGCATGCGCGTTTCTCTGTGGTGTGTAGCCTGTGTGTGTGTGAGGATGCGGAGATGAATGAAGGCGATCGTCCCAAGGGGGGGGGGGGGGGCGGCGGCGGCGAATATCGCTCCTTTTTTTTTTTAACACGTTAGTTTAGGCGGCAGCGCTGGAAACCCTGTGATCAGAAACCCTTTGTGGACTCTGTGAAGACGGACGGGAGTGAAGCCGACCTCTCCTCTGCTTCAGAGAGGGACAGGCTTGAGGAAATAAAATGTATGAATTTACGGCCTCTCAAGGCTTCTGTACATATGTGGATGAACATGAAGCATTGCCTTTCCTCTGATGTCGCTTTCTCTCTCTCTTTTTTTCCCCACAGTGTGCTCAAATAAATTCAGAGTTGGATTTGTTCCCCCGACCCTCATCGTCTGCTGACAAGAAAATGTTCTGGATTCATTGAAACACACCTGAAAAGGAAGAAAACAAACAAACAAAAAGCCAGAAGCCGACCTAATGATCCTGTTGTAACCCCCCCCACCACCCCCCCTCCTCAAAGTCCTGCTTTTGCAAATGACCCAGTTTAAACTCAGAGATTTATATTATAACATTAGAGCTGTTTGTCCTGCTGTAAGAACAGATAACTGGCCTGACTCGTGTCGGCTGTTCCTCCAACACTGGGGCTCGTATCAAACCTGGTTTATTCTCTTCTCCTCTCTTCTCTCTCAGCCTTTCTAACACTTGTAACTAGATTAACTTCTTGTTTTCTCTGCAAACAACTTCACGGAGCAATAAATTGATTTTACTTGCAACAAATGTATAAATTCAGGCTGTTTCAGTGGCTTTAATGACCTGATCGAGCCCTCGACAGATCTCCGATAAGTTCGACCTGAGTTGGTTGAAGCGATCGCTGGAGGCTGGAGTTGAAGTCGCTGATTGGAGAGAATTTGGTTAAAACAGGCGTTGTTAATTCAGGATCGCTTTAATAAGTCCCTCTGTAAAAAAACAAAACAAAAAACAACAACAGCCTAGCAATGAAGCAATACATAGAGATTCAATAAAACCTGCTCAAACCCGCTGTGTCTCTTCACTGTGAGCCTGTGTCTGAATTCTGGATGTTACTGAAACATTAAAGCGTAATTAACAGCTTTGTTAAATATAACATTTCAGAAAAACGTCTCTAAATACAAAGCACTGGCACCATATTTTAAAAATGTCATAATAACATGTTACTATTATAACAAATAAGTGTTTTGTATAAATGTTCCACAGTTTATTTAATAGTCTTAACACTTAAAGAAGTTAAGGAAAACAAGATGGACTCTACATAAATACGGTAGTCAAATATTTCCATTAGTGTGATTTACATGTCTTCATATTAAACATATGTATGGTTTATCCGTTATAAAGTGGTGCATTTCCTATTATTTTAGCCATTATTCTAACTCTGAAACACAAATAAATTTAGGTGAACATCTGGAAGTTTGTGCAAATTACTTTTTTCTCCTTCCTTTGTCTTGCTGTTGTAAGTTTTAAGGCAAAGCTAAAACACCAGAAGACACTAAAATAAGTCTTCTTTTAAATGTTAACACACAGATACTAAAGTTCAATAAGCCCCTCGTCTGTCCGTTCCTGATTTAGAAATCTTCACCCACTCTTCCTGCAGATCTCTTCAGATATTTTTAGGTTTGTCTTGCTCACGCAGCAGCTCGTTCCTGTGCCCACAGACTGTCAGTGGTGTGTTCAGGTCAGAGGACTGTTAACAACGTCAGTCTGTGTTTCTAAAAGTAGCTCATGGTGGATTTTTAAAACACAGAGTTTTCACATTTAGTAGAATCCATTTATTTTCTAAAACAGTGGCTGCTACACAACCGTTAAGTTTCATTTCTGTTAATAGACGGAGTTCCTGACACACTTTTGCTCATGTAGTGACCGAGTATTTTCAACTTTAAGTCTGTCAAATAAAATTTGGTAACACTTTATAAGTACACACTATTAAGCATTAGTTAAGCATTAATTAACATGGAATTCTTCATTTATAATGCATGAATACTCATAAGTATGTAGTTTATACATACAGTTAGTGCTTGTCAATGATGAGTAAAACATTTTTAACTGTGTTTATAAACTACATACTAATGGGTATTCACGTGCTATAAACAATGAATTCAGTATTTCATGCTTAACTAATGCTTAATAGTGTGTATAAAATTTTACTAAGACTATTTTTTGCTGCAGGAGTGCAATGTGGTGCCAAAACTTGCAAGTGTACTTCATTATTTTTTAACACAGCTACAGTGGAAACTCAACTGTATCCGCTACAGTGTCACAATTGATGATTTGAACTCTGAAGGCTTTCATGTGTTGTCAAATTGATACAGATGTTTTCTTTTCTTTTTTTTTATCCATTTGCATGTGCTTCCTAAATTTGCTGGTCATTGACCTCACAGGGCCACCGTACATTTTGGGTAAACATTATCATTTATCAGTTGGAGTTAATTCCCTAAACTGCTTCACCTTCCTTATGTATTTTCTTTTGTACAAGTCAAAGTTTAGGAATTTTTTTTAAATCTTACAAACAGCTGAGCAGTTTTTCACATAAATGAAGAAGTCACTGAGGAGAACAGAGTTTAAAATATTGTGCCGTTTTTATTTTTGTGTAAAAATCACACAGCTGCTAGTTGACTCTGCAGAGATACAGTACATCCATGCAGTTAAACATCTAGGATCCCACAGCCAAGAGAGAAGGAATTAAATAGAATATTCTTTCGCTGTTAGTCAGCAATTAATGCAAATTTACATATGAGTCCAAAAGTGTGTATCATATACAATATACAACACAGATCTGGGAGCAAATAGCATTCAAAATCCCATCAAAGACTTTGTTAACGACTGATTGCTTCTGCCTGCCTGGATTGCCTTTTGGGTCGTGGGGATGAGGAGGGAGCTATTTTGTGCTAGCAAACATAAATCAATCCCACATGAAGGTGTTTAATAGGGTTTTAAATGGTATTAGTTCCAGGTCTGGAAACAATATAACACACATACATACGCGCACGCACACACGCACACACACACCAAGTACACCATCGTCCTCAACAGCAGAAAAAAGAAGGCGAGCCTTGATACGACAAGGAAAAGAGGTCAGTCAGCCACCGTGGAAACCTGAACGCCAGTCGGGGGAGTAAGGCTTTAGAAGACAGATCCTTCACCAACACACAGGAAGCTCCAGGGACAAAACACTTACTTAAAAAAAAAAAAAAAAAATCACCAAACAAGACGGGATATTTTAGGGAACTGGCACAAAGAGTAAGAAAAAGAAAAAACAAAACAAAACAAATCAAAGTTTCCAGGTTGTACTGAAGAGATAAAACCAGTGGTTCGATCTTTTCTCTTTTTTTTTGTCTTAAAGCATCTTCTTTCTTTCTTTTTTTTTAAATAAACGTGAAAGACAAAAAAAACCAACATGCAGGTTAAAAGAAAGCGAGGGTAAAGGAGGGTAAGTAACAAATAAAAAATACAAAAGAAGTAAGGAGGCAGGGCAGGGGGTAGCGAGTGAGTGGGAGGGGAGGGGGAGTTAAGTTCAAAGTGCTGTTGGGTCATTCAGGTCTCCCTCTATGTCGACTGGTCTCTGTCTGAAGTCCTGTTTCAGCTTCATGTTGCAGATTTCGGGTGAAACTGCACTGATTTAAAAAAAAAAACACACACACAAAAAAAGAAAGAAAAACACTGATCTGGAGTTTTACGTCCCTCTGGAGTCGAGAGCGGGGAGGAAGTGGACTGACAAAAACAAAAGAAAAAAGGCAAAAAAAAAAAAGAATCACAAACATACAGTAGATGGGTTTTTTTTTTTTCTCTGGAAGATCTACGATACAAAAACCAGATTATTACTGTTCACACAGTTGCTACTATCATAGTACAAACAGCTAAGTATAGTTGGTCTGTGGAGATGTAATCGCCCGTACTTTGCATAGTGCCAACTGCCCAGGTGGAGAGAATCGATAAATCTCTATCAACTCTTGATCCGCACCATCGGTTTTCATCTGTGCATGTGTGTTTTTCGCTGAGCAGGAAAAAAAGCTTCTTTTTCTTTTTCTTCATCTTTATCATCATCATCAGCAACAACACAACAATTCTTCATCATCGCTGCGGCCTTTGCAGTCGAGCAGCTGAAAAAAAAATCTTCAAAAACCCCTTTAAGTCTGTGTTTTTTGTTTTTTTTTCCCGCCGTCCAGGTGAGATGAACCCCAGGAGACAAGAGTGAAGAGGTTTTTAAAGGGAAAAGCTGAAATGTTGAGCCACAGCGATGTTAAAAAAAGAAAAGAGAAAAAAAAAGAAAAAACTGTAGGAAGGTGAAATGAAGTTGCATTTTTCTTTCTTTTCTCCTTTAAAAAAAAAAAAAACACAGCTCAAGTGGAGGTGAGAGCGCGAGCGAGGGAGAGAGAGTTCAGTCATTTGGCATTAAAGTTATAACGCATTCAGTCACATCAATCCCCAAAACACTGTAACAGTAAAAGGAAAAACAGACGACAACACATCCATTCATCATATCACACCATCACACACACACACACACACACACACACACACACACTCATACGTCGACTTCAAGGGGCAGTAGGAAGATGGATGTGGGCTGAAATCAATGTCACAGGATGAGTCAAAAAAAAAAAAAAAGCCTTCACCATGATGACGACACCTTTGAAGGCATCACAAACACACACACACACACACATACACACACAAGTCCTGTCTGTAGGTAGCCTGGTATGTTTTAACAGGGAAACCCACCACACCAAAAAAAAATAAAAAAATAACTCCCATCAGCCAATTTCGTTCCTTGCTTATTGACAAGACGTGGCTTCCTGCTGCAGACAGACACTTTCTACACTTTTCAAAACCTCTATTATGTTAATGTAACGTAATATTTTATCATTTTGAAAATGGAGGAGAAATGGCCTCTACGAGACATTCAGGAGGCGGAGAGCTGATATTTAAAGCAGAGCACAGATGTTGTTGTTTCCCCGTCACGGTCGTCCAATGAGCAAGAAGACAAGGAAATGGTTCAATACTTTGGGAATTTGTTTTATTCACTTTAAGATGGAACATTTTTTAACATGTAACACCCTTAAATCCACAGATATCTGTTTCTAAGTGTCTGTTTTTGTGTTGATTAATGAAAAACTGTGTTGATTAGTGAATTTTGGTGATTTATTTGTGTTTTTTTTTTTTTAGCTTTGAGAGACGTTTCCAGTCTTAGTTCAGATTCTCATCTCACTTTTCTTCTCACAGCGTTTAAAGGGATAGTAGCATTTTTTTTAAAGTGGGGTTGTATGATCTACAAATAGCCCCTAAGTACTTTAATTGCAGTAGTAGAAGACTCTCTACACTCCTCCCGTTAGCAACGCCAGCCCATAGCCCTGCCCAGAGATTTACAACATACATTGTTGTGAATGGACCCAAAGAAACGGCCTATTTTCGTGGCCTAAAAGAGGTTTTATGTGAAAAAAAATACACAGTTCCATTGTTCGCTATAATATAATTTTTTTTCCAGCCCCTCAAAGTGCAGGAAAAACACAGTTTTTATTTGGAGCTAACCAACTCATGTATCCCTCCGCCCAGGGTTAGCGCCCGCCGATCAGCAGTTGGTTAGGTCCAAATAAAAACTGCGTTTTTCCTGCACTTTGAGGGGCTGGAAAAAATTATATTATAGTGAACAATGGAACTGTGTATTTTTTTTTCAGGTAAAACCTCTTTTAAGCCACGAAAATAGGCCGTTTCTTTGGGTCCATTCACAACACTGTATGTTGTAAATCTCTGGGCAGGGCTATGGGCTGGCGTTGCTAACGCGAGGAGTGCAGAGAGTCTTCTACTGCAATTAAAGTATACAACCCCACTTTAAAAAAATGCTACTATCCCTTTAAGGATACTTCAGGGTCGTCGATTTTTTTTAAATATTTGGTGTGGCGGAGTCTGTAACCCCCCGTACTGATGCTGCTGCTACCCTCTCTCTAAGTTAAAGTCACCGGACAGGAACACAAATACACAACCAGTCGCACACAAACACGTGACTCACACACTCGTTCGCCTTTCTTCTTCTTCTTTTTCTTCTTCTTCTTCTTCAGTCGCTCAGAGAGTAAAGTAAATCAGACGCCAGCGTTCGCAGCGTCTCGTCCGCTTCTCCAAAAACCGTTTCTCAGTTCACCGTCGTCGTCGTCGTCACCTTCGCCTCTCCTCAGAGAAAACATGAAAAGTGCCAGTTTGTAAGACCCCGCCCACTCCTCCTCTTCCTCCTCCTCCTCCTCCTCCTCCTCCTCCTCCTCCTCCTCTTCCTCCTCCTCCTCCTCCTCTCTGGGTTAAGACTGCGCTCTCACGTCCGTTGATTGATGATCGGGTGATCGAGCGTGAGAGTTTTAACGGAGCGCCCCGTGGCAGGTCCGAGCCTCCATGGGGAGAAGCCGGGATGAGGGAAGGAAGAAGGGAAGGAAGGAAGTAAGGAAGGAAGGGAGCGAAGGAGGGATGAAGGGATGGAGGGATGATGGAGGGGGAGGAGGGGTCCCACTGAGGCCAACAGCCTCGCGTTGGATGAACTACAGCCGAGTTTTTTGTTGTGTTTTTTTTTCTTCCTCCCTCCACACGTTGGTTAAAGATGAGAGAAAGGTCTGAGCTGCTCCAGCTGGACTTCCAGAGATATCCTCTCCTCCAGCAGGTCCTGGAAGACCACCAGTTGTTATGAGTGCTTTTTATTTTTTTTACATTAGGAAAAAAGAGTCGAGAATGAAAACATACAGTGGCTTCATGCAAAAGTTTGGTCAAAATGTCTGTTACTGTGTTAAGCAAGTGGAAGATTAAGTGATCTCCAAAAGACAGAAAGCTAAACATGAAACACTCTTTTGCAAATTTTTTTTTAGCAATATCAGTGTATTTTTGTGGGTTTCTACAATTTTAGAGTGAAAAAGGGAAACAAAGCAAAAGAATGGGAAACCCAGGAGATCTCTGATAACTTTGACAAACGTATCAGACAAGGTATTTACTATTTACATGCTGTGCTACTAGGTACTAACTATACAGGGGGCCCTTTTCCTTTTCTGTCATTTTGAAAATGTAAAAGATGAAAATAAAAAAAGATATATATATATATATATATAGTTTAAAATGTAAAGGGAATGTGTCATCTGTAACTTTATGCCTTTTGGAGATAATTTCATCTTCCACTTGCTTAAGAAGAAGAATAGAAGAATATCCTTTATTCTTATCCTCTGCCATCAATGTGTGAATGTGTGTGTGAATGGGTGAATGCGATGTATGATGTAAAAGTGTTTTGGGTATCATTGCAGGTATAGTAAAGCGCTATATAAATACAGACCATTTACCATTTACTTTACTGTCATTTTCACATGTACAATGACATTAAATAGGCCAAACCAGAAGGTGCAACCATAAAATGTAAAGTGTAAATGAGCATAAAAAAAGAATAGCTAGAATTAATAATGTTAATACTGAAATAAAACTAAAACTAAAACAAAACCATACATTTAATTCACCGAACTGCACAATCCTATATTGCACTGTGATTAGGTTTTGGTGGTATTGAGTGTGGTGGTTATTGCTGTGGGGTAGAAACTGTTTTTAAATCTATTTGTTCTGTTCACATCAACAGAAACTTTGACCAAACTTCTGCATGATGCCACTGTATAAAAACATTTCCTCTGTACCTTCAGCTGTTGCTGCAGTTCACTGTTCAGTCTCGCCAACACTGTGTTTGTCTCCTTGTTTCTTCTGATTGAAGCTTGAATCGCCTTCTTGTCCTTTCCTACCGACCTGAAGTCACACAAACACACACACACAGTTTACTTAAATATCAATATATCAATATCAATATCAATACAACTTTATTGTCCCTGCAGGGAAATTTGTCATGGACAGTCATGTGCCGCAAGTAACTGCATTACATAAGTACGCAAAACAGATAAAAAACCAAGTACATTTGACATTATTCGCACAGTTCTCACATACACACAACTCTACCATTCACACAAATACATATAAATATGGTAGATAAAAAGTACTGATGAGAACTATTAAAAACTCAAATAAAGTGCAGGAGTATCAGGAGCATTAAAAAGATTTTAAAATATATATATAATGAAAAAAAAAAGATAATAAAAAGAAGCACAGTCTCAAGAAAAAGAATGTAAAGTAGGGATAACAACCCAATTAAAATTTAGCAGGTTTGTTTAGAAGGGAAATGGATGTAGGGAGGAAGCTGAGTTTGTATCTGTTACTTTTGCATCGGCTTGCTCTGTACCATAAACATCACACATACAAATTTAACATCACACATACAAAATTAAGTATTTTTACATTAAACTAGAGTCTCATTAATCGCTCAGCCCGGTCGGCTACAGTACCTGGGGATGGAGGGCTGAGTGGCCAGGACAGCAGCTATGACGTTTGACTTTTGCGGACCGTGCTGTTCGTCCTCCGGCCGCAGCTCATCCTCAGATTTCAACCTCCGACGCACGGGTTTAGGAGGAGGAGCTAGAGGACCGGACGAACCTTTGGCCTGATGGGAACAAATAACAAAAAAAACAACAACAACAACACATGTGACTGAGCAGGAGAAGCTTTCAGTTGTAAAAGAGTTAATAATTATCAAATGGACAATTGCTCTGAGCTTTGATCCAGATGTGACGCCGGCATCATTTTTCACTTTTCAGATACGACTCAGTGAAGTGTAATGACCGGGTGTCAGGGATCAGAGGATGTTCAGAGGATGTTAAAGTCCCCCTCCCGCGACCCTTTTTGGTCATTTTAAAACCAGCTCATTAGCAATGCACCTCTGGAGGGTGGGCGGAGACTGCGCTGCTCTGCACCCGCCCAGCCACCTCCTCGCACCCCACCCCCCCGCTCGCTGACAGCTGGACATTGTACAATTACAGATTCAGCGCGTTTAGCGTAAAACTGCACACTGGGATTCGATCCCAGACTGGAGCATAGTCCTTGCTCACGATGCAAGCTGCTCTACCAGGTGAGCTATACCTGTTATACCTTGACAGTTACACCGAGCTGTCAAGCCTTTCACCTCTGAGCCAGATGCAGAGCGGGGCGGGAGCTTGTAGCACTAGTGCCCTCCCCTGGAGCTGTGACACGTCAGCTCCAGTCTCCCTGAAACTGCCAGTTTGCGTCTGCCATTGGTTCACAGCAGTTTGAAGGCAGAAAAACTCAGAAATGCAATTTTGCACTTTCTTTTCTGCTGATACTGTATGTCCTCTAACACAAGAAAAATGCCACAGGAACATGTGAAAAGCACGAAAAACACGATTTTCATGGGAGGGGGTCTTTAAACATACAGAGTTGACAGTAGTTGAGGTTCTCTCGTCTGCTTGGCCGTCGCTCTTTACTGATCTCAAGGGGCCGGCTCCCTCTGGCGCCTTCTCCACCTGTAAACACAGAAAGCAGCAACGTGATGTCAGACTCTGGACTATTAAACGGATGAGGTACAAACACTTTTGATTTCTGACCAGTAAACTGACAGAGCATAAACTTTAAAGTCTTTTTTTATTTATTTTTTTATTTAACCTTTATTTAACCAGGCGAAAAATCATTAAGAACAGGTTCTTATTTGCAATGATGGCCTGACAAAAAGCACAAGCTTCTTGAGGGGAGAGGGGGAGAGGGCTGTGAAAAAAAGTACAAGTTAAAAAACAGTGGCATAAAACAGCTAAACAGACATGCAGCAGAACGACCATAAAGACAATACACAAGCAGAGGCACAAAACACAACTGAGCAGACATGTAGCAAGACAGTCACAAAGACAATACACCAGCATGGCTGTGCAGGGAAGCAGGTTAGCAAGGCATGAGCAGAGCAGCGAGACAGGCAATAGCAGGCAGGGCAGAAAATTAATGTAACAGCTCAATTAGAACAGGCAAGGTTAATAGCGAGGAATTAGTTATCTAGAACATCACAACACAGAAATGCATGCGAAGACACTATACAAGGATTATCAACATGTAAGGAGGAGCCAGGGCTGCCAGCGGCAGGTATGGGCACTCAACATAAAAATACAGGCTAAAGGAAGAGGGGTTAGACGGGGGGAAAACATTTGCAGGAGTCTGTGACAAGGTGTGAGATGGCCTCTTTGAAGGTTGGAATGGAGATGAGTTTGTCAAGTTTGAGGAGTTTTTGTAATATGTTCCAATCAGAGGCAGCAGCTGACTGGAATGATGCGGAGCCGATTGTAGATCTGGTTTTGGGGATTGTTAGCAGAATGAGATGAGAGGACCGAGTGTTGTATGTGACAGGGAGTTGGTGCAGCAAACGGGACAGGTAAGGGGGGGTCCGTAGAAGGAGGGTCTTATAAATGAGAGTGAGCCAGTGGGTCTGACGGCGGGTGTGAAGTGATGGCCAATTTACCAAAGAGTAAAGAGTGCAATGGTGGTGTTGTGGGACGCGTTTGTAGCGAAGCGGATGGCGGAGTGATAGAGTGTGTCCAGTTTAGCAAGGGTGCTTTTACATGCTGTACGATAGATGGTGTCACCGAAATCAAGTGTGGGGAGAATTGTAAGTTTAATGAGACTCAATTTAGCAGAAGAGGTGAAGGCATAACGGTGTCTGTAAAGAAAACCAAGTTTGGCCCGGACCTTAGCCTGTAACTGGGAGATGTGATGTGAAAAACTAAGCGTGGAGTCTAACCAGATGCCAAGGTATTTGTAGGTGGAGACATATTCCAGGATAGCTCCCTCACAGGTAGAGATGTTTAGTTGAGATGGGGAGAGGGGGGGAGCGCCCTTCCTGTGAAACCACATAGCTTTCGTCTTAGATGTATTGAGAGACAATTTCAGTAGAGAGAAAGCGTGTTGTACCCGGAGGAAGCTATCCTGGAGTGTAGCTTGGACATAGGAGGGAGATGGGCCGGAGGCATACAGGATTGTGTCGTCAGCATAAAGGTGAATGAAAGAATTACCAGCAGCTAGGGGAATGTTATTGATGTAAATGGAGAACAGTAATGGACCAAGTATTGAACCTTGGGGGACACCCTTGGTGACAGGGAGGGGGTGAGAGAATGAGTTGTCTTTTACTGGCTCAGTGTTTGAATCATCATAACTCTTTATTGTGAAACCGTTGATCGTAAACCAGTGATAAAAAAAAAAAGACAGATGTGAGAGAGCGTGTGTGGAGCTGCCTCCAGGCTGTTTCTAGTAGCGTGGTCAAGTAACGAGACTCATCTGGCTCTGAAAGTATTTGTTAAAGGGATAGTTCAATATTTTAGCAAATTGGCCCATTGCCATAATCCCTATAGTTTTAGGAGTAGGTTTGTTACCTTTAATTGTCAGTGCAAGCTGTTTTTAGAACGGCGGAGCAGAGCCGTGAGCTGCTCAGAGCTACGCTACGGAGGCTCATTATGGGATTTCTTGGTTTCCCTCATCAAACTCATCAAATACACAATCCAACAACTCCAAAACACTCTGGTGGACAAGTTGTGACCTGCACATTCACCACGCTATGAGATAATAACACAACGTTATGAGACGGGAGTTGTTTTAGAGGCAAATGCAGAGACTGCTTGCAGAAAAACTGCCCCCGAAGGGAACACGCATCAGCATCATGAATTTACCTCTAAAACGACTCTGTCTCATAACGTCCCGTTATTATTTCATAGCGTGGTGAATGTGCAGGTCACAACTTGTCCACCAGAGCGTTGTGGAGTTGTTGGATTGTGTATTTGATGAGTTTGATGAGGGAAACCAAGAAATCCCATTAGCCTCCGTAGCGTAGCTCTGAGCAGCTCGCAGCTCTGCTCCGCCGTTCTAAAAATAGCTTGCACCGACAATTAAAGGTAACGAACCTACTGCTATGACTATAGGGATTATGGCAATGGGCCAATTTGCCAAAATGTTGAACTATCCCTTTAAATATCTACCACACAGACACCGGGTCGGAGCTTACCTGTCCCGCCTCGCTGTGATGGTCGACCTCGGGCAGACTGGACGGCTGCTCGGAGGCAGCGAACGCCTGGAACTGGCTGAAGTCGGCGAAGTTCGGCTGCTGAGGAATCTGCTGGGGGGAGGTGGTGGCGAGCGCGGCCCCTCCCCCGGGCACGGCCTCGGCATCCACACGGTGGCCGGTGTGTGGCACTGACGTCTGTTAGGGGAGGGGAGAGGAGAGGAGAGGAGAGGGGAGAGGAGAGGAGAGGAGAGGAGATTTTGATTTTTAAAACCAAACTTTTATTATCAGTCCATCCTTTGTCACAAAACTCTATCAAATTCAGAGAACAGAAGAGAAGAGGAGAGGAGAGGAGAAGAGAGGAGAGGGGGAGAGAAGAGGAGAGGAGAGGAGAGGAGAAGAGAGGAGAGGGGGAGAGAAGAGAAGAGGAGAGGAGAGGAGAGGAGAAGAGAGGAGAGGAGGAGAGGAGGAGAGAAGAGAAGAGGAGAGGAGAGGAGAGGAGGGAAAAGAAGAGGAGAGGAGAAGAGAAGAGGAGAGAAGAGAAGAGGAGAAGAGAGGAGAGAAGAGAGAAGAAAAGAGGAGATGAGAGGAGAGGAGTGGAGTGGAGTGGAGTGGAGTGGAGTGGAGAGGAGAGGAGAGGAGAGGAGAGGAGAGGAGAGGAGAGGAGAGGAGAGGAGAGGAGAGGAGAGGAGAGGAGAGAAGAGAAGAGAAGGACAGGAGGAAAGAAAAGAAGAGAAGAAAAAAGGAGAGGAGAGGAGAGAAGAGAAGAGGAGAGGGGAAGAGAAGAGAAGAGAAGAGAAGAGAAGAGAAGAGAAGAGAAGAGAAGAGAAGAGAAGAGAAGAGAAGAGAAGAGTTTCTATCACTGAGCCCCAACATTTACTGATGTTAAAATTTACCAAAATAAAAGTCTCTTCAGTGTGTCTGACCTGTGTTGGCAGCGGTCGGGGAGGCACGGCGGGCGGGTACGCTATCGTCGAGGGCTGCGGCTGTCCCGTGGCCGAGGCGGCGGCGAAGGTTCGGTTCATGTCCAGAGACGAGGAGCGGGAGTGGGAGGGGTGAGGGCGGGGGGGAGGCGGGGGAGGGGCGACCACCTTCAGAGCCTCCGGGGACGTACCCGACTGAGACCTGAACACAACACAACACATGAATGAATGAATGAATGAATGAATGAATGAATGAATGAATGAATGAATGAATGAATGAATGAATCCCTCTGGAGTTAAAACACTCAAACCGACACAGATCTGCGAGATAACGATAAGAAGTCACTTCAAATGCTGCACTATGCACTCATTGATCCGTACTTATTTTACTGTGTTGAGGTATGGGGGAAACACATATAAAAGCACTTTACAAAAGATTTGCATTTTACAAAAAAGAGTCATAAGGATGGTTCATCATGCTGGGTACCTTGCTCATACAAATCGGTTGTTTTTAAAATCAGGTATTTTAAGATTTGAGGACCTAGTCAAATTCAAAACAGGTCAGATTTTGTTTAAAGCCTGGAATAGGCTGCTACCAATAAACATCCAAATAATGTTTATGGTCAGAGAAAGCATATATGATTTAAGAGGGAACTGTAACTTTAAACAATCTACCATCCATTCTACCCTGAAAAGTTTTAGCATCTATTTTTGTGGTGTTAAAATGTGGAATAGACTAGATGAGGATATAAAAATGTGCAATAACTTAAAACAATTTAAAAGTAAGTACAAACATACACTCTTGGACAGCTAAAGAACTTGACAGCTAATTTTACTCCTTTTATTTATAATCATGGTCTTATTTCATATTAAAGCAATATGTTTTTAATCTTCTGAATTGTATGGAACAACAGATGTATGACATGAATCACAATGTAAGGGGGGGCTGAACTTGATAAGCTTTGCTTCCTTCAGTTCAGCCCCTTCTCAAGGGGTTACATAGATTGTTTGTCTTTTGATGTGCTTGTTTGAGACAAATAAAAATCAAATCAAAAATCAAATCAAATAACCTACTAACAGTACTGATAACAATAAAAGTGTGGGAAAATATATCAAATATAAAATTGTGATGATCTATTAATTGGCAGTTTTTTTTTGATTAAAGGGGAACTATGCAAGAATTGCTAAGCCTCCTCCTGGCCATGTGCTTTTCTTTACAACAAAGCCGGCGAGAAATCAATGAATAGAGCGGTACATAACATTATATATCATTATGTGATGTTACGATGTGTTTATCTGTGTAGTTTTATCCGCCATAAACAAGAGATTACGGGTTACGGGGCGCGTTTGTGTCGCAGAGACGAGAGCTGGGACACCGGGTCGGAGGCTCTGATCTTGCAAGGTTGGTTTTTGGCCAAGAGACGCTACGTTGAAAGGCAGAGAGCCTCCGTTCTCCCTCGTAACAAGTTACATATCATTTATAAACCATAACAATTACTCCAAAGCTGTTTAAATAAGGTAAAAATGTAGCATAGTTAAGCTAAAAATCATGCATAGTTCCTCTTTAACTTAAGAAATGTATATAAAAACAACAGAGCTCATCGTGACGTCCTCAAATGTAACAGTCTTGTCATTTGAGAAACTGAAATCTTCAGTGTTCACTATTTTTTGCATGGTGGAAAATGATAGATTTTTTATGTTTTCTTGTCAAACAACTGCTTGGTTAATTAACAAATGGTTTCAGCACTGAACATGAGCATAAATATAAAGAAAGATTGTGAGAGAATATGAGAGCTACTGACCTTTGTCTTGTGATTGGCTCCTGGTCTGACGTGAAGGAGTCTGAACTGCTATAACCATCACCTCCACGGAGACAAACAAACACTTTGTTAACCTCCTGACTGATAGAAATCCTAACAATGTTTCACTCACCACACACATATATTCATAACATGGCAGGAACTTATTCATTAAAGGGATAGTAGCATTTTTTAAAAGTGGGGTTGTATGATCTACAAATAGCCCCCAAGTACTTTAATTGCAGTAGAAGACTCTCTGCACTCCTCCCATTAGCAACGCCAGCCCATAGCCCTGCCCAGAGATTTACAACATACATTGTTGTGAATGGAAAGGTCCAAATAAAAACTGTGTTTTTCCTGCACTTTGAGGGGCTGGAAAAAATTATATTATAGCGAACAATGGAACTGTGTATTTTTTTTTCAGGTAAAACCTCTTTTAGGCCGTGAAAATAGGCCGTTTCTTTGGGTCCATTCACAACAATGTATGTTGTAAATCTCTGGGCAGGGCTATTATGGGCTGGCGTTGCTAACGGGAGGAGTGCAGAGAGTCTTCTACTGCAATTAAAGTACTTAGGGGCTATTTGTAGATCATACAACCCCACTTTAAAAAAAATGCTACTATCCCTTTAAGATGAAAATACACATGTTTTACTACTTATAAACATAAAACTTCAGATTCAGTGTGCACTCGTCTCGTGCTGGAGAGACCGTCCTTTACTCACCTACAGTGTTAGCGGCTACAAACTTCATGGAGGCAGGTAGTTTGGCTTCTTCTGACAGTTCTGGGGGTTTGGCAAGTAGAGGACTGGTCGGGTGGTTGTGGTCTGAAAGTCAGAGGGAATAACAGGAGAAAAGTGTTGAGTAAATAATGTAAAATGTAAAACAGGTGACAGTCGCAGCGTCAATTCGACCACTGCGTGTTTATGAATAAAAGAAAAGTGTAGTTTGATCATATTTAATGACAGTTTCTGTTTACTGAGAACAAATAGCAGTGCTTTTAGGTTGGTATTATTATCTTTCCCATGTTGCAGACTCAGCCCAACACATGATGTGTAGGTATCCAGGGCCGTTGTATAGGGGAGAAAGGTGATGATAATTCTAGGGGCCCAGCGCCCAGTGGGGCCCATAAAAAACCCCAGTAGTCTAATCTTTGTATGACTGATTTATTCTGTGTAAGACCCTGACTAATACTCGTAGTACACTGTAAAAAAAACTCAACATCTTTCCAAGAATATTTGTCTTATTTCTTGTCCAAATGTCTCATTTCTAGTCAAAACTAATCTCTTTCCACTTAAAATAAGACTCATTACCTAAAATTTTACTTGTTTTTAGATCATTTTCACTTAAATTCACAATAAATAGAAAAATCTGCCAGTGAAAGTAAGTTTTTTGTGCTTGTAATAAGAAAGAAAAACTTGCTCCACTATCAGATTTTTTCTACTTATTCCAAGTGAAAATATGCTTGAAAGAAGTAAAAAGTGTCTAAAAACAAGCTACTTTTAATATGATGTGTCTTATTTTAAGTAGAATGAGATTTGTTTTGACTAGAAATTACATTTTGACTAGAAATAAGACAAATATTCTTGCTAAGATACTTGAGTTTTTGCAGTGTAATGCTGCATTAGCATCAAAACAAAGAAGGCTAAATAAAAAACGATAATACATACGTAGTCTAAGAAAAAAAAAGGAAAAGTTAGGGGGAGGGGCCCACTTTAGTATTCTTTAAGGGGGCCCAGAATTCCTAGCAACGGCCCTGTAGGTATCATATTGGTTTAAACCGCAATCGTCAGTGAGGTGAAGCTCCTAACATCGCAAACATATAATGACACAAATGACTACACTGTCTTTTATTTAATCATAAATCAGGATGGCGACAGTGGCTTCTTCTCACCGCTGCCTGTTCTCTTCAGCTCCATCTCCTGCATGTGGATCTTACTGGGCGTCATTCGGATGGGAACCGGGTGGACGATGGCCGTGTCCTGAAAGGACGGGGACAGAAAGGGAACAGGGTGAGACGGGAAGGTTTATGAAGGGAAGACAAGACGAGGTTCAGGGGCGGAGGAGTTCAGGAGTCGTCTCACAAGTAAAGGCTCTCTCTCATGAGTGTATCTATGTAAATATTATATACTATTCCCATTGGAAATTGTTTCACTGTGACTCCTGTGTGGACGCCGGCAGCTGGTAAAGTGAAATGTCACCATAATAACTGCATTTACTCAGAGCAATCAGGTAGAAGTTTGAAGTTTTATCTCATTCATTTTAATTCATAATGAGAGATTTTACTTTAAGTCAGTAAAAACTATATGATTAGTGTTACTACTTCCTTCTTAAAAACTTGACACAGTAACTATAATGATGCATTAAACTGCCCAACAACATGTAAAAATACACCATTGAAATGCTCCTTTTTTTATGAATCCATCAGTAATATAATATATAACACTCTAAAAACACACAATAGCCAATTTTCCCATGATCAAAGTTTTACAATTAGAACTTATTTTTGCCTTAGAAGTAGATTTTGCATGACAAAACTAAACTTTTGCCAAAGATAAAAGCTTATTTTGCATTATAAAAACATTTCTCCACTCATAAAACCTTATTATTACTTTTTTTTCTCTTTTGCATTACAAACAATTATTTTTTAATACCTTTACAGCATTTTTTTAAGTACCAGCAAGTGACATTTTCAATACAGGACTTTTAGATGCAATGATATATTTCATATCACAGTATAATAGCTTTTAATCAGCTAAAGGATTATCATATTTCTTCCCTGACAGCATGAGCCTCTTGGAAAAGCGTCTTGCTGAGATATTTCCACAAAAAGTCAGATCATCAATTTATCACTGAGAAAAAAAAGTAGCGGTTATGAATGAAACGGTCTGTCATTGTTTAGGTTCTTCTGCTCAGTGATTTTTTTACTTTGGGATTTCTGCCTAGAATTGCTGAGCACCTACAGCAATTTAAAAAAAGAAAAAAAGAAAAGATGCACACTCTTGCAAATTGTGGTTGTCAATGTCGCACTTTTCATCACATTAATTGTGCAGAGCCATTCCAGAGCCAGTTATTGCTGGAAGGAAGAAAAAATTCTGCCTGAGAGACAGAAAAAAAGATTTAAATAAAAAAAAGACAACGTAATTGGACAGAAAGTTCAACAGTAAAATGACAAAAAGCACCGCGCACATTTTCTTTTCTTTTTTTTTTTAAATACTTACAGTAATGACCATACATGGAAACATTTATCTGTCACAATCTGCAAGTGCACACTAGTGATTGGTGGATGTCACTGTAGGAAAAAAAAAAAAGGCGATGCCCAATAGAAGCTAAGCCAGCCAAATCACAACACACGCTGTCGACTGCTGATGCAGCGGACGGCATTTGGAAAAGAACATCATGCACAGACAGAGTGATAGAGTGACAGAGAGAGTGACAGATACAGAGAGATAGAAAGAGATGGAGAGAGAGAGAGAGAGAGAGAGAGAGAAAGAGAGATCCAGAGAGGGTTAATGTCTGTCCATTAATGGTGAAACCATGCATACTAAGTGATTGACTTACAGGGTCAGCTGGTGCAATGTTAGAGTCAAATTGGGTCAGAGTTTGTGAGCTGGAGGAGCGCTCGCTAAACGTCTCCCACTGCTGCAGGAGACAGGACAGACAGTGAGAAAAAACACGTCAGTCAGCCAGTGCAGTGACATCACACAATTACATCATCAAGTCCGCACAATGCGACATCACCGCTCGCTCGCTCGTCGAAACACGATGGGTGGAAACTTTAAAAAAAAAACAAAAAAAAAAAAACAGAACCAGACATCGCCTCGTGCGAGTCCGAGAAGTGACAGAAGTGAGAGAAAAAGGAGCTGGTGAATTATCAGTAATTATGTTTTTTTATTGATGATGATGAAGAGGATGGAGTTGCGATCAATTGGATGGTGGATGGTAGGCTTGGGCGGTATTACGGTAATACCGTATACTGCAGGTGTTTAAAAATAGCAACGGTATCAATTTCAATACCGCCATGAAAAAATGCAATGCACTTATACAGGAGATAAGGATTAAATATTAAATAAAAGTAATTTAATGTCTAAAATTGATTATATGTCCAGTAGCACTTATGTGTGGTTGAATTTTCAGTTAGTTTAATATGTTTTAGCCTACTTTTACCTAAGACCTGCTGTGTCTGCGTGCGTGTCATGACTTCCTGTATCTGGCCCTTCAAAATAAAAGCCCTATAGCCTTTCATATACAGTTCGGTCATATTGATTTTGACTTAATTTTGACAAGACAGGGCTCCAAATGTTTTGTTTTTTTTCCTGCGACCAATCGACCAATGAGATTTTGGTCTGCTACTGTTCAGCCCTAGTATTCAGTTTCTGAATGGTGAAGACACAAGCCAATGTTTGGTAATGCCACTTACGTCATCATTTTTAATTAGTCACGGTAATACCGTATACCGTGGTAAAATGTGGAGGAAGTTTGACGGTATCAAAATTTGGATACCGCCCAAGCCTAGTGGATGGATAAAGAAAAAGGCCAAACGTCGCCTGATTGATTAACCATGGGGCGATTATTTCAGATGAATCAAATGCAAACACAAGCAAAAGCAAACAGACGTGTGACACCACAGTACATGATGAATGTGTGTGCGTGTGTGTGTGTGTGTGTGTGTGTGTGTGTGTGTGTGTGTGTGTGTGTGTGTGTGTGTGTGTGTATGTGGGAACCTCGTTGCTCTGGTTCATCTCGGGCCAGGCCTGGTTGAGTGAAGGCATGGAGGGAGACTTGTTGGGGGTCACCTCCACCGGCGAGCCCGAGTATCCGACGTCGGCTGCCGGCTCGGGGACTTCTGTGGGAATAAAACCGAGACACGAGACGGATTCATGTACAGGTGCATCTCAATAAGTTAGAATATCATGGAAAAGTTTATTTATGTCAGTAATTCAATTCAAAAAGTGAAACTAATACATTGTATAGATCCATTACACACAGAATACAACATTACATGTCTTTATTTGGTAACACTTTATAATAAGTAGCCTACACACTATTAAGCATTAGTTAAGCATTTATACTGAATTCTTCATTTAAAAGACATAAATACTCATTAGAATGTAGTTTATAAATACAGTTAGTGCTTATCAGTGATGAGTCAAACATTTTTAACTGTGTTTATAAACTACATACTAATGAGTATTCATGTGTTATAAATGATGAATTCAGTATTTAATGCTTAATAGTGTGTACTTATAATAAAGTGTAACCCTTTATTCATTTAATTTCTTCTAATTGTAATGATTATGACTTACATTTAATGAAGACCCAAAATTCAGTATCTCAAAAAATATTAAAAAATATTACATTTTTAATATGGAAATGTTGCCCTTCAGAAAAGTATGTTCATGTATGCGCTCAATACTCGGTTGGTTGGTTAGTATGTACTGTATGTGAGCCTCAGATACATTTAACAACCCAACAGTTAACACAAATTAATAATAATTATCATTAGTTACTCAGCATCACTTTGGTTTTAGTGGCATAAAATATTCTGGTTGTGCAGTTTTCTTCATGTGAACATCCTTTATAAATTATACTTATTACCGCAGCTCTGTTATAGTTTAAAAAAATTCGTTCTTTAGTCTAAAAACCTTTTAATCTTCTTATTTTAGCTGATAGTGACAGGACAGAGAGGAAGAGAGGAGGTGACATGCAGCAAAGGGCCGTAGGTTGGACTCAACCACAGAGCCGCTGCACATTAGGATTTACTAAAGTTAAAGTGATACATGATCTACCAGCTAAAAGAATAATTTGACAACTTGGGAAATGTATTTAATTTAAATGGCTTTGATGCCAGAAGTCAGAGGAGACGGACGATCCCTCTCTGTAATATGAAGCTACTATCACCACCAGCAGGAAATGAGCTTAGCTTAGTTTGGAGGGAAACGGGTAAATTGACTCTGTGAAAAGGAAACAAAACGCCTCCAACCAGCACCGCAGCAGCTCACTAATCCTGACTCACATGGTGCCTTGTTCATTAATAAAAAGAGGGCAAAAAATACAACATCCAAAGAAGGCTGTGTGCAGGATTAAAGATTGCAAACTTAGAAAAAAAGGAACAGAAAGCCGCACACTGCAGAGGCTTTTTATGTTCTGCTAAATAAAAAGTTGAGGATTTCTTTCCCTTTTTGCCTTGTTTATTGCTAATTACTTATAAGAAACAAGATGTAAAGGTGGCATACATTGGCTTCATTCATTAAAAAGACTTTAGAAAGACATAATAGTAGCATCAGTTTTCTCATCTTAAAATATGTTAAAGCAGATATCAGTGGAATGTTTTTGTTAATATAAGTCCTAAATAGTCCTATTTTCCGTCAGCAATCACTTACATGAAGTATTTCAGCCTAAACACGAGTCTCTCCGTCACTCTGCTCTGCTGTAACCCGAGGAGAAAATTTTCCTTGTGGGATACAAGTGTTATCCAATGAGGGGAGAGAACGGCATGAAGGGCTGTGTGTGCAGCCAAGGGATGCGCGTGAATGTGGTGACGTAGCACGAGGACCAATTGATGCCTGACAAGGGCGGGGGCTGCTAACTCATGGTGCGTTCAAGGAAACTCGTACTTTGTGTTTTTCCTTCCTGTGAAGTCATACCAGTTCGATCTGGTACGAGTTCACGGGTCGGAAGTTACGAGTGGCCGTTATAGGGAACTTTCACAGACAACAGGACGGTAAAAACACGAGCTACGGGTTACCTGGAACGCTACCAAGTCGTAGTTGTGACTTGAAGCTGTAACTTACGGTTTCAAAAGCCTGCCTTGAACACAGCATTAGCCGAAACGGCCGTGCCGCTGTTATCTGCTTTAATAAAGAAAATGAAATTGTTGCACAACTCCTTGAAGCACAGGTGGATTTGGTGCAGAATCTGCTGCAGAAAAACAAAGCTTTCACTTTTTCTAAACTTAAAAATGACACATTGCAGCAGGAGAGAAAAACAAAAGCTTCTGAAAACTCATCTGTGTTACTGGGTGGAGTTACTGGGGGCAGTGGGGAGAGGGGGGGGGCTGAGGCTGCTGTGGTGGGGGTGGAAACACAAAATTACCGGAGCTGCTGATCCAGTTACATCAGCACACACTGTGATTATCTGCACTTTCATTGATATTTTAACCTCTGCCCTTCAGAGGATATAATATTGAACAGCAGCAGTTTTTGGCCGGCGCGCTAACGAACAACGATAAACAAACACTCTGCAGTTATTACATTTGTCCAAACACAGCTAAAAGGACGAAACCTGAAACACCACCAACTGTTTTTGTTTCCTGCCACAGAGAATTGTGTGCATCGTGTGTGTTGTTGTTTACTCTGCTGTTCTGCCATTATCTAAAAATATATTAACAAGTTAATATTGTTATTGTCTCTCGGCTGCTCCCACGAGGCCTCGCCACAGCACAGATCAACCATCAGTACATTTGATTTGGTTTAGGTTTTACACCAGATGCTGTTTCCTGACAACCTCATCATGCTTAATGAACATGCTAATAATGGCTCGCAGCTAATGAGGCCACGTCATGTTTTGTTGTTGCTCTTTGTCCTGCTTTTTGGTTTAATTTCGCATGTATACTACGATGATATATTTATTTTGCTTACATAATTATGGATTTGTATTTTTTTGGGAAAATAAATTAACAAAAAAATAATAAATTCAGGGGTCCGGGCCTTTTCTGCTGCAGCCCCTCGACTCTGGAACAGCCTGCCAGAAGCCATTAGAAAAGCCGACTCTGTTGAGGCTTTCAAGAAGCTCCTTAAGACCCCATTTCTATGTTTTGGCTTTTAATTAGCACTTAATCTGTTTTTTCTATAATGCTGGGATTTAAAAATTTAATAATTTGTATCTCTTCCTTTGATTAATTGAAGTGTATGATGTTGTTGCGTTGTATTGATGTTGGTTTATGCCTATGTGACCTGTTGACTGTGAAGCACTTTGGTGCAAATGCTCTTTGCTTTTAAAAGGTGCTATGTACTGTAAATAAATTAAACTTAAAAATAAATTAAACTTAAATTTGAGGGGACGTCATGTTATAAAAAGGCAGCAGCACATCATGGAGAGAGCTCAGCACAGCTACAACCATAATACAGACAGGTTCTGCTCGCTCACTGCAGTGCCGTCACCTGACAGGTTTTATGAGACCTGAGGTTGAGAAATTAGGGAAGGGAGCAACCAACAGAGAGAGAGAGTGTGTGTGTGTGTGTGTGTGTGTGTGTGTGTGTGTGTGTGTGTGTGTGTGTGTGTGTGTGTGTGCGTGTGTGTGTGTGTGTGTGTGTGTGTGCGTGTGTGTGCGTGTACCTGCTGAGTCATCCAGGTCAATCAGCTTTGGCATCAGGCTCTCAGGCAGCTTCTCGGGGAGGTCGTAGCCATTCTTCCTGGCCACAACCAGGTGGAAAGCAGCACAGAACTCGTCCAGGGTCAGCGCTCCGTCTTTATCAAAGTCTGACAGCTCCCTTCAGAAAAAAAAAAGAAAAGAAAAAAAAAAGACACACACATTACAAACCAGCCTTGTTCATTAATAAAAAGAGGGCAAAAAGTACAACATCCAAAGACGGCTGTGTGCAGGATTAAAGATTGCAAACTTAGAAAAAAAGGAACAGAAATCCGCACACTGCAGAGGCTTTTTATGTTCTGCTAAATAAAAAGTTGAGGATTTCTTTCCCTTTTTGCCTTGTTTATTGCTAATTACTTATAAGAAACAAGATGTAAAGGTGCCATGCAGTGGCTTCATTCATTAAAAAGACTTTAGAAAGACATAATAGTAGCATCAGTTTTCTCATCTTAAAATATGTTAATAAAGAAAATGAAATTGTTGCACAGCTCGTGGTGGATTTGGTGCAGAATCTGCTGCGGAAAAACAAAGTTTTCACTTTTTCTAAACTTAAAAATGACACATTGCAGCAGGAGAGAAAAACAAAAGCTTCTGAAAACTCATCTGTGTTACTGGGTGGAGTTACTGGGGGCAGTGGGGAGAGGGGAGCTTAAGGAGCTTCTTGAAAGCCTCCCAAAAGTGAATTTCAGCTGTGTTTGTTGAAAGTATCAAAGTGCACACGGCTCCATCATACTAGTAGTGACGAGTCCTGCTGGAAAACAAGCTGTGACAACTGAAATTAAGGTTTTACTCCTACGCAAACGACTCGAGCCTGCAAGAACGGTAATGTGAGCCGACAACTGGTTTTTGATATGTAGTAATTAAATGTGTAATTATGCAGGAGCATGTTATTCCCCTTCAAGACAAAGGGCAGGCAGGTTGGATCGTCCTGCTCAGTCTGTAGCAGCTCAAGAAGTCACGGATCAACTGTTAACTATTGATTAAAAAGGTGCACAGATGTTTACAAAACTATTAATCTCTGACTGTAAACTCACCAAATATGTGAAAGCTCTAAAATCGGTAGTTTTGATTTGGTGAAGAACTCTTTAGCAGCTGAACCTGGAAACAGAAAAGTAAAGGATTCAGTTGGTTCATAATTTGACAGTGAGCTTGTGTGTGTTGTTTTTGTCTTGTTTTTTATGTGTCTTCCTACCAGGTATGAAGCCGGTGAGGTCCGGCTGTATGGTTTTGAACTGGTTAATATAATACTGTCTCTGCTCGTCCGTGATCTTCCACGGATCGTCGTAGCCGCTGGACTGTCGCTGGATCTCGTTGGTCATCGCTGCCGAGGCCACTGTTCGTATCGTTGTGCTTTCCTGTGTGCAGAAAAATCACAAGATAAGAAGGTGAAGGTTTGGGTCAAATTTGTATCCATTCAGGAGGCTACAACACTTTTACAATCACCTTTAAGAGTTTTTACAGTGTAAAAACAAGTTTTTCCATTGAGTTAATTTAAAGGGATAGTTCAACATTTTGGAGAATTGGCCCATTGCCATAATCCCTATAGTCGTAGCAGTAGGTTCGTTGCCTTTAATTGTCGGTGCAAGGTGTTTTTAGAACGGCAGAGAATTCACCACGCTTTGAGATAATAACAGAACATTATGAGACGGAGTTGTTTTCCAGGTAAATTCATGCAAAGCCGCTGATGCGCGTTCCCGTCGGGGGGCAGTTTTTCTGCAAGCAGTCTCTGCATTTACCTCAAAAACAACTCAGTCTCATAATGTTCCGTTATTATCTCATAGCGTGGTGAATGTGCAGGTCACAACTTGTCCACCAGAGAGTTTTGGAGTTGTTGGATTGTGTATTTGATGAGTTTGATGAGGGAAACCAAGAAATCCCATTAGCCTCCGTAGCGTAGCTCAGAGCAGCTCGCGGCTCTGCTCCGCCGATCTAAAAACAGCTTGCACCGACAATTAAAGGTAACGAACCTACTCCTAAAACTATAGGGATTATGGCAATGGGCCAATTTGTCAAAAATGTTGAACTATCCCTTTAACAAGTTTTTCATTTAATTAATTTAACAAGATTTGAGTTTCATTAAACCGAAATGATCCTGAGAACCAGGACCATGTGGGACGGACCAGACGTCATCAGATCCCAACCTCTGAGCAAAAACATGTTATTTAGCTCCGAATGACAATTCCACAAATGAAATAACTTGATCTCAGAGGCTGAAACGCGGCACGACGTCTAAAATTAGCGACTGGGTTACAGGGGCCTTCACAGTTTCTTGATTTGCCTGAGCGGTGTCACACAAGCTGTGGGAGATTCAATCTCGCAGCTCTGATCTAAAACGCTGGCTCATGTCTGAAGCGACGCTTAATGTTGTCACGGCGTCTTTCTGTCTAATGAAAGAGGTTGATGATATTTACCATCATGATCAACACAGATTTCATAATATTATGCAGAGCCACTCATAACCTCCTAATCTAAATTAATTACTTATTATATCATCTCCTGTGGGTCACTGCTATAAATGGCTATAAACAGACGCCTGATTGTTTTAGCATTGTAACAAATGATGAATGTGCTGAAAATTGGCCTGAAACGAAGAGCAGGGGACTGTTACTGTCATTCGTTGTGAAAACTGAGACTGTGGGTGACGCTATAGTTTCCCCACCTGGACTGACGAGGGATGCATGGCGGGGAGCGTGCTGGATGGCGGCGTGTCTGCTGTGAAACTGACCCAACTTTCCTGGCCTGGAGGGGGAGGCGAGTGGGACGGCCACATGCCTTCACCGGGCACCGGACCTGCAGGGAAGACACACGTTAATTATACTGTAACTAATGAACATTGTAGGGATGTCATGATTACTTGTTTTCACAATTAATTACGATATTAAATGCCACAATTAATTAATCGTAAAGATTTCCAAATACTGTCACTTTCCAAAAAAGATTATGTTGGAAACACAGAGGCAGATGTGCACCAAAGTGAAGGTAAATGTAAGAAATACTGGTCCATTTACTTAACATAACATACGATTGGTAGGAATATAAATGTTAGCAAGTCATTTGTGCTAAAAAAAACAAACAATGATAAACTTAAATATTTGGTATAGATGGCAATTAATGACTTGAATATTTAAAACACTTCCCCTGCAGGATTAATGATTGGTTAATGGTTATACATTAATAGTAGAGACTTAAAATATTTAGTGTAAATAATTAGTAATGTAATTATATTTTGACTGTATTTGATTTTACACATTCATATGATCTAAATTAATTAATGCATAATAATCACGATAATCGTAATACCGTGATTATTTCTCTGACAATAATCGTACAAAGAAAATCTATAATCGTGACATCCCTAGACCATTGTCTTGGTTGATCAATTAAACATTTGTCCATAATATAATTAAAAAAAAAACATTTGTCCATAATATGCCTAATATTCTATGGAAAGTAACATGAGGTAAAACATTTTCAAAAGCCTGAAGAGACCAACTTTGAGATCAGTCGTGTGCAGTTCACTCTCATGTGTGGCACAGAAAAGCTCTGATTCCTCACATCTGGAAACAGCAGATGTTTCATTTGCTTTTATATTAATTCAGCAATTTTTCAATTGACATTTTCCCAATACTCTTCTTTTGTGATTTCATCCCTGACCACACATCTTGTGCTGACTGAAGGAGGACATGCCAGCGTCATGTGATGTCCGCTTTGTTCCCCTGATGACTAACTGCAGTAACTAGCTTTCTCAGCAAACACCATTAACAGTACGTACTGTACAAGCTGCGAGCGAACACACACAGTTTGCTTCCTCACTACAATCAAAACAAGTGCCAACTTTTCTGCCACTTTTTTTTTTATCATGAATATTTCTATATCCTGTGCTCCAGAGACTGAAAAGCTCCACGCTTCTTTGTTGTAGCCACAGAATCAAAAGGTGTTAGTATTTAATTTAAAAGTTCTCCTCTCCCACTAAAAAGAAGTGAATGTTATAACATTTTTCCTAATAATTTTAACTCAGGATTACATCAATGATTTCATTTTTCATCATGAATGAATAAATTAAATACTTCTTTTCAATTAAATTCAATTGAATTGCCGGGCTCATAAATCACTCAAGAAATAGCACAAAAAAAAAAGTGTAAGCATCTTGCTTTGATTCAATAGACAGAAAATCTGAAACACTGGAGAAACTTCAATCAGGAAATGTGTGTATTTTTTCCAGAAAAAAGAACACTGCTTACAAGTCAAACTAGTATATTTCTTATTGATTAACTGCTTAATGCTGGTTTAATTCAAAGAAGATGCTGGCATCAGTGGCATGTCAGCTAAATGAGTGGTAGACAAGAAAAAATATCTGGCGTCTAGACATGAGCTGAAACTTTTAGCTATTTGTTTGCAACAAATTAGACCATGACTTTTTTTTTTTCATAAATGCACAGAACAAAAAATTTAATACACACAAGACATAATATCAATCAAACCTTCGAACATCTAACACGGCTAGTAGGCTACTCTCCAGACTAAAATCTGAATATTGGTCCTTTTTGGCCAAAGTAATGATAACAATAACAAACACTTCCAACTCCGCCAGCCCTCGGTTAATGGCGTTAAAATGACTTCAGTCTTTGGACACAATCCTCAAATGACCAGGTTTACTGATCAATTCAATTCTTAAACAAATCAACAACATTACAAAACTGATCATATTGACACCAACCAGCGACCAATGCAAACAGAACTGACAAACTTAAAGCAGATATCAGTGGAATGTTTTTGTTAATATAAGTCCTAAATAGTCCTATTTTCCGTCAGCAATCACTTACATGAAGTATTTCAGCCTAAACACGAGTCTCTCCGTCACTCTGCTCTGCTGTAACCCGAGGAGAAAATTTTCCTTGTGGGATACAAGTGTTATCCAATGAGGGGAGAGAACGGCATGAAGGGCTGTGTGTGCAGCCAAGGGATGCGCGTGAATGTGGTGACGTAGCACGAGGACCAATTGATGCCTGACAAGGGCGGGGGCTGCTAACTCATGGTGCGTTCAAGGAAACTCGTACTTTGTGTTTTTCCTTCCTGTGAAGTCATACCAGTTCGATCTGGTACGAGTTCACGGGTCGGAAGTTACGAGTGGCCGTTATAGGGACTTTCACAGACAACAGGACGGTAAAAACACGAGCTACGGGTTACCTGGAACGCTACCAAGTCGTAGTTGTGACTTGAAGCTGTAACTTACGGTTTCAAAAGCCTGCCTTGAACACAGCATTAGCCGAAACGGCCGTGCCGCTGTTATCTGCTTTAAGTAATGTAATCTATGGAGCACGGAACATAAACTCAGCACAGAGCAGCTCGTGCGGGACAGGAAATCGTGTACAAAACGCCCGATTCATTTTCAAAATAAAATACACCGTGTTTACGGCGGATCATATTTTCCGCACTACACTTTGAAAACGTTGTAATGGGCTGAGCCCGGCCTGAAGTCAACAGGTCGGAGGTTTTCAGACACCATTTCACCCTGTTGACACCATGAACGAGGAGATACTGATTGCAAACTCACAAAACAGGCAGATCAACAGGTCAGCACCGAGTTGTTGCACGCGACCGGGAGTTTTGGGAGACCAAAACTGAAAGTTCTTAAAGGACAATTCCAGGCGAATTCAACTCGGGGGTGCATTTTCATATCATTTTAGGTCTAAAAGAAGGAATCTGAAGATTTTCAGTTTAATCGCTCCTGTTTTGCGGTAGTTGCGTCTGTCCCCGCATCGCCACGGCAGCAATGAATGGGAGTGGATGTAAGTTCCGCTGTTTAGGCTGTTTTTTTCCACAGACAGCGTCAGATGGCGACTCAAACATGCACCGAGAAGTTTATTTACTTCAAGCAAGCCGACATGTTTGTAAAACTAGATCTAATTCAAAGTCTCCCGGAGTCTCGCGTGAGACCCAGTTGCCGTGCTGGTGTATTCAGGCGCAGTAGGAGCTACCGTTTGTGTCGTAAACACAGGAATATCAACTCTTGACTTGCTTCAAGTGTACATTTTTTTGAGTCGCCATCTGACGCTGTCTGTGGAAAAAAATTGCGGCTTTGAGGGCTGGAAACAGCCTAAACAGCAGAACTTACATCCACTCCCATTCATTGCTGCCGTGGCGATGCGGGGACAGACGCAACTACCGCAAAACAGGAGCGATTAAACTGAAAATCTTCAGATTCCTTCTTTTAGACCTAAAATGATATGAAAATACACCCCCGAGTTGAATTCGCCTGGAATTGTCCTTTAAGTATTGCTTTAAACTAAACTTAGTAATAACGCACTAAATATGGCTGTTATTAACTCATTGAGTGCCGCGCTCCTTTCCAAAGTTTTAGTCAAGTGTACCGGCAAATTAGACCATATTTGACTTTTTATTTTAGAGCCATAGTGTATTCTATATTATTGCCACCAACACATACTGTAGCTCATTTGAAAGGTTTAACTTTATCCTTCAAATGGCCACAAACCGTTTGTTTCTACGTGCCTCCGTTCCTGAGAAAAGTCAAGCTAAACATGGCTGGGTTTCACCAAAATCCCTCCTTTTTTTCTAGAAAAGGAGATAGAGCGTCTTTTCTGAAAGGTGCGCTGTTTGTGTCTGTCGCTCTTCTGACACTCGCATTTCTGGATCAAAGGGCTCGTATAAGATAAATATACACAACAATTGTTGTTCTATTCACAAAACCACCATCGGGGGCGGGGGGGGCGCCACTAAACAACAATAACACAGACGCACCGTGCCGTGTCACAGCCTCTCGCCGCGGAACGTGAGGCTCTGCCGGCCACAGCGGCTCGCGAACACCGGTCCCGCCGGTGGTCGCGGTCCGTCTGTGGTACGGGTCGGTGGTGCCGGTCTGCTTTGGTCCAGAGACCATCAGATTTTACCGCGGGAGGACTTTGGGGAGGACACGGTGTTGCTCCAGATGAAGACCGGGCGAGACAGTGGGCTGAGAGCTTCCTGGTTCAGCTCCCAGCTGCTGCAGCCTCGCGGGTGAGAGCGGAGCAGCAGCGGAGCAGCTGCGCTGCATCTGCATGCAGAACTCCGTTTGCAGAAGCTGAGTTATGATAAAAACTTCCAGATCATGAGCTGTCATGTGACTTTGATCGTCATCTATTTCAGTTCTCCTCGTCGTAGAGTCCCCAAATTTACATATAATGTGTATTAAAGTGTCTATTTTCATAATTTAAAAAAAAAGCAAAAAACGAAAAATTTCGTTTTTGGCACTCAACGCATGGGAACGAAAAACGAGAAATTACGTGGTTGGCACTCAATGAGTTAAGAAACTACCAACGACCAGCAGCAGCAGGTGAGAGGTCGTTACCTGTTTGTGGTTCTCTGAACTGCGTCCACACAGCTCCAGTCGCCGCGGCCACCGGCACGCCCGCCACCACCACCGGCCCCACCGGACCCACCGGGCCGACCGGACCCACCGGGCCCACCGGCTGTCGTTCTGCGTTTCCTCCGCTGTGCTGCCGCTTGTGTTTCCTCCAGGAGTGAGGGGAGGTGGGGGGAGACTGGTGAGGGGAGACCACCGGGGACGTCGGCTCGGGCTGGTGATGGACAGAAACACACGATCAAACACACGAGAAGCATAATGCAGATATATATATATATTAGGGATGTCACAATTACTTGTTTTCACAATTAATCGCGGTATTAAACGCCACAATTATTTAATCGTAAAGATTCCTAAATACCGTCACTTCCCAAAAAAGATTATGTTGGAACCATATTGGCAGATGTGGCGCCAAAAGTAAAGGTGTATGCACAGATACTGGTCCATTTAACTAACGTAACATTGAATTGGTAGGAATTTAAATGTTAGCGTGTCATTTTTAATTTAAAAAAAAGCAAAACAAAACAAAAAATGATTAAAATAAACGTAAACATTTGGTATAGATAAGAATTTATGACCTGAATATTTCAAACATTTCCCCTGGGGATTAATAATTGGTCCTATATTAATAGATACTTGAAATATTTTGTGTAAACAATGAGTAATGTAATTATATTTTGACTATATTTGATTTTACACATTCATAGTGTTGTGAAATTAATTAATGCATAATAATCGTGATAATCGTAACACCGTGATTATTTCTCTGACAATAATCATACCAAGAAAATTTATAATCGTGACATCCCTGATATATATTAAAAAAAAGAAGAAAAAAAAAAAGAAGAGAGCGTTTCAGTAAACTGGTTTGAATTACAACGGGCAGCCGTGCGATTCATCTCACTCGTCTTATCTGACACACAGAAGCTGCAGTTTGCTGTGTCACCACCGCCGCCGTCTTACTATGAGCTCTCCATCTTGAACATGCCACATTCGAGCCAATAAAAGCCGCCGCAAATTCGTCCCTTCATCTGATATGGGGACGTTCAAGCAACCGCAAAGTGAGCATTTCACAACAGATGAAACTAGATAAGAGATGAGGAGGAAGTCTATATAGTAACTCAGAGGTAAAGAGAAAAAAAAAAACTTCAGATGGTATTTTGAGTTAAAAGCAATCAAACGTACACAGGAAAAGACACAGGAAATGCAGCAGTTTTCCAGCAGCATATCTCTCTAGTAGCTGCTGCTGCTTTCAGCTGTGGCAGGAAATCAAATGTGTGTAAAGATGCTGCCCAAAAGACAAGACAATAGAAAACATCCATATTTAATGCAGTTGTTGCAGAAGTAACAGTGGGAAAAGAAAGCAACTTCGAGCCTAAACCCATACTTTTAATTTGCCGTCTGTACACATACAAAGGATTTTACGGATTAAAGGTAAGAAACAGAGCGTAGAGATAAAAAGATGGGAAGTCCTGGCAATAACAAAAACTTAGGATGAAGATTCAATATAGTAGTTTATTGTTTGTTTGTTTTTGGTTGCTGTAGAGGGAATTACTTAATCATTTATTATGGTTTGGGTAAAGATCAAAAGGTATGATTATGAGTTCATTACATTCATGACGCTGACTTTTGTCTCTCCCTCTTCCTCTTGGAAAGGAAAAGGGGTAATTTAAGTTTGAAGGTTGAACAATTTGACACTAATTTCTGACTGTTGGACGCCTCGTGTGACCTGCAGCCTGCTCCGTTGGATCATGGATAGAGGAGGGACATTGTTCTTTCTCTTGTTTTTTTTGTTTAGTTTTTTGCCTACTGGCTATTGTGTGTGCGTGCGTGTGTGTGAATGTGTATGTGTGTGTATGTTCGTCATCCCCTGTCATTTCCCTGGAGTTGCAGAGTGGGGTTTAGAAATCATATGTAAGATGCTCTTAAATACTGGGGTTATAAAATCATATGTCAAGTTCTAATGCCATAAGGGTTGTCAGTTGGAATATTAATGGAGTCTCCAATAAAGTTAAACGTTATAAAATAATTTCACATCTGAAGTCTCTCTCATGTGATGTAGCCATGCTACAGGAGACCCATTTGAATGAAAATGAATCGTTAAAATTAAAGCAAAGATGGGTTGGCCAGGTATTCTCTGCGCCAGGGAATGGAGCATCAAGAGGCACAAGTATTCTGATATCAAAAAAAATATCCTTTCATCATACTGATGTGATTGTGGATAACAGTGGCAGGTATATCATAGTATCTGGTATTCTTCAACACAGAAAAATTACACTCATAAACATCTATGCCCCTAATTCTGGGCAAGTTGAGTTCCTTTCAAAGTTAGCTCTTCTTGCATCAAAGTTTGTGGGGGATCCTATTCTACTTGGTGGGGATATGAATCTGGTAAATAATCCACTGTTAGATCGTTCAAGTCGCCCCCTACCGACAGATGCTGCTCTCTCCACTGCTTTAGATGAGCTTCAAAGGCTGTTGGGGGTAACTGATGTTTGGCGATGTGTAAACCCACTCTCTCGTGAGTATACTTTTTATTCTAGAGTACATAATTCGTACTCTAGAATAGATTACCTGCTCCTGTCAAACTCAATAACAGAAAATGTGATAAATTCAGAGATTCACACCATCTTAATCTCAGATCATGCTCCGATCTCTGTTACATTTTCACCTTGCTTTAATGTGCACAAAACAAAACAATGGAAGTTTAATAACATGCTTCTATGGGACAAGAAATTCGTTGCTATGATTAATGTAAGAATATCTGATTTTTTTGAGATGAATATGAACTCTGTTGTATCCGTTCAGACAGTTTGGGAGGCTTTTAAAGCCACATGTAGAGGTTGGTGTATTAGTTATAACTCTGCAAAACACAGAGAAAGAAGTCAAAGAAAAAATGAATTGATGTTAGAGCTAAAGAACCTGGAAATGCAGCATATGAGAGATCCTAATGATCAGAAATTAAAAACAATGGTGTTACTCACGAGAACAGAGCTACAGTCAATTATACATGAAGAAACCTCTACTGCATTATATAAACTGAAGAGGAAACATTTTGAAACAGGCGACAAAGCTGGCAGAATGCTCGCACTAAGATTAAAACAAATTGAGAGTAACTCATCCATAACGGCTATAGATGATCAGAATGGATCTTTAGTATGTGAGCAGAAAGAAATAAACCAGGCATTTCAAGAATATTACTCAAAGTTGTATGAATCAGAATGTAGATTTAATCCTGATACGATTGATGACTTTCTTAGAAGTGCACCTCTCCCCCAGTTGAAAGAGGACGAAAGGACATATCTGGACAAATATGTCCAGGAACTGGAGGTTAAGGCAGCCATTAAAGCTCTCGCTGCTGGTAAAGCTCCAGGTCAAGATGGGTTTAGTGTTGATTTCTATAAGTGTTTTCAGGAAGTATTATCTCCATTCTTGACCTTGTTGTACAGGGATATTATTGCAACTCAATCCATGCCCCAAAGTATGAATATGGCTGTTATCTCGCTATTGCCAAAACCGGGCAAAGATCACACGAAAATGGGCAATTTCCGCCCCCTAAGTTTGTTAAATAACGATTATAAAATCTTCGCTAAAACTCTTGCAATGCGTCTGGAGAAAGTCATCTCATCACTAATCCATCTGGACCAAGTTGGTTTTATTGCTGGTCGTTATTCTGCCCATAATATGCGAAGACTGTTCCATGTAATGTCAGAGGCTGCATCTCTTCAACATCCTGCAGTTGCAATTTCTCTTGATGCTGAGAAAGCATTCGACCGGATAGAGTGGTCTTATCTGTTCCATATTCTGACTAAGTATGGCTTTGGACCAGTATGCATACAATGGATTAAGGCCCTCTACCACAATCCGGTCGCATGTGTCAAAACTAATGGTTTAATCTCACCCCCTTTTCACCTTTTTAGATCCACCAGACAAGGCTGCCCAGCCTCCCCAGTTATTTTCACTCTAGCACTTGAGCCTCTTGCCTGTGCTATCAGGAAAAATCAGAGTATAACAGGTATTAAACTTTTTGATTATGACTTTAAAGCTAATCTCTACGCGGATGACATTTTATTGACATTGTCTAGACCTGCTCTTTCTGTGCCCCATCTGCTTAAACTAATCAGTGATTTTGGTGTGTTTAGTGGTTACAAGATCAACTGGTTAAAGAGCGAGGCCATCGCCCTCAATCGTCTCACACACTCAGGTCATTTGAGTTCAACACCTATTGTTTGGAAAACCGATGGTATGCGATATCTTGGTGTTAATATTATATCCCCGATTGATAAAATTTTTGAGTTAAATGGCCCCAAATTATTGAAAACTGTGAGGGACGATCTGAACAGATGGACAAACCTACCTTTATCACTATGGGGGAGGGCAGAAGTGCTCAAAATGAATGTGCTCCCACGATTAGCTTTTCTGTTTTCCGCCATCCCATTAGAAGTCCCCCAGAGATGGTTCAGAGAAGTTAACACACTATTTTCTTTATTTTTATGGAAAGGTAAAAAACCTAGAATAAGTCTGAAAAAATTATCTATCCCCAGGAAAAAGGGTGGACTAGGGATACCAGACATTCATACTTATTATTTGGCGTACAATGGTATTTATCCCCTATTCTGGGCGTATGAGAAGGAGCAGGCAGCTATGGGTAGCTGGAGATGGCTGGAGCAGAAACTTGTCGAGGTGAATTATAAGAATGTCTCCTTAGCCTCACTCTGGTATCACACCAAATGTAATAAAATCATAAAGAATCCCATAGTTTCATTCTCGTGTAGAATTGTCAATGAAATACACAAACAACTTAAAATTAATGGTTTAGTTTTACCTTCATGCCCCATATGGAACAACCTAGCACTAAAGGCCGGTGGAAAACCTATTAGTAATGAATCATGGCAAGAAAAAAGCATCACCAACCTAGGTCATATCCTGGGAAGCAGCGGAGAGATGCTCTCCTTCGATGAACTCAGGAGGAAATTTGGTTTGAATGACTCGGATATATTCCAGTACATTCAAATTAAGTCCATCATGCAAAGCTTTGCAAATATCTTATTAGCAGATAATGACTCTTTTGATGTTAAGTTCAGGGATGCAGTCTCTGGCAGTGGAAAGGTTTCTAAAATCTATAAACTGTTATGTTGTACTTCATCTTGCATCTTTGCTAAAGGTATAAAAGCACAATGGGAGAAAGATTTGGGCATACATTTAACATCAGAACAATGGGAAACTATCCTGAGCCGCTCAAATAATCTTTCAAAATGTGTCAGGTATAAAATCATACAAATTAAGATTCTGTTCAGATCCTATATCACTCCACATAAACTTAAGAAAATGAATAATGGTGTTACAGATAAATGTTGGCATGGGTGTGGAATGAATGGAACTCTTATCCACTTACTGTGGCACTGCCCAGAAACACAGACATTTTGGTTAAAAATCAGAGATTATCTATGTAAATTATTTAAAATCAACTTTCCTTTAGAACCAGCAGTGGGTCTTCTAGGAAAACAAATAGAGGGAGCAACCACAAAAAAAATTCAATATTTATTAGACCTAGCCTTCCTTTCAGCTAAACGGTTAATCCTTATGAACTGGAAAGTGAAGAAACCAAATTGTTTTGATATAGTTAACTGGCAGAAGGACTTTCTGGAACTTGTTTCTATGGAACAAGCTGCTTCTGTCCTGCAAGATCTGGGCAGTGATCACACAGATTCTCTGAGTCAAATCATGTCACTCCTGAAAGAAAATCAAATTGATGAGGATATATCCTGATACAACACTGACAATGATGAGCCATTTTGTTCACTCTTGTTTATTGAAATTTTATTTAGTTATTTACTATTATTATTGCTGTTGTTATGGTTTTTTTGGTGGTACCTGTCATATTACTCCAAAGAAAGAGGGGGAAAAAAAAATAAAAATGTATTATTATTTTAATTTTATTTTTATATATTTGTTTTTTTCTCTTCTCTTTTTCTCTGAAGAGATCCTCTCGCGCTATTGGTGGAGGAGAACAGGATTAAATGTTTCCTAATGTTAAAATGTTGCATTTCATTGTGAGCGGGCAGAATGATGCTTCAATGTATCCCTCTCAGCACTCTCTGTGTGGTGCCCGGTCCTGGTGGGTTATGTCTCCAGCCCCGCCAGTCTCAGAACGGGACCACTCCGTGTGTGTGTGTGTGTGTGTGTGTGTGTGTGTGTGTGTGTGTGTGTAGTTGGGGTGACTCATGAATGTATTCATGAACTTTCATTCATGTTTTGTCTTTTTTTTTTTTTCTTTTTTCTCTTGTTGTTGTTGTTGTTGTTGTTGTTGTTGTTGTTGTTGTTGCTGTTGCTGTTGCTGTTGCTGTTCCTGTTTGTTATCTTTGTTGTTCATTATGTAAAATAAAAAAGAAACTATAATAAGAAAAAAAAAAAAAAAAAAAAAAAAAAAAAAAAAAAATCATTTATTATTGAGTTATGATATGAATTTATGGTGCGTGTATAAGAGATATGTAGTACGATGCACATAACTGTTTATATGCAGGGTATATACACAAATCTTTGAGTCAATTTACTACCATTTAATACCTTTTTTCACTACCTTCAGATTTTTTTTAATACCACCACGACATCGAGTTGCACCAAGTATCAATCAGAAAGATTTTATGACATGTACATAGATTTTATCATCCAACACTTACTTACATCATTACCATTACCCAGGAGACTCGGTTGCACAACAGGGCATCATCCATAAGTCATCAGGAACATTTGATCAAAAATAAAATATCTTATCATGCCTTTCTCAATCACCAGCCTCTCTCCCCTGATCCCACCCTCACCTGCCCCCCTCACTCACTCACCTCACTCCACCTCCCTCCCTCCCTCCCTCACCCAGTTTGCCTCGCTCCGTCTTCCTTCCTCACCTCCCTCCCTCACCCAACTCACCTCACTAACTCTTTAAATAAATACCTGGTTCTGTCTCTACCGTCACAGAACACAGTGGTAGGCCATATATATGTTTTTTTTTTTTTACATCAGTGTGAAAAGTTTCAACAATGTCCGCACATCTGCACCGTCGGTCTGTGTCTCACGTGCGTTCCATCTGACCTCAGCTCTCAGTAGAAGCTGCAGCTGCTGCAGGTGTCTGTATCTGTAGCGCTTCGGGGCTTCCTGCCCTTTCAAACGGAGCAGACCCGGACCCGGTCCGACTAAACACCGGGCTGGCGGTAGAAGGTTCATGGAGCTGTGAGCCGCGAATGCATGAAAAAAGAGCACATCGGATGTGCGGCGCGTGACGTGCATCTACATTGACACACACATAGGCTACATCAAGGCGCCTGTCATCTCAATTTAAGTCTTCTGCAAACTTGCATTTTCCCATATTCGAAACGTTTTGCCACACGCTAAAATCCGAAGAGATTCACTAGCACTTCTATCCGCCTGACAACTATGCGCGCGAAGATGATTTTAGATTTCTAGCAGCCAATGAATACAATGAATTGATATGACGTAAATATCATTCCTTTTTTTTTTGAAGTAGCGGCGCAAGCAAGTAATGCTTTATTTATTTTATTACGCCTATTTCATCAAAATAAAACCAGTCATTGTCCAAAAGAAAAAAAAAAAAAACCTATTCTTTAAAATTAATACCTTTGGACCAAATTTATCACTTTTTAAGGCCATTAAATTTTGCTTTTTTGATTTATCACTTTTTAATACTTTTTAAAACCCCACGGACACCCTGATATGTTTTGATTATTTTTATGTTGTTAAAGGGATAGTTCAACATTTTGGCAAATTGGTGGACAAGTTGTGACCTGCACATTCACCACGCTATGAGATAATAACGGGACGTTACGAGGTAAATACAGAGACTGCTTGATGAAAAACTGTCCCTGAACGCAACGGGCATCAGCGGTTTTGCATGAATTTACCTCTAAAACAACTCTGTCTGGTAACGTTGTGTTATTATCTCATAGCGTGGTGTATGTGCAGGTCACAACTTGTCCACCATAGCGTTTTGGAGTTGGTGGATTGTGTATTTGATGAGTTTGATGAGGGAAAACAAGAAATCCCATTAGCCTCTGTAGCGTATCTCTGAGCAGCTCACGGCTCTGCTCCGCCGTTCTAAAAATATCTTGCACCGAGAATTAAAGGTAACAAACCTACTAGAGGTCGACCGATTAATCGTTTTGGCCGATTAATCGGTGCCGATAGGACGTTTTACAAACTATCGGAATCAGCGGAACTTGGCTCCGATAGTGGCCGATGGCTGCAGTTTTTTCCACAGCGCCATAAACTGCTTCTTCCCTGCCGCTGTCTGTCTCTCTGATCACTGAGGGGCGGGGCTGCTCTTCACACACACACAGAGCAGGGGAGAGAGAGAGAGACAGTCACCTGTTAATGTACGGCGTAACCACACCACGAGCTAACGTCCTGTTTAGTTACAGTCTCCTCTCCTGCAGCGTCACGTCACTACAGCTGTTCTGATGTAAACAAACTAACGTGTGGAGTTCGGCTGTTCGTCACTCACAGGGTCCAGGGATGATTCAGTGTCCCACATCCTTTAGTTTTACACTAGCTAATAGCTATATGTTATTATTAAAAAAATAAAAAATAAATTAAAAAAAATTAATTAATTTTTTTTTTTTTTCGGGGGGGGGGGGGGGGGGGGGGGGTATCGGCCGATTAATCGGCTATCGGCTTTTTCCTGCTCCAAACTATCGTTATTATATCGGAATTTAAAAATCCACTATCGGTCGACCTCTAAAACCTACTGCTATGACTATAGGGATTATGGCAATGGGCCAATTTGCCAAAATGTTGAACTATCCCTTTAAATGTATGTTTTGTTTGTAGATGTATGTTGTTGAATATGTCCAAAAAAAAAAAAGAAACAAAGCGTAAATTTACACAGAATAACACGGCAACACACCTGTGGCTCTATGCTGGGCGCCAGCGGCTGGATGACCTCGTGGACAGGCAGCGCAGTGGAGGTCGGGGGGACTTTCTTGTTCTGGTGCCCCCGGCCCGGCGGTCGGGGTATTACTGCAGTGGCAGAGCCCGGGTACAGACCCTGGCTGTCTGTGTCCTGGTACAGCGCCGCGTGCCTGGCCTCCGCCTCGTTCTTCCCCACGACGAACCGGGGCAGCGGCAGGTCTTTGACTGTGGGGGGGGGGGGGGCAGAAATCAATCAATCAATCAATATCAATCAATATAAACTTTATTATCCCCGCAGGGAAATTTGTCATGGACAGTCATGTGCCACAAGTTGCTGCCTGCATTACATAAATACACAAAACAGATTTAAAAAACAGTACATTCGACCAGGGCCGTTGCTAGGAATTCTGGGCCCCCTTAAAGAATACTAAAGTGGGCCCCTCCCCCTAACTTTTCCTTTTTTTTTTCTTAGACTTGTATCGGTTACTTTTGCATCGGCTTACTCTATACCTTGTCCCTGACTACAGTAATTCATATTCTGGATACAGAATTGATTTCAGGGAAGAAGCTTGAAGACAAAAAAGACAGAGAAGACACTCCCCACCTCTGCACAAGAGTCTTTTGAGTTTAGTAGTTCACTTTCTTTCCCTACATTTCCCAGAATTCTTAGGGAAAGAGCAATCAGCTGTGGTTTATAGGTGTTGTGCACAAAGTGACAGCTGTGTAATGATGATAACAGCGTGACAGTGTGTCCCGTTCACAGCGACGACGAGGGTTTGCTTCCTCAAAATGAACAAATGCTGAACTCTGGTCTGTTACAGATACAGATACAGCTGCTGCTGCAGTAAAGGGCGAGTTTGCGTTTTCTGCTGTGGATCTGTCCGATGCTGGACGCCAGAGTGAAAGAATGAGAATAGAAAAGACCAGCTACTTTCTTTTAACAACAAAACATGGAACTTTTTCTGCCGAACAAATGATAAAAAAGGGATAGAACTAGCAAACAAACAATGTGTATAAATGTGCGTTTTGTCTATTGTTATATGTGGGTAATGTGTTAATGTGGGGTATGTGTATAATGTATGTTGCATCTTGAGGATGTTTGTATGGTTTGGTGAAAACAAGTTTCCTGCAAAGGACAAATAAAGCTGAATCTGAATACAAATACGAATACAAATTACTTTATCGATATATATATTGATCAGTATATAATACTGATATACTGAAGAAAGATACAGAAAATACTGATAAATCAATGTGTGCTCTACTGGATTCTTTAATTGATACAGACTGGTATTTTTCCAAAGACAAATCTTCAGTGGTCTCTGGAGGACAAACTAAGAAATAGAGACTCCATTTTCAATATTTTCAATAAGCTAATATTGTCTAAATGATTAATAACATAAGTATTACTTCATGATTAGCTGCAGCCGTGTAACTCGTTGAACACAGATGTACATTCACGAGCGAAAATTTACTTATCTGGTCAATTTATCTTTGAACCAGTGATGGCCATGTCCCATTACAGTGAACAGCAGACACGTGGGTTGTGCTCAGGCTGAAAAGGGCCTGTGTGTGTGTGTGTGTGTGCATTAAGGCCGCAGAAACTTAATGCATGTCGCAGAAAACACGGGAACAATGAGGACAACAGAGCAAAACAACTGAATCAACATTGTACACATGTTCAACATATATATCGCTTCTGAATTCACACCATTCACCTTCCAAGCTTTAGCCCCTGACGTGGTTCAACGTTGACTTCAACCCTGAGGTGACTTCACGGTTTTTTAAAACACAAATAAAACAACCACTGTTCACCAACTCTAGCCACAATTTGCTGTGTCCACTTCTGAGACACATGTAATAACCACTGCAGTGTACATCATGTCCATTTTGCTAAAAGGAAGTGGCTGGTCTCTGTGGTTCCTTTTATTTTATTTTTTTTATGAAATTATGAAATCCTTCCCACAACTTCATGTTGCAATATGTCAGACAAAAAAACAAGTAACTTCATGCAGTAGGTGAAACCACTCTTTGAGTATTTTCAGAGAAGTCACACTGAAGGCAACAACAACTACAAAAAAAAAAGCGATGTTGCAGTTAAACCCTCGAGGGTTTACACAACAAACTCTGTTTGGTTAAGAAATAGAAAGTGGCAGAAGCTGCTCAAACACGGGGCAGCTGCTACCTGCAGATCTGGTTTTGATGTTCTTGTTCAAAGTGATTCAAACTCTTTACCGCACATTTAAGCAGCACTTTGGGCAGGGGGTAAAATTAACACCTCCGGGTAAAAAATGAGTTTGCCGTGTAAAACAAAAACACACACACAGTTTATTTCTATAGCTCGCCCCAATAGGGATGCAACAGGATGAACAAAACCCCGATGCGAACCGCCAGGGTCCTGTTCTGTCCATCTTGTCGGGGTTTATTGCTCATTATCCCGCTAATTATAAATTGCCTCTGAGAAAACCTGCCGGCAGCGGTTGAACAAGCCTAAATCTGCGCACAAAACATAGCAAGAGCTGATCACCGGTATCCGCGGTGCACAGCTCCACAGACCTGCTCCCTCAGGTTGTGTCTCTGCTACTGTTTCACACGGAGCTCGGCCCCGTTTGAAAGGTGAAGGAAGCCCCGTATGTGGAAAGACGTCTGAGATGTAGAATGTGTATTATAGAAGAGAAACACACATTTCAGGACAGATTTTCAGCCTCCTTTTATATTTAACAGAGGAGGGACAAATACCTGACAGTGATACTTCCAGCTGCCAGGATGTGCAGCTTTTTAAATGTTGCTTATGTTGGATGTTTATACTAAAAACATAAGGCAATTACTTTTAGTCAAACAAGGCATGATTTTTTCATTTGGCCGGTGAAAAATATGTTTGGGCAGTACATTTTTGGAGGTCACTAGCCAATCAATGGCCGATGAGGTAAAAAAGTTAATTTTACACCCTGACTTTGGGGTTGGTCAGCAGCTGGGGACCAAACCTCCAACTCTATGATTAATAACCCACTCATTAAAACACATATGCTGCATCCTCTGATAGCATTTATCTCTATTTTTTTTTCTATGTGTAGCTCATGTTTGACTCTGGTCCTATAAAAAAAAAAAAGAAAAAAAAAGACTACTTTCTTTGCAGCTCTGAAACATTCATGTGCAACTCTTCAAATAAATGAAACACCAAAAAGTGCTACAAGCAGAGAGAGTTCATCCAGAGAGTTAAGCATCAGTAAATCCAGTAACTGGCTTATCTAAATTATTCATGTGAACAACCATATCAGTCCGTCTGAGCATATTAGATATATTTAAAAATCTAAATCATAAAAGCCCTCTGACTCCTGCTTCAATCTGAGTTATCTGATGTAAACAAAGATTTAAGTCCAGTGGAACCTCCCAGAAAGCCTTGTGTCATGTTATGTGTTGGTATTTTTAGGGATTATATATATATATATATATCATAAAAAGGTGCAAAACTGCTGCGTCTGTGACTGAATTCACTCCAGGACTCACCCGAGTTGAGGCTTTCCACCCTCAGGGGCAGACCGGACTGGGCGATGGCTATGAGCTTGAGAGCGATGTAGAACTGGCTCCTCCCGAAGTGGCCGAGGCGAGTAGCTCCACATAGCTCTGTGATCTAAACCCACACACACACACAAGGACAGGGAGGAACAGTTAACAACATTGTGTTCAACCCTGAGCTGCTCTGATATGAACCTTTACTGATAAAGAAACGTGTCCTTCACATTTTCAAACATTTAAAACGAGACTCAAGACCAAAGACGTCCGCTGCATGTAAATTATGCAAACACACAAACACACAAAACAAACTCTCAGTCAAGGCATTCTGTGGTGCAGTTTATCTGCTTTTATGCCGCATACGTCACGAGAACGAGTTTCATTTACTGGCAGATGTTCACTGGGTCTCACGGGTAATAAGCCTGATTGTCAAATATTGTGTCGACTCGGTGTGAAAATGTTCGAAATATGAACACAAAGACATTTTCTGGTGACAGTGCATAAGTAGTGGGTTTACGTGATTGATACGTGGGCACTGGATGATTCATACAGCAGGGAGTTAAACTTCATAACATTAGGGATGACTCCTTGAGGTGCGAGTCCGTCAGCAGCACGGTGAGCAGCAGCAACAACACCGACAGCCCAACACAGCTGACTGATCCCTTTCTTGCTGACAAAGAACTTATTCTGAGTATGAATGGACACAAAGCACCAGTCACTTTTTCTCCTCAGCCTGTTACAACATGACATGGGAGCTGGTGGTGGTGGTGTGCGTCGTCTCGCAGGCCGCAGCAGCAACAGCAGCAGCAGCGTTGGGTGCACATTTTGAAAGTGGAGGATTACAACACTGCCTAATTCTTCCACCACACAGCTCCCCTTGTTGACCTTGAAAAGGATGCTGACTCACAAACTGCAAATATTGGCCTGCTGAGAGACCTGAAATCACAAGAATGGAGCTGCTTGCTGCTGCTGTTGAACCGGCAACTCGTAACTCACAGCGTGGGATTATTCACGGTGAAGCTACAACACATACATCGGACAAAAGTCTGTGTGTGTGTGTGAGAAACACAGACTCTTCTGTTATGTCTTGTTTTGTTTTTTTTAAGGCAGTCCATGTTAAGTAACAACTTCTATAAATCAAATTTTACAAATGGAGGCTGGGTCTGCGTTTCCTTCCAACATGTCAGCTCAACCCTGTAACGCACATACACACACCCCACACAAAAAGCAGATGTTGATAGAGTGGAGAGACAGGAAAAGAGTGGGTAGTAAGTATCTGAAGCAAAAGAGCTGCTGGGGGACATGATTTTACTACAATATGTCGCCATTTATCATAAACCTATATAACACAGCTCCTGTTAAATGTACAATATGTTCATTTTCAAACTAAACCTCACTGTGATGCCCCATTTCCATGTTTTAAAGTGTTTTCCTCGTCTGTATATACAACATCTATTGCCTGTCTGCTCGTCCTGGGTGAGGGATCCCTCCTCTGTTGCTCCAGTTTAAAAAGTTTTTTTTTTTCCTCAGTCGATGTGAGGGTCTAAGGGCAGAGGATGGTGTAATGATGCTGTGTAAAGAGCCCATTGAGACAAACTGTTTTTAAGAAAATGGGCTATACAAATAAAATTGCCTTGACTTGCCTTGCCTTGCCAAAACAATACTATTACTATTACAAAACAATATATGGATGTAAACTTCACATTATACATCATTAATAACCTATTGTTTCAAACTTAAACACATAACCAACATACATGAACAGGCAGTTTTTAGTTGTCACCTCGTTATACTGTACCAGCCTCCATTCATATATATTGGGGGAGAGGATGTTGTAATGATGCCATTGAGACAAAAAACTGTGTGTAAAAATGGGCTATACAAATAAAACAATACATGGATGTAAACTTAACCTATACAGCATTAATAACCTATTGTTTCAAACTTAATGTTAACCATAACATGACCAACATACATGAACCAGCAGTTTTAGTTTTCACCTCGCCGTACCAGCCTCCATTCATAATATATTGGGGCAGAGGATGTTGTGTAGCCTACTGTAAAGCCCTTTGAGACAAACTGTTTCTAAAATAAAATTAAAAGGGCTATACAAATAAAAAATCACCTTGCTTATTTATTATTACTATACTCTGTGTGGCTAAAAGCTAACACTATAGCCCCGGCACAAGAAGAAGGTGTGTCTGCTTTTGCTGCGCAGCATTCATTGCTAACTAGGCTAACGATAGATAGCTGACAGCTCTGCTCAGCTCTGCTCCTCTGACAAGCCGGGCAAGTTTGCAAATTGCACATTAAAATACATCAATCACAGCTGTCTACTCTATTGATAACACTTTCAAATAAATGAATAAAAGAGAGAGGAGACTAGCAGGCAGACAGACCAGTGGCTAGCTACCGGCTGCTGCTGCTGCTGCTGCTTAGCTTAGCTTAGCTTTTACCTGCAGGACAACTTCGCTGGGGAGCTGGGCCGCCCGGAAAAGGTCAAGAACTCTCCCGTTGGACGCGACTTTCTTCGTGTTGTCCGTGTCGCAGTAAACGAACAAATCCGAGTAATATTTCTGCTCCACATCACTCAACGTTAGACTTTCCATCCTAGTTAGTAAGTTAGCAATCGGACCTTTTAAAAAAAACAAAAAAAAACCCAGACTAAGTTAAGTTAGCACCCCCCCTATGTTTTTTAAGCCAATGGCTGTGGGGGTATGATCCTAAAAAATGGGCGAGACTTTATTCAGCAACTTAGCTTTAGCTGTTGTAGCTAATACAGCGTTAGCGCACTAACTGCTAGCTTAGCGGAGGTAAAATAATAATGTTGTTGTTGCTGTCGTCTGATCCCCCCGCTCCCTGCAAAAGTAACCTACCTAATACTGTCTGTGGTGGGGGGAAAAGGAGAGAGAGAGAGAGAGCCGATCCCCACCACTTCACGATTCAGCTTTCATGCAGTTAATCACTTAGTTAACTTGTTGGGCCAAGCTGCCAACAGCTGGCTAGTAGCAGTAGCAGTAGTTGTAGTAGTAGTAGTAGTGGAGCTAACACAGCTACCTTGATTCAAAGTCAGTGGCACTAAACGTGATGCTAACGGGCGAGTACCGCGTTGTGATATATATATATTTATATTTATATATATCAACGCTATTATCACTTCTTCTTTTTTTTTTTACCCCCCTTAAAAAAACCCGCAACGGAGCGCAGCGTTTCTGCGTTTCGTTTGGGAGACGAATTCCTCCGCGGTGCCGCTAATAGACGTAAAGTTTCAGGGTCTCCGGGTTCCTCCTTCCTCCACTGATCAGCGCCGCCATAACTACCGCCGCGTCAAGCCGCTCGCGGCGGACCAACCACTTCCGGCCGGCGCGAGGCCTTCAAAATAAAATAAGAATGAAAACTAGAAAATTTTCTCAGAATTTTTTTTTGAGAGGGCCACGGGCCAGGGGTGCCATGTGCGCATGTGTGTTTTTTGGTGTGTGTGGTTGTGTTTCACAGAGATTTCATGTAAATGTATGGGAGACAAATGGTAGCTCCTATCAGAAAAAGAAGCAGAACGTGGTCGTCGAAAGTACTTCCTGAACACTTTGATATGATTTTGGTGTTTCTACAGTAAATATTTTAGAAATTCTTGCATGTTAAAGGGACAACGAGGAGTTTCTATTTGGTTATAAAAAAAAGTCTCACGTTAATGTGGATGAATCTCCGCTACCCACACTTGTTAATGGGCCCATTTTCGATAAATATATCGTTTTGTCTCTATCGTTATTTTGTTATTATTAGTGGTGGCGGAAAACCTTACTTTCGGTTTCGCAGCGAGTCATGAGAGTAACGCAGCCGAATCGCCGTTTATGGTCGGAACTACGACGGTATGTGATCCTCTTCGAACCTCTGACTTTAATTACTGATGAATGAAAACATGAGTCTGTCTTGCGCCGGTCAAAGAATTTTATGGTGCGCACGGAGGCTCATAAATGTAGTGTGAAAACAGGGCTTCTGCTTCTCTCAGAAAATCATTGTATTAAGGCCCTTTCACACCGGGGATGTGACAAATAAACGACACGAAATTGCAAAATATTCAGTGGTGAATATTTCACATCAAAACCATTCACACCTGCGACGACATCTCAAAATTTCCCCAAAAATGATCATAGGCATTGAACAGTGATTGATCAAGAGCTATAATACCTACCAAAAGGTGAATTTATACACCAATAGACAAGACTTGTGTCTACATTTTAAAGTTTAAATGGAGTCTCTAGGTGAGAGTATGTCAGAGCAGTAGACATTTGAAAATGTCCAATAATTTGTTCGTTTTTTGACCTAATCCCATTCACAGAGACTTCATATTGGAGATAAACGGTATAGCTCCTATGAGAAAAAGAAGCAGAACGTGGTCGTCGAAAGCACTTCCTGAACACTTTGATATGATTTTTTTTTTTCTACAGTAAATATTCTAGAAATTCTTGCATGTTAAAAGCAATTAATTGTTCCTTCTGCTTCTCTCAGAAAATCTTTTTATTAAGGCCCTTTCACACTGGGGATGTGATGAATAAACGACATGAAATTGCAAAATATTCAGCGGTGAATATTTCACATCAAAACCATTCACACCGGCGGCGACATCATAGTCATTGAACAGTGATTGATCAAGAGCTATAATACCTACCAAAAGGTGAATTTATACACCAATAGCCAAGACTTGTGTCTACATTTTAAAGTTTAAATGGAGTCTCTACTGTAGGTGGGAGTATGTCAGAGCAGTAGACATTTGAAAAAGTCCAATAATTTGTTCATCTTTTGAACTCATCCCATTCATTCTCTATGAGAAATTTTTCGCAGTGCCTCAGTGCTTTTGCCCCGTGCCCCTTATAATAATAACTTTATTTATATAGCACTACTGAACTACAACATTAGCAATATCACCAGTCTTATAGATTTTGGTCTAAATTGTCCTCTAGTTTCTTTCAAAGTCCAATACAATTTTGAGGACGGGGCAGTTATTCCTGATAAACAACATTTCACGATCCCATTTCAGAAAGCAGGTTCAGTGAAAACTCAGAGTTGAGGGACACTCTGGGTTTCAGACACATGACACATCGTGGACATGCGCTCAGCTCAGAGCACATTCTTCTTAGTATTGCATTTGTGTTTCACTTTGTTGTATGATCTAATCTATTAATCAACTGATCATTTAATAATAATGAAACTCCCACGCATAATCTGGGTCAGTGGAGCCCCAGCAGCGATTGTTTTTCCCCGACCCTGCCAATATAACCTCCACATATGAAGTGTAAGTGTACTATGACAGTCACAGCGAGGAGTAGCATGATGAAAGTAGATCTGAAATAAGAAAACTCTGATGTGATGAACACATGTTGTGTTGTGATTGTATATTGCATATTCCTTTGACCATATTCATCAAACTTTGGGACAAGCAATCTTCTCGTATGGAAAAAAAAAATGTTCAAATTGCAATGACAGAACAAAAAATAAATTTGGTAAAGGTCTAGAAGTTTATTTTTCCTCTGCAACTCTAATCCAGCATTCATGTGTTGTGACTTTACACAACACATCAATCCATTTATTTAGAAACAAAATATTGTTACAAGTGAGAAGGTGAGAAGGTTTTAAGCAAGATAATTAACTAATTCGTCATACTTATTAAACATATAAATCAATAATCATAAGAGGAGAATCTTGTAGTATGTAAATAACACAAAGCTTTCATTCTGAAGAACAACACTTTTAACTTCCCGTCTGATTTCCTGAGACTAGTGTCTGGCTCTAGCTTGATGTCGCGTGACGTCACTATGGCTACGGTCCGAATCAGCGCGAGTTCACTTGGCTCGTGGGGACCCGGATGAGTGATTTCAAAATAAAAGATGCGCTAAATCCATGACTAAAAATTGACAGATATTATAAGAGTTTCCTGAAGAAAAGAAAAAAAAAAAAGAATAATAAAGAAACATAACTCTATTGTGTTTATGTTAGTCTGGTACAATGACCTTATGTCGTCTTTTGGTGGTCCATCCATACACTCATAATTACAGTTTAGAAAATCTGATTCTTGAGCATCTAAAACAGTCTACTAAGGCCTACTCTGCTTTGGGGAGAAAAAAGAACACGAATATGTACATTTTTCAAATAAATAATAATATACATTGCTTTAACTCTTTGGTCAATTACTGTTCATAAAAAGTGACATCTGTCCTTGAGCACAATCCTGAATAATAACCAGTTTTATGAATTTGTACCATTCTACCATACATTAAAATAGTGATGAAATAACTAAGAAGCCTTTATTAACCGGTTGTGTCAGCCTCTCTGGGGTGACTAGAAAAGGTAAAACCTTTAAGCAGAGGCAGAAAACAAACACAGGACACATCTCCTACCTTTTCTTTGCCATATAAGGGCCAGTGCCTTCATTCATCCGCGATGAATTCAAGAGCTTTAATGCTGCCTTCAAATGCTATGGGAAAGTTTGGAACTTATCAAAGAACATAAGACAATAGGCTATAAACAGAAATGTTATATTTTGACACCTCGCAGCTTCAGTTAAATTGTAACTATTAATCAAACGTAATTGGTGCATGTGTGCGTGAAGGACGTAAGAGAGTGACATTTTCAACCTATAGCGTCTCATTGAGTTTATGTTTCAGCAGTTTTACGCCTTTATTATTTTTTACATGTTTATCTGACTGACACAGGCAGCAACACACAGAAGCACATAAGGAAACATGCCACAAGTGAGTTATGTAGGCCTACCACTTACTTTGTCACGTGATTTCTAATCTGAACTCAATCTGACTCTATATATATGAGGAATTTCCGAGTTTACCCTGAACGCAGCATCATTCTCCAGCAGTGGTGCCGACTCACTAAAGAAACTCGTCCATCACCTCATTCCTGGCGAAAGAAATAAGAAAAAACAAGGTAAATATGTCCATCTAAATGTCTTCAATCTGTTCGCGTGTTGAATTTGATTTATTTTATTGTATTTTATATTATTTTATATATTTTTTTACCACCACACATTCATCGATCCCATCCCAGTGAGTCCCCGGGTCCTCCCTCAGCAGCAGGTCGGTTGGCTTGAAGCTGCAACGTTACCGGCGAGCTCGTCTGCTGCTAAATAGAAAACCTCCTGTCGTGTCTGAACTCGTGTGAAAACACCACAGAGCTGTCGACATGAATCCTGCACATATTGTGTCATATGTTTTATTTAAATGTATGAATTTCAGCCAGTATTTGTGCCGCACCGTGGTTAGCTCCGAGTGCTAATCCTCTATTTCCGCATTAACAGTTCATCCTATTCGTGTTGTAGCATGTTACGTTCAATTGCTGCACAATTAATTATCCTGTTAAATCCTATTATTGGTGTATGATTGACTATAAACGATGGCTGGGGAAAGATGAAAGATGCATTTGTATCACTTCCCCAGTCATAATCCCTCTTTTCCTGTTTCAGGAGTAAATCTCAGTTCAAGACTCCATTTAAAAATCGATCAAATTTGTAATTGCCTTGCTGATATTAACAAGTATGTCATCGGGAGATTAATAATTAATATTTATTCTGAATTAATATCCTCTTTAGGAGTATTCGGCATGCAATAGATCTCTATACTTAAATCAATACTCCTAAAATCACTAAACACCAGCACAGTTTGCATAAACCACCACCCCTAACATAGCTGGGGAAATTAGGTATTTTTAATTTAAATAAACTCTACTTGTTGGATTAATTGATGCCGATTTAAGGGATGGGCCATCATGAGTAGGATGCTGCAATTAAGAAAGTATTTATTGCTTAGCTAAAGAAATAATTGAGTTTGACTTGGTGGACCCTCCCTGTTTGTGAATGTGGTTTACCTGGAATAACTGCCCCCTACCTCGTAAATTGTAATAAACCTTTTAAAATGCCAGATTACTTTTTTTTTTAGCTTTGTCTGTTTTTAGTAAATTGTTCGTCTTGTTTATTTAATCATTACATTTTTGTTATCCCCCCTCCAGCCACAATGAATGTCGCTCACGAGGTCAATCTGCTGGTGGAGGAGATTCAGCGTCTTGGCAGCAAAAGTGAGTCCCAGCCAGGCTCATATCAGACTTTGTGTTGGACACATTGTTCACATTTTCTGTATTCTCCAAGTTCTTGCAATAACAAACAGTCATGTGATGTTGACCAGTTTCTGAATGCTGCTGGACACATCAATACACTCCAGTACCAGGTCACAGCGATTACACAGCATTTCACTGTGTGAGTGTTTCTAAAGTGTTAATACAAGTATTTAATATGTGAACTATTAGAAAATTCATGTAAGTTTTATTTACTTACCAGACTAGCAGTACATTTCCTCAGATATGTATGTACATTTGTGCTGCTAGTTGTGGCGTTGTAGGAGGTAGTACTGTAATGTAATGAACAGCAAAATTGCATCAAAGCCACTTACTGCTGAAAACGTAAGTAAATGAATTAAAAGACAGTCATATAATTGATTGCGACACTTGATCATTTAGTTTTTCTAAATAAAATGTGCATATTTCAGCCTCATAAATACGAGGATTTGCTGCTTCTTTCTGCTTTTTTATAATTGCAAACTCAATATCTAATTTCTGTTATTGATCAATTAGTTGTAAAAAGTAACTGACAGATGGTTTGATGATGAAGTAACAGTTAGGCTACATCTGAGAGTAAACCCTAATATTTACAGTACCATAAACCAACTCATTTAAGTTTATTTTTAACAGATCATTTCCCACAAGCACAACAACAACAGCTGTTATTTGGTGTCACTACAAACATGATGGCATTTGACCAATCCCAAATCATTAATTCAGTGGCGTGCACTGGGGGGGGGCAAGGGGGGCAGTCGCCCCCCCTAAAGTGCCCCTGGGAGCCAAAACACGCCTTAAAGGGGAACTAAACCCCTCAGTTTTGGATGACGTGCTCTAAGCTTGAAATTCAAAAAATGCCTTGATTATGGGCGGGACTCCAGGAGCACTCTGCGATCCCCCCTCCCCCCTCCCCCCTCCCCCCTGCGCCCCATTCACACCCGCGAAATCACACAAAAGAGAAAAAAAAGTAATAAACACACATCGACACTTCTGCTAGCGCTAACGAGCTACTAACGAGCTACTCTAACAGCACTAGTAGCGTGGACACTACTAAGAGCCGTGACACAGCATCTACAGCTGATCCGCCGGCTCGTTAACTCGTTAACGGCTCGTTAGCGCCGGCGGCCGGCCGCACTAACGATTCCCATTCAGGCAGCTGTTAGCAGCCATTAGCCGCAGCAGAGCAGCTAGAGCGCCTAGCAACCGTTAGCCGCAGCAGAGCAGCTAGAGTGCCTAGCAACCGTTAGCGGCAGGCAGCAGCCGGTGCTGATTGGCCGGGGAGCTGGTGGCCGGTGACGAAAGCTGCCTCCAAAACGTCATCTGCCTCCATCTCAGCCAATAGAAAAATTTGATTGTAATAGCCGTGTTTCAACCCATAGAGGGCAGTCACTCTACATTTTTACTACAAAATACACCAAATTGAAATATTTTGACTAAAATGTCAAAAGTTGGACCAGAATCAACTGACAACACTACCTTATACCCAAATACATTTGTTTTCAGCAGAAAAAAGTGGTTTAGGGGTTTAGTTCCTCTTTGAAGTGCCCTCTTGGAAGCCAAAACGCGTGCTAAAGTGACCTCATGGGGGCCAAAACGCGTGCTAAAGTGCCCTCTAGGAGCCAAAACGTGTGCTAAAGTGCCCTCTAGGAGCCAAAACGTGTGCTAAAGTGCCCTCTTGGAGCCAAAACGTGTGCTAAAGTGCCCTCTAGGAGCCAAAACGTGTGCTAAAGTGCCCTCTTGGAAGCCAAAACGCGAGCTAAAGTGCCCTCTTGGAAGCCAAAACGCGAGCTAAAGTGCCCTCTTCAGTGGCGAGAAAGCGCTATGTGCCCTTTTTTTCTAATCGCCCCAGCCCTTCAAAAAGTCTGTGCACGCCACTGCATTCATTTGAATGATAAGCGTAAGGATTTTGATTAAACATTGTAGGATTGTCAGGAAATCAACTTTTAAATTCTCATTTCAGATGCTGACGGCAAAACCACGGTGAAGTTTGGAGTGTTGTTTAACGACGACCGCTGTGCCAACATCTTCGAGGCGCTGGTGGGCACCCTGAGGGCCGCCAAGAGGAAGAAGATTATCGAGTTCCAGGGCGAGCTGCTGCTGCAGGGCGTCCACGACAACGTCGACATCATCCTGCTCCAAGAATGAGGCCAGAGGGGTTGGACCAGGCGGCCTTCAAGCAACCGTGGGGTCTCGCTGAGCTTCTGTAGTGCACCGGCTTGTCACCGAGCTTGTTTTCAGTCATCTTCCTCCATGTTTAAGGCTCAGTGTTTGACCTCAAACACAACGACCAAACTGATTAGACCTGACAGTACGTTAGCGTACGCAGCAGGCATGTCTGCGTACAATCTCTTTTGATTTCACTGTGCCAAATTTGAGGATTATTATTATTTTATTTTATTTTATTAGGGTTTTCATCGGCTGACCGACAGCCCCCATCAGTAGTCTCAGATGACATGGAAGAGTGATGTTTCTCTCTTTCTCAGGCGTCGCCATTTTATCAACCACGGGTCTGAAATGCCATTTTGATACACTTTTAAGACTATAATCATACAAATCAGGAATGCAAGTTACCGTTTCTTTAGCACATTCATTTGGGTAGTTGTTGTTAATCTTTGGGAGAAAAAGAAGCACAGTGTAAGTATCACAACCAAATGCCTCTCTTGATGGTATCAGTGTGATAATAATGGACACGCGGGGCAAGATAGTGATTAGATTGAGCAACTTTATCAGACTTCTTCTTTAAAAGGTCTAATTGGTGCACTCTGATCTTTACAAATGGTTTGTAAGAGACACTTGTTTTAAAGCTGCACTAGCAAAATCTCCCTTTATCAGCCTGAAGCAGCAGTGGGAGTTATAGCCAAGACCTCTCTGCCCACAAATCCTGCATTTTTATCATGCATTTTTTAATGTATTAATCTAGTGCTGCTTTAAAACAGTGTTTGTTGTGTGTCGACCAACAGTGTCACCAAATGGGCCGTTCCATTTATTGTTTACATGAGCCATTTATACTACCTCTTGTGGACTTTTTAAAAAAGACGTTATTAGACCTGTGCTTTTGGAAATATAACAACAATTCCTTCTTAGAAACTACAAAGACAAGTGCAAGTGCATTTTAAGTATGACCTTTGCACCTTTTTGTACTCGTTGCAATGTCCAAGAGTAGTTTTTATTCCATCTTTTTATATGTCGTCAGTGATGAATTTTCACAAAACAAAATCCAGAACTTGCCTTTTCATAGGAAATAGTTGATGAGCAAAATGGCGAATGTATTTCTCGTGCAATTTTTATTGAGCTATAATTACGGGATGATTGGTGCCAAATGCAAAAGATGAATTTGTAGTGATTCTCAGGACCAAATGCAACCAAAATATGTTAAATAATTGTCCTATGGCTTAAATTAGATGTCTTAGTCGTGACACAAGATGTGGATTTATAGTTTTATTCATGTTTTTGTTTATTCTTTTTAATTTGTGCACTTTTTTTTATTTTGTACTGGAGGTCCAATGAAACTGCATATCAGGTGTGACATCTCTGCTTTGTTTCTCACTATCTCAAAACCTCAAAACTTAAAAATTCAAAGACAGACATATCTGAAAACCAATTGCCACTGCTGATTATGATTATGGAGGCCCACTGGGGGCAAAATTGAATAAACAAAACACTATTCAATACAAATAATGAATTTATTCAGACAATATATATGTAATGAAACAAGGAATTGTGGAATAATCTAATTAAAAAATAAACATGTCAGAAATATGAAATGTTATTTTATCTTTGTTCCTTTCACAATAACATTTCATATCATTTTCATGTTATTCCAGCAGTGTTTTTTTTAAATGACCATTTCATTTCATAATGCTATTTTTCATTTAGAACAGTATTTACCTTTTACTCAAGACTATATAACAGAACTGCTGTCAATAAAATGTAATCTTTATGTTGAGCAAACTTTTTTTTTTCTCCCCAATGCAACATCTGTTTGGCAGCTGCTGTTCTCAGCTGCACGATAGCAAACTTTCATTCTATATCTCATCACATATTGGGCCTTCCTCGTGTAAACATCCATACTCCAGACTGTTATTTGCTTCTTACAGTGATAAGAGGCAAGTTATCAGACTTCATCAGGTTTCATGTGGCCCATGTCAAAGTCACTGCTGTTGTATCAACCGGGCTGGAGGAGCTGGTTGAAGCTGGTTGAAGCTTGACTTAAAGCAGAAGTAAGCGATCCGGTCGTTTTGGGTAATGCTGCGTTCCAGGCAGGCTTTTGAAACCGTAAGTTACAGCTTCAAGTCACGACTTACGACTTTGTAGCGTTCCAGGCAACCCACTCGTGTTTTTCCGACCTGTTTTACCTGTGAAAGTCACTATAACAGCCACTCGTAACTTCCGACCCGTGAACTCGTACCAGATCGAACTGGTACGACTTCACAGGTCGGAAAAACACGAGTTACGGGCTGCCTTGAACGCACCATAACTTCTTGTCAGCCGATGGAGTTAGCAGCCCCCGCCCTCGTCATGGATCTATTGGTCCTCGTCCCTACGTCACCACATTCACGCGCATCCCTTGGCTGCACACACAGAGAGGACTGCCCCTTTATGCCGTTCTCTCTCCTCATTGGATAAAACTTGTAGGATACGAGAAAAGTTTTCTCCTCGGCTCAGAGCAGAGCAGAGTGACTGACAGACCCGTGTTTCAGTCCAAACACTCTATGTAAGTGATTGCTGTCGGAAGATAAAGAACTATTTAAGACTTATATTAACACAAAAATATTGCTTACTTCTGCTTTAATTTTTTTCTTCTCAAAAGTATAATAGACTATTTACTTGATTGTTCTCTTAACAGTGTGTGTTGCATAGATGGACCAAAAAAAAAGTGGTGAAATCAAGAGAATAAGCGTGAGCATACTCTAATTATGAATGAAACAGAAACATAGCATAGAAGATATAATCATTATTAGGAAACTGATGGGTGGGTTAGAAGTCGGTAAAAGTTGTGAATGATAATGTAGAGAAGCAAGAGGGAGAGAGGAAGAAACATGCTGCTTGCATCACGTTCATTTTGGATTTTAAGATGATCCAGCTCACGTTGCGTTCACTGTGTCTCCCTATTGTGAGTTTCAAATAAAGTGCAAATCACAAGTCAGCATTAATTAAGCAAGAGGAGAGGAGTTTTGATTAAGTGGTGCCAATACCTCGAGCCATTTCTGTGAACTGATGGGATGCCTGCATGATGTGTTCAAGTGCGTCATTATCGTATTTTATATTTGCAATAACACATTCCTGAGAGAACAGACGTGTCTGTTACTGTGGAATACACTCAGAAGAATAAAGTCTGCAGACTTCAAGCCTTTGGCCTACTTTGTGCTTTTTTACCCTTAAATCAAAACAAACAGGCTTGGACTTGCATTTACACATTTACTCACATTATTATTAACTTATTATAAAAACAAATAAGAGAGCAAACAAACAAAACATGAAAAATTATCGCTTGACTGCAAGTACATGTTGATTTGTTGTGGACATCAAAAACTGGCAGTCTTGGGAAATACAACAAGCGTATTTTATGTTAATTTAATCAGAAAAGCTGGCACTTAACAGCACTGCAATCACAGTTTGTGTAATTGGTTTTTAAGGGTCATCGCTGTGTGTTTACTGCAAGAACATGGTGGTTAAAGGCAAACAAATTGACATTTCTTAGTGTGGTCGGTGAAAACTGAACTAGAGAAGTATTTCTTATTTTTGATCATATTTAAATTCATTGTGTTTCTGTTGCCTTGTTAACCTTTTATTAGTAAATATCTAGCTAAATTTAGATATCATTGTACTTTCTGATGCATGCACTATTTGTTTAAAAGGCACAGGGTACTGACCAAGGTTTTGAATTGATTAGAATATTGTATTTCCCTAATTTGCAAGTCTAAGCTACATGCAATCCCTGGGAAAAAATCTATCACCTATATTTACAGTAGGTAGGAGACAGGATGTGAAAGTCAGTCCTGAAATATCACCGCCCAGGCTGAATATCTGCTGTCACAAGTGCTAAATAAGACAGTGATACCTCCCCCACAGGTATGTGGCGCTGAGCACTTTACTCTCATCAACTTTATAGTCTCCAGTCTATTGCTGCATTCAGGGACTGTGGGAATATCTGACACCACAGATTTCAGCAACCTCAAAGAGTTCAGATTGCAACAATCCACATGCAAGAACTTTAGTTGGACAGTTATGTTGCCATGAATGAACTAAAGGGAAGTGCTAAAAGCTGAAAAAAGAGATTACACACCCAGATCAATAGATTCGTTTTATTCAGTGCAAGTTGATGGCAGTCACCAATGACTGACAAATATTGATGAAAGTAAAGTATTGGAAAGAGGTGTAGCCTATATTTCTCATGTTTGATAGTTTACCCTACATAAAAGGAAATACTGGTATGTGTGAATCCTTTTTGCGCTTTATATATTATTACAATAGTCAGACTTTTTAAAACTGTAAGAGACCACCAAGGTGATATTTATTTTTATTTTATTTTATTGGTTTATTTGGAATGGGACCTCACATATTCATGAACATACAAAAAAAAACAACAATTAGTTGCTGTAAATATGTCGGATTTAGCTGGAAAGCTAATTTCCATCCGCGGTCCCATGGTACACAAATAAATAAAATTACACTCAGACATTTAAAACGATAGACAATAACCTCCATACAACTAACCGAATCAGAAAAACTTTATTGGTTATATGAAACAGTGCTCCGACCATATCATATATAGAAATATAATACAAGGAGCTTAAAGCAGAAGTAAGTGGTCCGGTCGTTTTCGCTAATGCTGCGTTCCAGGCAGGCTTTTGAAATTGTAAATTACAGCTTCACGTCACAACTTACGACTTTGTAGCGTTCCAGGCAACCCACTCGTGTTTTTCCGACCTGTTTTACCTGTGAAAGTCACTATAACGGCCACTCGTAACTTCCGACCCGTGAACTCGTACCAGATTGAACTGGTACGACTTCACAGGTCGGAAAAACACGAGTTACGAGTTTCCTTGAACGCACCATAACAGTCCTCGTCCCTACGTCACCACATTCACGGCATCCCTTGGCTGCACACACAGCCCTGCATGCCTTTCTCTCTCCTCATTGGATAAAAACTGTAGGATACGATAAATGTTTTCTCCTCGGCTCAGAGCAGAGCAGAGTGACTGACAGACCCGTGTTTCAGACCAAACACTCTATGTAAGTGATTGCTGTCGGAAGATATAACTATTTAAGACTTATATTAACACAAATATATCACTTACTTCTGCTTTAATTATAAAAGTACGATTAATGTGACCCGCATAATCGAAATATGGGGAGAGAAAATAAGAAACTGTCGATAATAAATATATACATTTTCACCAAAATATATTTTAGTTAGCGTAAAAAAGAAAAAAGAAAAAGAAAAAACTATTTATTATCGATTATCAAAGTAGGTAGGCTACTGGATCAACTGACTGAGCCGTTCGAAGCTGTAATTTCCGAGCTTTCCCACCGCCACCCGAACGCAGCACAGGTCTTTGACAGCCAATGGCAGGGGGGCGGGGTCCCGTGACGTCAGAGGGTGGAAGAAAACAGCAGAGCAGGAATCAAAACAAGAGACACGGACACGCCTTCGCTCTTCTCTTAGAGGTTAAAGCAGCTTCTTCCTTTAAACTGCTGCTGTCAGGGCTGCACCGAGGAGACTTCACAACAACAACAACTACAACTACACAAAGAGAAAAAAACAAACACTGCACCACAACAACAACAACAACAAGAGCAACAACAAGAACAAAAACAAACACGAGAGCAGAAATGGAGTCTACAGAAATGTCAGACAGCGTTGACAGCAGCAGCAAGAGACGCTGATAGAGGTCGAAAATAACACTCGACAGCCGAACCGTGCAGGCTACAATGCCCAACCAGAAGAACAACAAGGGAAAGAAAAGCAAACGCACCAACAGTAGCGGAGATGAGCAGGAAAATGGAGCCTGTGCGGCGGCCGCTGCAACAGGAGGGGCGGCCGCGGCGGCTGCTGCTGCTGCACCCAGACCCGAGCGGGCGAGCGGTAAGAGAAACAGACAGAGAGAAACAGACAGAGAGAGAAACAGAGAGAGAGAGAGAGAGGAAATGGACAAAAGATGTAGCGAAGTTTGGTGATGATGATGTGATGCTGCTGTGCTGTCTTCTTCCTGCCGAGGGGGGGAAGAAGCTCCAGCTCTGTCCTGTGTCTGTGCGACTGTGTGACATGCATGCACTGCGACGTTGCTAATGTCTCTACTTCCTCCCCTCACACACACACACACACACACGCACACACACACACACACACACACGCACGCACCTCTGCACTTTTATTTCCTACCTGGAGAGAGCAGCGCAGACAAAAACTTGGAGCAGAAAATGTTGACGTTTTCCTCGATTATCCAGGCTGCACAATCGGCCTTGTATGAATGAGTGCTTTTTGTTTTTAGCGAGTGTAGTGTAGTTTAGTTTAGTAGCAAACAAACTGCATAGAAATCTGTGGCCTCGGTGCATGGCTGCAATGCATGGCTGCTTCACACTGATTTGTTTTCCTTTCTTCCTCACAAGCAGCGTGGTTTGGTTTTGTTTGGGTGCTGAAAGACTGAGTGAGGGCGCATGCAGTGAATACGTTGAGATATTATTATACCTAAGTGTTTCTTGTTGTAAGCCGAATTGTACAGCAACTGTTTCCACGTCGTAAAACATCTTTATTGATCTATTACCAGTTGTCAACACTCCCTCTTAAAGCCGAGATTCATAAAAATGTAAATATTGTCAATGGGGTTTGGCGCGTCGAGCTCCTTTCTGTAAAAAAAAAAGAAAAGAAAAGAAAGAAAGGTTAATACCTATAAAGAAAAACACTCCTTATTGACTATTGTGCAATCGGTGAGTCTAAATGCCTCCATGCTGCACTGCTTTGTTGTTAGACGGTAGATGGATGTTGTGTTGAGTGTGCAGGCCTCAGCTGTCTTCCTGACGCGCACCTTGTCCACACAGTATTTGGTTGTGGCCTTCCTCCTCCTCCTCCTCCTCCTCCTCCTCCTGCACAGTAATACTGACACCTCACCGCTTGTCTGCGCACTCAAGTCCACACTTCATCCCACACAGACTTACAATAGTCACCCTGATAACAGCCTTCATGCCCTCTCACTAATACTGTAAACAGGGCCGTTGTATAGGGGAGAAAGGTGATGATAATTCTAGGGGCCCAGCGCCCAGTGGGGCCCATAAAAAACCCCAGTAGTCTAATCTTTGTATGACTGATTTATTCTGCATAAGACCCTGACTATAGTACAACATCTTTCCAAGAATATTTGTCTTATTTCTTGTCCAAATGTCTCATTTCTAGACAAAACTCATTTCCACTTAAATTCATAATAAATAGAAAAATCTGCCAGTGAAAGTAAGTTTTTTGTGCTTGTAATAAGGAAGAAAAACTTGCTCCACTATCAGATTTTTTCTGCTTATTCCAAGTGAAAATATGCTTGAAAGAAGTAAAAAAAAGTGTCTAAAAACAAGCTACTTTTAATATGATGTGTCTTATTTTAAGTAGAATGAGATTTGTTTTGACTAGAAATGACATTTTGACTAGAAATAAGACAACTATTCTTGCTAAGATACTTGAGTTTTTGCAGTGTAATGCTGCATTAGCATCAAAACAAAGAAGGCTAAATAAAAAATGATAATACATACGTAGTCTAAGAAAAAAAAAAGGAAAAGTTAGGGGGAGGGGCCCACTTTAGTATTCTTTAAGGGGGCCCAGAATTCCTAGCCACGGCCCTGACTGTAAATATGATTTACAGCTGCATTACAGACCTAGAAGCCAAACTGCATCTATGTATTGTGCTGTAAGAACCTGCTATAACAGTGCACTGAACTTATTTCACTGTTGGATTCAATGGGAATATTTACATATGAAGTGAACAAGTTAATTAATTAATTGGATGCTTGATTAAAAGAAAACTTCTTTTTTTAAAAATTGTTTGTCACTTATCAGCCAACATGCCAAACACTTGATGAATGCAGCTTGTCAATTTCCTGCTTTTCATTGTCTTGACATCAGAGTAAAGCCAATTATCTTTTAATTAGGTTGTCTATTCTGATTTGAAACTGTTGTACTGACTAACAGTGAATCTGTTCATTCAGAAAATACAAAGCCAAATATATATACAATGATTTAAATATGTTTACATTTGCTTTTCCCAGCAGTAAAATAAGTAAAGCACGTTGTTGAACCAACTCTTTGGGGATATCTGCATGAAGCTTTTTTTCCATCCAAACCAGATTTATTCGCGGTGACGTCTGAACCCAGTTTAGCACTTTATCAACAAAGTGATGCAACTGAGCTAAAAATGCACACATAAGTATTTTTTTCCTTCGTTGTACAACAATGACTTAGACAGATTTAAAAAGAGAAAAAAAATCACTGACAGTGTGTTGTACAGGAAAAGGAAGGAGGAAACTATTCTCCCCCACACACGCCCACGGTGTATTATCATGAGCTGAGACTGTGTGGCCACATTTGCTTGATACACATCCAGACTTGACAATTGGCAGAGCTTGAATAGAGCTGCTCACAGGCTGCGACGGCCCAGTTGGATTGTATTTAAATTGGTGCCAACGAGGCAGAACGGACACTGGAATCAGTCTTTTTCACATTTTTAATCTGGCGTTGTGCTGTGAGGATCGTTTTGTTATTGTAATTTATGATGGAGAGACGCACTGACTGCTGTCATGGTGCTGTCGTCCATGTAAATCAGTGCTGAAGGAATTATTCTGCTCTTTGATTAATCACAGCAAATAACATCTAACAAGTATTGCTTTGATTACTCATTATTCTCTTCACCTTATTATTTTCTCAATTAACAGATTCATTGTTTGGTCTGCACAGTGTTAAAGCGACACATTCATGTGTTATTCTAGCAACAGCTCAAAAATATCACTGATTATTCAGTTTCCGATCATAAAAGCATAAAAGATGAAGAACAGCATCAAGTCCTCACATCTGAGAAGCTGTTTTATATCAATTGTAACTGAGACAAGACAAGTATGTAGAACTCATAATATTGAGCCCTTGTTTTCCCCTTCTAATTGATTTATTAATTGATTATTCACAGCACTGAAATATAAACTTGTCAATGGATTAAAAGACAACAAAACAATCCCCTCTTACTGACTCAGTCACATGTATTATCAAATGTCTGCATGGAAACGATTGTCTCATATCTCCAGGAAACTGTGAGGGACATTTTTAACAATTTACTGATGTTTAAAACCAAACAATTAATTGATTTAAAGCAGAAGCAAGCAATCCAGTCGTTTTGGCTAACTTCTTGTCAGCCGATGGAGTTAGCAGTCCCCGCCCTCGTACCTTCGTCACCACATTCACGCGCATCCCTTGGCTGCACACACAGAGAGGACCGCCCCTTTATGCCGTTCTCTCTCCTCATTGGATAAAGGTTGTAGGATACAAGGAAAGTTTTCTCCTCGGCTCAGAGCAGAGCAGAGTGACTGACAGACCCGTGTTTCAGACCAAACACTCTATATAAGTGATTGCTGTCGGAAGATATAACTATTTAAGACTTTTATTAACACAAATATTCCGCTTACTTCTACTTTAATGAGGAAATAAAAAGCAGATTCAGATTAATTGATAATGAAAATGATAATTAGCTATTATTGTCTGTTAGAAGCAAACTAAAGTTGTTACTTGGGGTCTTTTGCACTATTTTCTGTCTGTTTATAGCAGAAATCTTATGAATTGTATTTATTTTATGAGAGTGTGTGTGTGTGTATGTATGTGTGTACATACATATATATATATATAGGTGATAGTTTGTATATATGTATATATATAGGTATATTTTTTATACTTTATTTTACTCTTTTATATTATTGCTACATCTGTCTGTATTAGCTAAGTTCTTTCTTTCAGAATGTTTGGAGCAGCTGACAGATGAATTTCCTTTGGGATTAATAAAGTATCTATCTATCTATCTATCTATCTATCTATCTATCTATCTATCTATCTATCTATCTATCTATCTATCTATCTATCTATCTATCTATCTATCTATCTATCTATCTAAATTATTGATTGATCTCCACCTCTCCTCTTATGTGTTTAACCCTCAGAGGTCCAGTGTGCGACGCCTCTGGGCTGCAGCCTCAGCCGGGCCATCGACCTGGAGAAGGACGACTACCAGCGGGTGCTCTGCAACAACGAGCTCTGCCCCTACGGCAACTGGATGCACCTGCAGTGTTTCTACGAGTGGGAGAGCTCCATCCTCGTCCAGTTCAACTGCATCGGCCGCGCTCGCTCCTGGAACGAGAAGCAGTGCCGGCAGAACATGTGGACCAAGAAGGGCTACGACCTGGCCTTCCGCTTCTGCTCGTGCCGCTGCGGCCAGGGCCACCTGAAGAAGGACACCGACTGGTACCAGGTGAAGCGCATGCAGGACGAGCGCAAGAAGAAGCCGCCCGAGAGGAGCAGCTCGGGCAGGACCGGGTCCAGCGGAGGAGGAGGGGCTGCAGCGGGGGGGTCGGGGTCAGGGGACGGGCTTTTTGAGGAGCCTAAGAAAAGTAAGGTGCCTGGAGGAGCAGTAGGAGGAGGAGTAGGAGGAGCAGGAGGAGGAGGGAAACTCTCCCACAGAGCCTCCAGTCAGGAGTTACCTCGTAGACAATCAGTGGACCGACAGAACTCCTCAGAGAGAGCAGCAGCAGGAGGAGGAGGAGGAGGAGGAGCAGGAGGAGGAGGAGCTTTCCCTCTGAAATCTCCCTGCGACTCCCCAGGACAATCTCCTCCCACCGGCTTCTCCTTCTCCCCCTCTGCTGCAGCTGTGGGACCAGGAGGAGGCGCAGCAGCGGCGGCAGCAGCAGCGGCAGCAGCAGGTCTGAGGTAGGGCTGGACGATTAATCGAATTTTGATCGTGATTTCGATTTTGGCTTCTCACGATCATGAAAACACTGTAGCTAATCGAAGAAAAAACAACCTTTCTCTGGTGTTCGGGTCACCAGTGACCCGTTTTCAGGTTTTAAATGCATACAACTAGGCTACCACATAAATTTGTTTATAGCATCAAGGCTTTTTGACTTTGTCGGGAACCTCAATTTAAACAAAATAAAACAAAAAAAAAAAAGATTTTCACAAAATTCTAAAATGATCTGGTTAAAATTATGACATTTGTGATGTTAGGGTCAATTTTGACCCGGTTATAATTATAAGAACAATAATGAGTCAGTCAGGCTCACGGGATCTCTTGGTTTCCCTCATCAAACTCATCAAATACACAATCCAACAACTCCACAACGCTCTGGTGGACAAGTTGCAACCTGCACATTCACCACGCTATGAGATAATAACAGAACGTTACCAGACAGAGTTGTTTTAGAGGGAAATTCATGCAAAACTGCTGATTCACGTTCCCGTGGGGGGCAGTTTTTCATCAAGCAGTCTCTGCATTTCCCTCTAAAACAACTCTGTCTGGTAACGTTCTGTTATTATCTCATAGCGTGGTGAATGTGCAGGTTGCAACTTGTCCACCAGAGCGTTGTGGAGTTGTTGGATTGTGTATTTGATGAGTTTGATGAGGGAAACCAAGAAATCCCATGAGACTCCGTAGCGTAACTATGAGCAGCAAGAACAATAATGAGAGTTCAAACTGAAATCATAAGTACAAACCAACCTTTTCATGGGTAAATAAGTCTAGCAATGTAACCAAGAGATGAGAAAAAAATGGGATGATAAATAATTGTTTTAGTGTGTTTTACAGCTGATTTAAGACTCGGGTCAAAACCGACCCTCACATAGATGGCAGTAGAAAGCTGACACAAGACGAACGTGTATGCAAGTTACTGCAGAGTAGTGAAATGGCACTGGATATCGGCTACAGCCCTATTTTGATTTATTATTTTTACATTGGACGATTAATCGAATTTTGATCGTGACTGCGATTTTGGCTTCTCACGATCATGAAAACACTGTAATTGAAACGATTAATGTATGCAAGTTTATTGTTTATTGAGGATCCCCATTAGCCGACGCACAAACGCCAGGCTAGTCTTCCTGGGGTCCTTTTCAAAAGTTCAAAATAGAGCAACAATACACAAACCCAGTTACAAAACATACACAGATCCAGTTACAATAAAAAAGAAAGGAAAAAAAGGAAAGAAAAAGAAAGTTCTCAAAAATGATAACATGAAAGATTAACTCTTCAGTCTGAAAAGTGACTTTACATGTTTCTTAAATGCTTTTTTACTTGGAATGGGCTCTATGCACATCTCCACCACTTCCTGAATTTAAGGCACAATGGTCAGACACCTGGATTAATCAGTTTGTCCAATAATGTAAGACAGGAAACGAAGGACCTGCCTTAAATTCAGGAAGTGCTGGAGTTGTGCATAGAGCCCATAGAAAAGTTACTGCCGAGTAGTGAAATGGCACTGGATATCGGCTGCAGCCCTATTTTGATTTATTATTTTTACACTGGTATTGGTATTATTCGTTCATCACTGAAACCAGAAGAAGCCTGAAGTGAAACCTCAGTTTGTAGGAAGCAAACTGCAGGGAGTATAGAACAGTCTGAGTGCATGTAGACTGGGTATTTATTGTTTTTTTTATTGCTATTTTAATATATCATTATTATTTCACTTTATTACTTGCTACTAATTTATTTCTGGTTGTTTTTCTAAAAGTTATATTTAAAGTTGAGTTTTGGTGGCTCAATAAATACTTTTTTTTTAAGGGATACACCAACATTTTTTTTCGTGTCTTGCCTCACTCCCGAGTCCATGACAGATAGACAGAAGCAGATAGACACCATCCTTTCCACTGTGCGTGCAGTAACAAGGGAGATAGAGCCTGTAATCGCCCGTAATTAGCTTCGCTCAAACGCTGGAAGTGCATAGGTAGTGTTAGCCTGCCTCTTTGAGGCAAGACATGAAAAAAAAATGTTGGCGTATCCCTTTAAATCAATGAATAATTGTGTTTATCAAAGGGATAGTTCACCCAAAATTCAAATTTCACTCATTATCTCTCATGTCGACTAAGGGCTGGGAGAATTTTCAGAGTCCTCCGTGCCTTCTCGGAGTTACGGGGGGTCCGCGCAGCAGTATTTGTCCATATAACGGTTGCGAACGGAGCTCACTTTCCTTCGTTCAAAAAGACACACCAAAAAACATCCAAATACCTCCATCCTGCTCGTCTGTAATGTCCCTCTTGTATTGGTAAAAATGGTAAATGGTAAATGGTCTGTATTTATATAGCGCTTTACTATACCTGAAACGATACCCAAAGCGCTTTACAGTACATCACATTCACCCATTCACACACTGATGGCGGAAGCTGCCATGCAAGGCGCGAACCACGACCCATCGTATTGAAGCCCCGACATGAGAAATTGTTCCGAAAAATTAAATAAGTCTATATTTTTAAGCTTGTTTGTAGCGGAAGCTCCCAGTGCCTCAGTTCACTGCTCTTCCTGTGTTTGCACTGACCGGCGGAACAGTTTCTCATGTCGGGGCTTCATTACAAGACGGACATTACAGACGAGCACTATGGAGGTATTTGGATGTTTTTTGGTGTGTCTTTTTGGACGAAGAAAAGTGGTATCCATTCACAACCGTCATAGAGAGCCTAAGCGGAAGCAGGAAGTAACGGCGCCATGGGACCTCAACTCTGAAAAACTCGCCATTCAAATGAACGGGACTGAAAGTTTTATTTCGTGATCCGATTGAATTGTGCCATGAGAAAAAAATATGTCCTCTACCTGTTTAAAACATCACATTTCATGCCAAGAAATCAGCCGTTTATCATAAAACGGCAACAGAAGAATGTATTTTGTGTGACGACGCTCTACGGACTACAAATCTGTGTCCCACTAAAAATACGTCACCAACTGACATGGGAAAGGGCGGCATTTGGTCGCCATGGTGACGTCACCTACGCCACCTGTAGTCTTTCTGGTTACGGATTCTTCTGAATTTTATTTTACAATAGTTTTACAACAAACTGCTGATTTCTCGGGATGAAACGTGATGTTTTAAACAGGTAGAGGACATATTTTTTTCTCATGGCACAATTCAATCGGATCACGAAATAAAACTTGGACTCCCGTTCATTTGTATGGCGAGTTTTTCAGAGTTGAGGTCCCATGGTGACCGTTACTTCCTGCTTCCGCTTAGGCTCTCTATATGGACAAATACTGCTGCGCGGACCCCCCCCCCGTAACTCAGACAAGCCACGGAGGACTCAGAAAATTCTCCCAGCCCTTAGTCGACATGAGGGTGAGTAGATAATGAGAAATGAAATTAGAATTTTGGGTGAACTATCCCTTTAATTGTGATTTCAATATCAATCAAAATAATCATGATTATTTATTTTATTTTTTTTCCATAATCGTCCCAGCCCTTGTCTGAGGGGCTCCCGTCAGCTGGGGGAGTTCCTCAAATCAGCCGTCCACATGGACCCGCAGCAGAGGAAGCACCTCCTGGTGGCGGGGGGCCTCGGCCGGGGGGGGGGGCTGCTCCTCCTCCGGCGCCGGGGGAGGAGCTACTTCCCACCACCTGGACCCCGGGTCGGTCCTGCCCCTGTCTCTGTCCCTCGCCCTGCCGCTCCACCACCGCCTCGCCTCGGGCGGCAGCGCGGCGGACGGCGCCCACTCCCACCCGGTGCAGTTCCTGAGGAGGCTGGACCTCTCGGAGCTCCTCACCCACATCCCTCGACACAAACTCAACACCTACCACGTCCGCATGGAGGACGACGCTCAGGCCGGACAGGGGGAGGAGCTGCGCAGGTAGAGTAGAGGCCCCCGGGACAAAGCAGATATGACATAATCCTGATTCATTCAGGCTCATTATGGGATTTCTTGGTTTCCCTCATCAAACTCATCAAATCAGGGTTCTTACGGATCCTCAGGGCCGTTGCTAGGAATTCTGGGCCCCCTTAAAGAATACTAAAGTGGGCCCCTCCCCCTAACTTTTCCTTTTTTTTTCTTAGACTACGTATGTATTATCATTTTTTATTTAGCCTTCTTTATTTTGATGCTAATGCAGCATTACACTGCAAAAACTCAAGTATCTTAGCAAGAATATTTGTCTTATTTCTAGTCAAAATGTCATTTCTAGTCAAAACAAATCTCATTCTACTTAAAATAAGACACATCATATTAAAAGTAGCTTGTTTTTAGACACTTTTTACTTCTTTCAAGCAGATTTTCACTTGGAATAAGTCGAAAAAATCTGATAGTGGAGCAAGTTTTTCTTCCTTATTACAAGCACAAAAAACTTACTTTCACTGGCAGATTTTTCTATTTATTGTGAATTTAAGTGAAAATGATCTAAAAACAAGTTAATTTTTAGGTAATGAGTCTTATTTTAAGTGAAAAGAGATTAGTTTTGACTAGAAATGAGACATTTTGACAAGAAATAAGACAAAAATTCTTGGAAAGATGTTGTACTATAGTCAGGGTCTTACGCAGAATAAATCAGTCATACAAAGATTAGACTACTGGGGTTTTTTATGGGCCCCTAGAATTATCATCACCTTTCTCCCCTATACAACGGCCCTGCTGTTGTCACACCCTTCTTTCCCATTGGTGAAAGAAAAGAAGCGTTAGAAACTGACTTCCTCAGGTGACGTCGTTACGTATGTGGTGTGTGTGTTCCCGCTTCCTGCAGGTTCATCCTGTCGGCCCTCAGCGCGAGCCAGAGGAACGTGGTCAACTGTGCGCTGTGCCACCGGGCGCTGCCGGTGTTCGAGCAGTTCCCTCTGGTGGACGGGACTCTGTTCCTCAGCCCGTCTCGCCACGACGAGATCGAGTACGACGTCCCCTGTCACCTCCAAGGTCAGAGCACCGCACGTCTCGCAAAAAAGTACAGACACAAAACCACTTCCTCTCTATGTTCAAGTCACATTTTATTGAAACTATTATGGGTTACTGTTACTGTACAGTTTTTCTCGATTGCTAAGACACATTTCTCGAAAGCTGCTCTCCTTTTCTCTAAACTGTGAACACAAACCCCAATTTTCAAGCTACATTCACAAAACCTCAGACTCTTCTTGCAAAACCAAACTTTCACCTCAAAACAGTTCAATCTGTGCCCAAAACTGAACTATGTTGTCAAATCGTGCCCCGAGTCAATCAAAATTAAAAACACTACTGATCAGTCACTAAACACTACATAGACAAATAGAAAACACAATGCTCAGCACATGAAGCTGTAGAAATAAATGATTATTGTTCACTGTAGGCTAAATGCATGTTGCAAAACAAAAAACCTGTGCATTTACACTGTAGCACTTCTCTCCTTCCCTTTCTTTCACCCTCCTCCTTCCCTCCCCACATCCATTTCATCCCCTTTTCCTTCCTTCTTCTTTTTTCTTCCCAGTTCATCCCTCCCTCCCTCATCCTTCTTCCTTCACCCTGTCGTCTCTCATCTTCTCCTCTTGCAAAACAAAAAACCTGTGCATTTAGCACTTGTACATAGTAGTAAAAAAAAAAAAAAAGTACAAAAACCAGAAATCCTGTGCATTTTATACATGTAGCACTTGTACAGTACAAAAACAAACAGAAATCTTGTGCATTTAGCACGTATATGCAGTAAGCCTATGTAAAAATAAAGTACAAAAATATAGAAATGAGAAGTGCATAACTCATCCACAGCATCATTTCTCTGTACTGGGTCAGGCCACAGGACTTCATCCTGGACTAGCTTACAGTATATGTGCCCCTAAATATAAATTCATTCATTCATTCAATAGGCTATATGCCCAGCTGGCTAAAATCCAGGAAGTAGTGGTACTTCCTGGTTGGTACTGCCTGAATTTCAGCCAGCTCCTTTATTTCCTGTTGTACATGATTGGCCAAACTGATTAATCCCGGTGTGTCTGACCTCAAAACAATAATCAGACACACCTGGCTGGCTGAAATTCAGAAAGTACCAACCAGGAAGTACCACTACTTCCTGGATTTTAGCCAGCTGGGCATATAGCCTATTCAACACAGATAAACCATTAACATGTTATTTTTGCTCTTCTCTGATATTCACTTTCATGAGGCTTTCTTTGATGTGGCGCCGGCCCCGCGAGCTTTGATATGTATCCGCCTTGATGTGCGCCAGTGTGAAAGGTTGATTTATTTAGTGTTTTGTGCTTTGGAGTCGGAATCAATATAAACGTTGGAAAAGTGGTTGAATTGTGCCAGAGTTGAAAAGTTACGGTTTGATGCTGCGGCTGAAAGAAAATACACACACCAGCAGCAACACCAGCCAGGGCCGTTGCTAGGAATTCTGGGCCCCCTGAAAGAATACTAAAGTGGGCCCCTCCCCCTAACTTTTCCTTTTTTTTTTCTTAGACTATGTATGTATTATCGTTTTTTATTTAGCCTTCTTTGTTTTGATGCTAATGCAGCATTACACTGCAAAAACTCAAGTATCTTAGCAAGAATATTTGTCTTATTTCTAGTCAAAATGTAATTTCTAGTCAAAACAAATCTCATTATACTTAAAATAAGACACATCATATTAAAAGTAGCTTGTTTTAGACACTTTTTACTTCTTTCAAGCATATTTTCACTTGGAATAAGTAGAAAAAATCTGATAGTGGATCAAGTTTTTCTTCCTTATTACAAGCACAAAAAACTTACTTTCACTGGCAGATTTTTCTATTTATTGTGAATTTAAGTGAAAATGATCTAAAAACAAGTTAATTTTTAGGTGATGAGTCTTATTTTAAGTGGAAAGAGATGAGTTTTGACTAGAAATGAGACATTTGGACAAGAAATAAGACAAATATTCTTGGAAAGATGTTGAGTTTTTACATTGTACTATGAGTATTAGTCAGTATCAGTCATACAAAGATTAGACTACTGGGGTTTTTTATGGGCCCCACTGGGCGCTGGGCCCCTAGAATTATCATCACCTTTCTCCCCTATACAACGGCCCTGACACCAGCAACACCACAGTCAGACAACACACTGTTGTGACCGGTTTGCATCTGTGATGTGGTGTAGATGTCATAGCTGGTTTACATAATGTGGCATGTTTGACCCACAGAGAGCCAATTCACAGAAGTTGAGGAGAGCTGAGAAAGTTTTGTTTGCTATTTTCTAGACTGATATTAAGGAACTGAAATCACATCAGAGGAGAAATGTGGCATCATGGGATGGGATCATGAGTTTTGTTTCCTTGAGAAACGTGTCTCATTTAGTTTAATATAAAGTGAAGTGTGATATACCAAAGAGTATTGGGGGGGCCACTCATGAGAGGAGGGTTGTTTCTTTTCATTTTGCACTTCGAGAATAAAGTCAAAATGTTGAGGAAAAAGGCCAAATATCGAGAAAAAGTAGAAATGTTGATAATAAAGTTGAAATACAAGAGAGTAAAGTCAAAATTTCCTCCCTGGTCCATCAAATTAGATATATGATATCATATCACGTTTTCAAATTTTCACATTTCAACTCATTTCGCCCCATCTCTAAGCACTTTTTAAATCCATGTTAAAAACATTTCTCTTTTCATGCGTTTATGGCTGAGCTCTTTTTAAGAACTTTAAACTTTATCTATTTCCTTTTATTCTACTTTTTTTTTTATTCTTCTTTGCTCTTACTTTTAACTCTATGTTTAATGTTTACATTTTTTTTTTTAATTTTTAAAAAATTGTTTGTTTTTATGCTGTTTTTTGCTGTTCTTTTTAAAATGGTTTGTCTTAAAGCGTAAAGCACATTGAGTTGCCTTGGTATGAAATGTGCTATATAAATAAAGATGCCTTGCCCTGCCTTTGTCCTTGACTTTGTATTTCGACTTTATTCTCGACATTTCAACTTTTTTGTCGACATTTTGGCTACTCTCGAAGTGCATAATTAAAAAAAATTATTCCTCATCTCATTTTTTGTTTTCACGAGTGGCCCTAATACTCTTCCATAGTGACGAGATGCAACGCAGGACTCTGTCTCTCTGCTGCCTCTCCTGATAACTAACCGACTGACTCTTCTGACCGCTTGTTGACTCGTCAGTCATTTAGTAAACGTACTGTTTTGATTTGATTTGATTTTTATTTGTCTCAAACAAGCACATCAAAAGACAAACAATCTATGTAACAAGAAACAAAACAATAATGATACTGTGCAAGTTTGAGAAGGGGCTGAACTGAAGGAAGCAAAGCTTATCAAGTTCAGCCCCCCCTTACATTGTGATTCATGTCATACATCTGTAGTTCCATACAATTCAGAAGATTAAAAACATATTGCTTTAATATGAAATAAGACCATGATTATAAATAAAAAGAGTAAAATTAGCTGTCAAGTTCTTTAGCTGTCCAAGAGTGTATGTTTGTACTTACTTTTAAATTGTTTTAAGTTATTGCACATTTTTATATCCTCATCTAGTCTATTCCACATTTTAACACCACCTAAAATAGATGCTAAAACTTTTCAGGGTAGAATGGATGGTAGATTGTTTAAAGTTACAGTTCCCTCTTAAATCATATATGCTTTCTCTGACCATAAACATTATTTGGATGTTTATTGGTAGCAACCTATTCCAGGCTTTAAACAAAATCTGACCTGTTTTGAATTTGACTAGGTCCTCAAATCTTAAAATACCCGGATTTGTATGATCAAGGTACCCAACATGATGAACCATCCTTATGACTCTTTTTTGTAAAATGCAAATCTTTTGTAAAGTGCTTTTATATGTGTTTCCCCATACCTCAACACAGTAGGATAAATACGGATCAGTGAGTGCATAGTACAGCATTTGAAGTTACTTCTGATCTAAAACACGTTTAGTTTTACCCAGAATTCCAATACTTCTGGGTACTTTGGAGCACAAATATTTCACGTGAGATTTCCAGCAGAGCTTGTGTGATCTATTAAGACACCAAGGAACTTACTTTCGTAGACTCTTTCAATTTCCACATTTTCAATTTTCAAACATACCTCTTGCTTAATTAATGAACTGTAATGGCTGACCGTGTGTCTTTGTTTCCAGCAGGCAGGTTAATGCACCTGTACGCCATCTGCGTGGACTGTTTAGAAGGCGTCCACAAGATCGTCTGCATCAAGTGCAAGTCTCGCTGGGACGGGAGCTGGCATCAACTGGGCACCATGTACACCTACGACATACTGGCCGCTTCGCCTTGTTGCCAGGTAGAAAATGTTTTTTTTTCTCTTTTGTGTCACACAGAATACCCAGGGGGGCAAAATCCCAGTTTTTTGAAAAACGGACACGGAGCGTTGTAAAAGGTTTGACACCAGAAATGATATCTAGGAACTTCAAGGATTAAAACCTGGGTGGACAACCCGGTCAACTAGCTGCTGGAAAGCTACAGGGGGCCAAAACCCCTTTCTTGGGTCATTTTGCTGGCGAAATGATGTAAATGCAAATATTTAGGTACTACAATGGCATAAATAGTCATACAACTATAACATTTGGCAGAGAGTATCTTGACACATAGGGGGAGGCATGAAAAAAAGATTCTGGGGTTTGTTGCAACTCGATTTTAAGATATCACCCTCAACATCCCAAAAAAAGTACTGTTCGCCTGACAAATTCTCATGAATATTATTATTTTTCAGCACTTTATGGAGAATATCTATGCTTAACATGTATATAGAAAATTTCCTTAATTCATAAGCTTCCATTTGAGTCCAAGATAGCCTTTCTACTAGCTACTGGAAAGCTACAGGCTGTCTCCAAACAATGCAACACCTATTGTGAAAAACTCCATGTTAACTGACATGATCAGAAACCATTCTATTTCTGGTCTCCCCAAAGTGAACAGATAGATAGAGAAGACCGTTGGCCACAGCAAGTGGGGCTTTTGAGATAGAAAGGCTATCTTGGACTCAAATGGAAGCTTATGAATTAAGGAAATTTTCTATATACATGTTAAGCATAGATATTCTCCATAAAGTGCTGAAAAATAATAATTTTCATGAGAATTTGTCAGACGAACAGTACTTTTTTTGGTCTTTTTTGGGATGTTGAGGGTGATATCTTAAAATCGAGTTGCAACAAACCCCAGAATCTTTTTTTCATGCCTCCCCCTATGTGTCAAGATACTCTCTGCCAAATGTTATAGTTGTATGACTATTTATGCCATTGTAGTACCTAAATATTTGCATTTACATCATTTCACCAGCAAAATGACCCAAGAAAGGGGTTTTGGCCCCCTGTAGCTTTCCAGCAGCTAGTTGACCGGGTTATCCACCCAGGTTTTAATCCTTGAAGTTCCTAGATATCATTTCTGGTGTCAAACCTTTTACAACGCTCCGTGTCCATTTTTTTGCTTTGCCCCCAACAGCAGTGAGTTGTTGTTTTCTTTTTAGACCAAAAACCCATCGTGCTCTGGCAGCAGAACAAGCTGTAAACTCACTGCACGTTGCACAATGTGTAAGTAGTAAGTAAGTACGCAACAGTTTACGCAGCTTCATAAAGTGATGATATATCAGTGTTGAGTTTTGCGGCTTGTTCTGCTGCCAGTGGGAGAGCAGCAGGTCCCACAAGGCTTTGACAACAAGCCAGTAGCTGCCAACACTGTTCTTGTTCTTGAAAGTTAAATCAGTTGTTTGGCTGCTCAGATTTTACCGCTACAGAACAGAACAGTCTGCTCAGCTGCCACTTTAGCTTTTCAGAAAACAATGATGACAAAGACCAACTGATGGGAGATGAATTTGAATATATGAGCAGCATATATTGAATTTATATCTAACATGTAAATAAACATATACAGAAATAAACAGTAAAAAAAATACACTGCTCGTCCAAAAAAAGGTCACACACTCTAATATTTCGTTAGACCGCCTGTAGCTTTGATTACGATTCTCAGTGGGGGTTGAGGTTGAGGTCTGGACGCTGTGGTCACATTGGACCACGTTTCTTCCTTGAAGATGATGGTTCTCCACTATACTTCCAGTTTTTAATAATGCATTGTTGGACAGTTCATAACTCAATTTAGTAGTTTAAGCAATCTCCTTAGATGTTTTATTTGCTTGATGCCAATAGTTTGACCCTTGTGAAACAGATTAACATCTTCTCCACGACCACAGGATGTGTCTTCCAACATGGTTGTTTAAGAAATGAGACTGCATCAGTTCGGGTTACCTAAGTTGTTGCCAGCTGAAACATAATCATCCATGCAGTAATTATCCAATGGGAAGCTCTAGTTAAATCCAAGTGGTGACTTTTTTTTGGGGACGGACAGTGTATATTAAATTAACTGTATATTTATATATGCAAGTTTAATAAAACACCTACCTACTTGCCCTACCTGCATGTACCTATACTGGTCTTTAGAATATACATTATCTTACATACAATATTACATACACATACACTTTTTATATGTAGACATACTGTATGTGGCATAGTTTTATTTGTTGTAGTGGGTTATACTGAAATCTTAATGCTTTTTAAGTTGGTACGCTGTTCATACCTGTATCACATCGACTATGGTTAGTTTTGTTGTAGTGGATGTACGATACGATACGATACGATAAACTTTATTGTCCCGTTAAGGGAAATTTGTCTTGGACTCTGTAGCTGCGCCATAAATGCCTTGATGGCCACAATGACAAAAAAACAATACACCTCAGCCATACCAACCCAGCAAACACAAGACATAACAGCATTGTACATATCCCATAACACAACACATATTGCACATATCTCACAGCATAGCACATACATAGGGGAGAGTGGGGCAGGGCCGTTGTATAGGGGAGAAAGGTGATGATAATTCTAGGGGCCCAGTGCCCAGTGGGGGCCAATAAAAAACCCCAGTAGTCTAATCTTTGTATGACTGATTTATTCTGCGTAAGACCCTGACTATAGTACAACATCTTTCCAAGAATATTTGTCTTATTTCTTGTCCAAATGTCTCATTTCTGGTCAAAACTAATCTCTTTCCACTTAAAAGAAGAACCTAAAAATTAACTTGTTTTTAGATCATTTTCACTTAAATTCACAATAAATAGAAAAATCTGCCAGTGAAAGTAAGTTTTTTGTGCTTGTAATAAGGAAGAAAAACTTGCTCCACTATCAGATTTTTTCTACTTATTCCAAGTGAAAATCTGCTTGAAAGAAGTAAAAAGTGTCTAAAAACAAGCTACTTTTAATATGACGTGTCTTATTTTAAGTATAATGAGATTTGTTTTGACTAGAAATGACATTTTGACTAGAAATAAGACAAATATTCTTGCTGAGATACTTGAGTTTTTGCAGTGTAATGCTGCATTAGCATCAAAACAAAGAAGGCTAAATAAAAAATGATAATACATACGTAGTCTAAGAAAAAAAAAGGAAAAGTTAGGGGGAGGGGCCCACTTTAGTATTCTTTAAGGGGGCCCAGAATTCCTAGCAACGGCCCTGAGTGGGGTCAAGTGTAACGGAGGGTCAAGTGTAACACCTCACTTTTACCCAGTCAGAAACAAGCTAGAGTCATGATATTCACTCTGCACATGCTCACTATGGTCCTCTGCCTACCTGGAAGAAATCAGCCCATTTTCTGATCCCTATCAGGTTTTATCAGGGAAACACTGTTTTTGGGGCAAGAAAGTAATTTTTCAAAATCGCCGTATATTTTAACTGGTGTCCTGAGTTCTTGAGGCTATGAACCTCAAGTTAAATCATTTTGATGCCTGATGTCTTAGCTAACAGCCTAAATGAGTGCCATCTGATTCATTGCCTTCTACTAGCTAGCACATGGGGGTTTATGCTAGCTGACAAGGGTGGGGTCAAGTGTAACACCTTGACAACCCTGTTTTCAGCAATGGCAATTTGCATCACAATGCAGTTTTTAGTTGTTTTTAATCAAGCAAACCTACTCAGTGTTTTAGTACATACTTAGATACTCTATGGAGTAGCTAGCAGCGGTTCAGGCTACCTCAGGGACAACAACAGTGGGCTTCACTGCTAACGTTAGCTAGAATTCATTACACCGTTATATTATCAAATTTACATGAGCTACAATGATTACTAAAGATAAGAAAATGTTTTGAATTAAAATTTATGTGATAAAACTTGAGTTATTTTCTTATTTGTGGTTGTTTTGTAGTGTGTTACACATGACCCTCCATGACCCCACCCTGAGGCTCAACAGTAACTCTGAAATAAATCAACATTGTACTCTTTGTGTAATATATGGAGCTGAATAAATTTATGAGACAGTAGTAGACTTGTACAACATAGCAAAAAATGACTTATCTAGTTGAATCAGTCCCAGAGAAATTCAGAAAATAGTCAAAAGTGTTACACTTGACCCCACTCTCCCCTACACCTCATAAATTCACCATAGTAAGAGCACTATAAGAATTATTGCACAAACTCAAGCAGTATTGTTAAGAAATTTGATGGAAGTTGGGATAAAAGAATTCTTAAAACGGTTGAGTTTACAGCGGGGGACTCTGTATCGTCATATCGTCGGATATATTTAAATATTAAGGCATTTTAGGCGGGTACACTGCGTATACCTGCATATCACATACAGTAGACTACAGCATACATTATATATACTGTGTATATATACATATACTACATTTGCATCTTGGCACTTTTTGGTAACACTTTATTTTAAGGGGTCCTTGTTCCTGTGTATCTACCTAATTAATTACAGTGTAATTACCTATGTAACCGTATGTAATAACATGTACTTACATTGTAAATACATAGTGTATTTTGGGGTACTTACAGGTCCTTGTTACACTTGTAATAAGAAATGCCAAAGTGGCCTCTCTCTTTGCACAAGCATTTCTTATTACAAGTGTAACAAGGACCTGTAAGTACACGAAAATACACTATGTATTTACAATGTAAGTACATGTTATTACATACGGTTACATAGGTAATTACACTGTAATTAATTAGGTAGATACACAGGAACAAGGACCCCTTAAAATAAAGTGTTACCCACTTTTTCAATGTTCTCAGTTGATTAAGACCCTGTAAACTGACCTGTGTCCCTCAGGCTCGTCTCAACTGTAAGCACTGTGGGAAGCCGGTGGTGGACGTCCGAGTGGGGATGCAGTATTTCTCCGAGTACAGCAACGTCCAGCAGTGCCCTCACTGCGGCAACCTGGACTATCACTTTGTTAAACCCTTCTCCTCCTACAAAGTACTCGAGGCTTATTGACAAATGTTGTTCATGCATGCTAGTTAAGCTGCTTCTGTTCTCATTGTTTTTGTTTTGTTTTTCTAACACAATCTAGGAGAGATTTTTATTTTTTTGGGCCTTAAGGTGGTTTAAGTTCCCCCTTTTCCTTGGTTTCTTTTTTACGTATAGGAAAAAGTATGATTCTAGTTTTAAAGAATAAATGAAAAAAAAAAAAGTTCCAGGACAGTATCTCTGCTGAACGGTGTCGACAGAGTGTGAAAGTGACACTTGAGTCGAACAAACACATCTATCTGTGACAAGTGAATGTATCTGTATCAGCCAAATTTGCTTTTATTTTTTATTTTTTACCAAAAACCGTGAATATGAATCTCGAATAAAGCAGAGAAAGATAAAAGACTGGTGTTGGCCTGTTGTGTTCTTCACATCTGGGATCATGTGGACACGAAATGAAATGGGTCGTTGTTGTTTTGCTTCTTCCTCCATGTTTTCACATTTAACACCTTCCCTAACTAAAAACAAAAAGTTACTTTTCCTAGTAACTAATTATTTACATGAAGCAGTAAATTACTTTTGAATGAATGAATGAATTTATTTATTTCGGTATATCAAGCTTATATAACCGAAAGGGTGTAGGTTGAAGCCAAAGCTTATATACCCCTACCCTTTTTACCTTAAAAAATTAAAATTAAATAAAAATATATATATATACGCATTAATACAATAGGATCAGATCACAGACATTTGAAATTAATCAGTACACTTAAATTTCTGATCACAACAAAATAAAGAATTGTACACAGCGCATAACCCAAAATAGTACAAAATCATTGAACTTAATTTTCCATACTGTAACGAGAAATTATGTTGTTCTTATAAAGTTTTTTAAAGCTGACTAGAGTACAGCATAATTTAATATTTTCAGGACAATTATTCCAGATGTTCACCCCTCTAACAGAAAGACAGTGATTTTTTTACAGTAGTTCGAGTCTTTGGTTTCTCAAATAATAGTGGTCTTCTCAGGTTATAACTGGAATCCTTCATTTTAAACAGATTCTGGATATCTTGAGGAAGAACAAGATAAGAGAAATAACTAAGAACTGTTGCTAATTACTAACGTCATTTTCAGTAACTTGCCCAACACTGATGGTAACTAAACATTTAGGTGATAATTGGCTTTAATAGATGTATTAGAAGCAAATACAGTGTTCAGACGTACAGTCAGGCCCCGTTCATTCACATAAAATGAAACGATGCCCTAAAGGACGCGATTCACAGTAACGAATGCTGAATGTGTCATTATTACACAGTGAGCTTTGTAGAAAAACCTCCACAGGGGTAAAATCTCACGATGAGTTTTACATCACATGTTGACATTGAAGCACAGCGAGACGTCTATACTTGTCTGTTTGTTTGTTATTGCAAAAATATTTTAATTTCCATCAGATCTCTGCTGTATCGACCCCTCTGCTGTGTCCGTGGCGGCGCCATCGGGCGACGTGCCGCTCTGTGCGACCTTTGTGCGAGAAGCGGCGGGCCTCGACGTTGTTGCGTTGCTGTCCTTTCCCTTTTTAGCGATTTCCTTGGCTGAAGGCGGACGGACGATGCACATGGCCGCCTGACCGTCACGTATGACTTGTGGAGGGGAAACAAATCCAACCATCACCTCCATTTGTTTCACCATCTCCTCCAAAGCTGTGTCCTGTGGTAACATAGAGAGAATATAGTCAATGACACGTCTCTTCTCCCTCCTTGTCTCCAGTCACATCCCTCTCTCCTTTAAGGGAATAGTTCACCAAAAAATGAAATTCACCCACATGCTTATGAATAGTACGGTAGTTTTTTATTCCTCAAAGTGCATCTGGAGACCCGGGAGGACAAAAAGGTCCATAAAACTACACAAAAACCTTGTAATATTCCTCCTTACTGCTCGTCGGCTGCAATCCAAGTGTCCTGAAGGGAGATAGTCCAGAGTTTACTTGAAACAACGTCATTTAGGACATTTTTACAGCCTAAACAGTCCTGTATTGCGCTCTGACATTAATGTGCATGAACGTGAGAGCGCGCCCCAGGTAAATTCAATACAGGACTGTGTAGGCTGTAAAAATGTCCTAAATGACGTCATTTCGAGTAAACTCTGGACTATATCCCTTCAGGACACTTGGATTGCAGCCGACGAGCAGTAAGGAGGAGTATTACAAGCTTTTTGTGTAGTTTTATGGACTTTTTGTGACTACGAACCCCCCTCCCGGATCTCCAGATGCACTTTGAGGAATAAAAAAAACTACTCTGGTGTATTCATCAGCATGAGGGGGAGTCACTAATGACTGAATTTCATTTTTTCGGTGAACTATTCCTTTAAATCTGGTGTGGTCTTCCTCACCGGTTTGACTCCGGCGTTGTTGCGTCCCGATCGCAGAGTAATCCTGACGTGGTGCTTCTTCTCCAACCAGCTCTCCACTTGTTTCAGCTTGGTGCTGAGGTCATGTGTCGCAATGCCGGACGAAAAGGTGAGCTCCTTCACCTGCACAGTCGCTGTGGAGAAAAACACAGTCAGCTCCGTTTTACACGCCTGAATGTCATATGTTATTAAATTTCCTGTCATGTTGTCTGTCAGTGTATTAATTGTCTAGTATTGTTGCTTTTTGTGCATGACTTCTAATGTGCCCAATGTGTATAATGTGATTGTGTCTTGTGTACTTTTTTTTTTTTATTCTGTTGGTGTTGCTGTTTAATGTTGCTTCTGTTTTGTCTGTAGCGGCTGCTGTTTGAGTTCAGTTTTATGTTAGTTTTTGTGTGTATGCATGGACCTTTACTGAGCTCTCTGTCTTTTGTCCACTATTCAGCTTTTTAATCATTGAATGTATTATTTGTATGTTGATAACCCAAAATGTTTTATTATTTTTCTTTTAGGGTGACTTTAAACATCAGTCCAGGGACAACAGATGCAAAATAGCCTTTTGGCCAATTCTGGCATGTTTACCTTTGTTTAAATGTTTTTATTAATGTGCAATGTCCCTGATCCTTAAACCTTTAAATAAATAAATAAATAAATAAATGAATGCCATGATGGAAACGGTTGTTGCTGACGACTGTAAGTCCCACCAACAGTTACAGTGACGGAGACAATCAATAGTTTTTTCCTTGGGGCAACCTTCAGAAATATTTCCCTGTGGAAAACAATAAGCAGCTCCTATTTATTGACAGCTGGACACATTAAAGGAACAGTCCAAGTTTGTTTGTTTTAGAATTTAGACAGAATTAAAGCAGAAGTAAGCGATATTTTTGTGTTAATATAAGTCTTAAATATTTATATCTTCCGACAGCAATCACTTACATAGAGTGTTTGGACCGAAACACGGGTCTGTCAGTCACTCTGCTCTGCTCTGAGCCGAGGAGAAAACTTTTCTTGTATCCTACAAGTTTTATCCAATGAGGAGAGAGAACGGCATGCAGGGCTGTGTGTGCAGCCAAGGGATGCGCCTGAATGTGGTGACGTAGGGACGAGGACCAATAGATCCATGACGAGGGCGGGGGCTGCTAACTCCATCGGCTGACAAGAAGTTATGGTGCGTTCAAGGCAACTCGTAACTCGTGTTTTTCCGACCCGTGAAGTCGTACCAGTTCGATCTGGTACGAGTTCACGGGTCGGAAGTTATGAGTGGCCGTTATAGTGACTTTCACAGGTAAAACAGGTCGGAAAAACACGAGTGGGTTGCCTGGAACGCTACAAAGTCGTAAGTCATGACTTGAAGCTGTAATTTACGGTTTCAAAAGCCTGCCTGGAACGCAGCATTAGCCAAAACGACCGGATCGCTTACTTCTGCTTTAATGTGTCCAGCTGTCAATAAATAGGAGCTGATTATTGTTTTTGAACTATCCCTTTAATATGGGGTCATTGCCCTGACACCACGTACAGTACAGTACAGTACCTGGCTTTGCTTTCTGCTTCTCCCGCTGTTTCAGCTGCTCTTGGGAGAGCTGTTTGCCCGTCATGAACTTGTAGAGAGGCGGCTCTTTGCGGGCATCGAGCAGGACCAGCTTCAGACCCTGCTCGTCCATCGTTCGGATCACGTTCGCTCGGTGCATGCTGCCCAGGTCTTCGCCCGTCTCGCTTATCACCTGTAAGAGCAGATTTGATGTTAATCGTTGTGTGGGTCACGGTCTGATTGTCATTGGTTGGTCAGCCTATACAGGGTAGGAACCTTTGGGGCGCATCAGGTGTCCAACCGGAACAGGAAAAACAGTTTTTGACCGCTGTGCAGCATCACGGTGCTCCGTGCGGACGTGTGTGTGAGATGTGTGATGTCAAATACTGTAAATGGACTTGTTTGCATCTGAACTGAAAAGCAACTGGACTCTCATTCATCCGTCATGGTAAAGTAAAGCATGTCAATTAGGTTTCCTGTTGAAATGCCTCAGTGGCTTAAAGGACAATTCCAGGTGAATTCAACTCGGGGGTGTATTTTCCTGTCATTTTAGGTCTAAAAGAAGGAATCTGAAGATTTTCAGTTTAATTGCTCCTGTTTTGCGGTAGTTGCGTCTGTCCCCGCATCGCCACGGCAGCAATGAATGGGAGTGGATGTAAGTTCCGCTGTTTAGGCTGTTTACATCCCTCAAAGCCGCAATTTTTTTCCACAGACAGCGTCAGATGGCGACTCAAACATGCACCGAGAAGTTTATTTACTTGAAGCAAGCCGACATGTTTGTAAAACTAGATCTAATTCAAAGTCTCCCGGAGTCTCGCGCGAGCCCGAAGTTGCAGTGCTGGTGTGTTCAGGTGCAGTCGGAGCTACCGCTTGTGTCATAAACACAGGAATATCAACTCTTTACTTAGTTTAGTTTAGTTTATTGAAACAGGACAGTATACATTACCATTAGTCAATTTAAAAAAAAAACAATGAAAAGATGGTTGTACCAGATTTAGCCCTCGGGCTAATTTCCATCTGTAGTCCTGACACTCACAATACAAAACACAATAAAATACAGATGCCAAAGAATACACAACATAGTGCAATACAGAAAATACTTACTAATACTTGCTTCAAGTGTACATTTTTTTCCACAGACAGCGTCAGGTGGCTACTCAAACATGCGCCGAGAAGTTTTTTTTACTTGAAGCAAGTAAAGAGTTGATATTCCTGTGTTTATGACACAAGCGGTAGCTCCTACTGCGCCTGAATACACCAGCACTGCAACTTCGGGCTCGCGCGAGACTCCGGGAGACTTTGAATTAGATCTAGTTTTACAAACATGTCGGCTTGCTTGAAGTAAATAAACTTCTCGGTGCATGTTTGAGTCGCCATCTGATGCTGTCTGTGGAAAACAATTGCGGTTTTGAGGGCTGTAAACAGCCTAAACGGAACTTACATCCACTCCCATTCATCGCTGCCGTGGCGATGCGGGGACAGACGCAACTACCGCAAAACAGGAGCGATTAAACTGAAAATCTCCAGATTCATTCTTTTAGACCTAAAATGATATGAAAATACACCCCCGAATTGAATTCGCCTGGAATTGTCCTTTAAAGCATTGGCTTCGCTTCTACATCACCTGTATGAGTCGCTGTGGGATCTGGTGGCCGACGTTCCTGACCGTGGACTGGGCTCTGTGGTCCTGCTTCTTTTTCTTCGGCGCAGGCGTCGTCTGCTCGGTGTCGTCGTCTGCTGCTGTGGTGGAGAACGGAGACCGGCTCCAAGAGGACGCAGCGGTGACCTTTGACCTTTCAGTGCCGTTTAGAAACCTTGATGCTGCTGACGTCCGGCAGCCAGGACCGACACCGCACCACGCCGTCCTCGCTGCGTGGCTCAGCACCCACCTCATGCAACCTGCAGACATATCTTTAAATACAAAAGAGAGAGAGAGACAGATGAGCCGCCAGATGTGATTATGCAAATAAGCATTTATTTCCATAACATTGGAAAACCATTTACATGTTTTTCCATATTCCATGTTGTAAACTGTTGTCTGCAACATCTTTGCATGTCTGCCCGACTCGTCCTGGGTGAGGGATCTCTCTGTCGCTCACCCTATTCTCCAACCTTTTCTCCAATTTTTTCCCCTGTTAAAAGGATAGTTCAACATTTTGGCAAATTGGCCCATTGCCATAATCCCTCCTACAGTTTAGGCAGTAGTTTCGTTACCTTTAATTGTCGGTGCAAGCTGTTTTTAGAACGGCGCAGCAGCTACGGAGGCTAATGGGATTTCTTGGTTTCCCTCACCAAACACACAATCCAACAACTCCAAAACGCTCTGGTGGACAAGTTGTTTTCGAGGCAAATGCAGAGCCAAAATGTTGAACTATCCCTTTAAAAGGGTTTTCTTGGGAGTTTTTCCTCCGTGGATGTGAGGGTCTAAGGCCAGAGGATGTTGTTATGATACTATGTGAAGGCCTTTGAGACAAACTGTTTGTAAAAATGGGCTATACAAATAAAATTTCCTTGCCTTGCCATATGACTGTTGCTATAAGAGGGTAAAACCTGATATTACAAAACATTATACAGATGCACAGTTAATCCTCCATACATCATTAATAATAACCTATTATTTCAAACTTTAAGTTAAAGATACTTAAAGGGATAGTAGCATTTTTTTAAAGTGGGGTTGTACAAATAGCCCCTAAGTACTTTAATTGCAGTAGAAGACTCTCTGCACTCCTCCCGTTAGCAACGCCAGCCCATAGTCCTGCCCAGAGATTTACAACATACAGTGTTGTGAATGGACCCAAAGAAACGGCCTATTTTCGTGGCCTAAAAGAGGTTTTACCTGACGTTTCTTTGGGTCCATTCACAACACTGTATGTTGTAAATCTCTGGGCAGGGCTATGGGCTGGTGTTGCTAACGGGAGGAGTGCAGAGAGTCTGTTACTGCAATTAAAGTACTTAGGGGCTATTTGTAGATCATACAACCCCACTTTTAAAAAAATGCTACTATCCCTTTAACTTATGTTGTCAATGCTCAGACCACATTTAAATAGTTATATCTTCCGACAGCAATCACTTACATAGAGTGTTTGGTCCGAAACACGGGTCTGTCAGTCACTCTGCTCTGCTCTGAGTCGAGGAGAAAACTTTCCTTGTATCCTACAGTTTTTATCCAATGAGGAGAGAGAACGGCATGCAGGGCTGTGTGTGCAGCCAAGGGACGCCGTGAATGTGGCGACGTAGGGACGAGGACTGTTATGGTGCGTTCAAGGAAACTCGTATTTTTCCGACCGTGAAGTCGTACCAGTTCGATCTGGTACGAGTTGAAGCTGTAATTTACGATTTCAAAAGCCTGCCTGGAACGCAGCATTAGCGAAAACGACCGGACCACTTACTTCTGCTTTAATATAGGCTAAGGCTATTACATTTGTATGACTAATTTACTGTAGGTATGAAAGTTATATTAAGATTAGGGCTGTCAAACGATTAATTTTTCTAATCGCGATTAATCGCATTTTTTCCATAGTTAACTCGCGATTAATCTCTATTAAAAATATTATATATGGCGCTTTGGACTTTCAACACTCCAAAGTGTTATAATCTCTAGACAAACAACTTTTAGACCAGACCTAGCAGGCCTACCTAATCATAACACATGATGCATGAAACTCACACAGAATTGAAACGAATTGCATCCAGTGGAAATTGCCTGTTACTTGCTACACCTCTGCCTGGCCATGTGCATTTGTTGACAACAGAAGCCGTCAAAAATCAATACATGGCCATGTGCATTTGTTGACAACAGAAGCCGTCAAAAAATCAATGGATGGAGCTGTGGATATATGTTAGACTGTGTATATTTGTGTAGCAACCAACTTGAAGGTGGCTTACCGCCACCTACTGGACTGGAGGTCCCACACTCCAGTCCAGCAGACAGAGGACAAAATGGGCCGCGATTAACCATGATTAAAAAATTTAATCGCGTTAATTTTTTTAATTAATCTCATCGCGATTAACGCGTTAACTCTGACAGCCCTAATTAAGATGTGTGATGCATTGGTCTGCTAAAATAAACAAACATTGTTTTGTGATGATGTTTACATTTTCTTAATTTGGACATTTTCTTGCTGTCCCAAATTACCAATAGCGGTATGGTAATTTGGGACAGCATGTTCAGGTTATTTGGGACAGTGTTTCTGGGTTTATATTGAAATATTTCAATAGTGTAGTCATATCTTACATGCTTAAAAGTGAGAGATTCTTACACATAGGGAAAACAAGTAGGCTACCTTTGTACATTTCAGAATATCAAATCAGCGGTTAATGTAGAATATGTGAAGTGATGGTTCAAAAATAGGTCTGATTGTTTTATCTCTTATTATGTCATGAGTGATCTTTATTTTATATATTTATATTTAACAAAATATAAAAATAAATGTATTTTTAAAAACATGCTTGCTTCTCCTGAGGTCAATAGTCTGCTCACAATATGTTTTAGGCTATTAAATCTGCTGTTTGTTGAAATAATTCGTATATTTGGTTGATTTGGTTACAAATCACGAGATTATAAACAATACACAACATAAAAATAATAGGCTACATACAATATACATAAATAAGCAATCTATCCATGTCTTTTTTAATGTAATTGCAGCTCCATGCAATATCCCATTGCATAAGCCTGTGTCCCAAATTACCAAACCTACTGTCCCAATTTACCAAACAAGTTGCGAAAAAATAGTTTTGTGTCAAAACAATAATTAATTTAATAATTTTAGCACATAATTGTTTCACATAAAGAATGCAGACACCCTGTAACAAACTGTAGATGCTTGCTATGCACCATAAACATCCTGTAAGAGATTCTGTTAATAAAAAACAAATCTTAAAAAAAAAAAGAATGCAGACACCTAGAGGAATCCATACATATCTCATTTGTTGGGTTATTTATTAATCTTGATGACAAAAAATGGCTCAGAAAATTAATTTACAAAAATTGTCCCAATATACCTGAATTCACCCTATAGACCACTGATAAATAAGCTGTATTTGTCAACTCCAAACTCTGCTTTAAAATGTTACAGTAAAATGTTTACGCACTTGTCCCTCACCCACAGAAGCCCTAATTGCAATTTCTAATATATTTAATCAATTATCGTCTATTTCTAATCAATTCGGCATCACATTAAGTTGATATATTTTTTACTTAATTGCACCTTTTGACGCTGAATTTGCTCTGGTTTACTGAGTCTCTTCAGTAGCGAGGAAGACAGGGGAAACCAAGCATAGTAGCTAAGTGTAAAACATCTCCAGACTAACTAGTGTCATGTATCCCGAGTTAAAGAGTAGACCCTGACTTTTTCCACAAATGTCTTTTAAGACTTATATTAACACAAATATATCACTTACTTCTGCTTTAAATTCCAACAAAAGCACATGCCGTTTTGCTGACCTCCTGATATTTGGGGTCAGCGTCCTGTTTGATGCTGACCCCACCCCCCTGTGTGATGTCACCCAAAATATTTAATGTGACTTTTAATGTAGACATCCAAAGGAATGTATCAGCACCTTTAACTTTGCCATAGCCCATTCAAGGCAAGTGGAAGCATTGTTTTTCCTTAAGTGTCCCAAATTACCTGATGTCCCAATATACCTGAATTCACCCTACTAAGTGATATAATGGAAACAGTGTCAGTTAAATTAGATGAACCCTCGTTGTGATTTGTTGTTGCCACTTGGCACAAAATGATCCGGATCACTCCTCACTCCACTTACGCACTAACTCGCTCTGCCATTTTCATTCCCCCACACAAAAACCGAGACAGAGAAGCAGCAGGTTAATAACAGGTGGTCAGGTTAGAGATGAACACTAGTCACGTATCAGTAAATAAACCCCCCCATATCACGGTGTTTTTATGTATTTACTCACTGTAGGTCAACGTCGCCTGCTCCTCCTCTCCGCTGCAGCTGCAGCAGGGTGACTGACTGCATCCACTTCCGCCTTGTGCTTCCTCGCTTACATATTGTACATTGGTTGTGTGCAGGTGCGTGAAAAGCGCTGTGCTGCCCTCCCGGGGACGAAGATGGACATTGCTACTGTAGCTATTCACTACTAGTCCAGGCAATTTAGCTCATTTTGGACCCAAAAATAGAACTAATTTTCACAGAAGGTTTTTCACCATACATCATTTCTATGAGGTGTCTAGAACAACATACTAAAAGTCCTAAGAAATCCTAGTTGGGGAAATATGTTTAATTTTCATCAGGGTCGTTGTATAGGGGAGAAAGGTGATGATAATTCTAGGGGCCCAGCGCCCAGTGGGGCCCATAAAAAACCCCAGTAGTCTAATCTTTGTATGACTGATTTATTCTGCGTAAGATCCTGACTATAGTAGTACAACATCTTTCCAAGAATATTTGTCTTATTTCTTGTCCAAATGTCTCATTTCTAGTCAAAACTAATCTCTTTCCACTTAAAATAAGAATCTAAAAGAAGAACCTAAATAAATAACAGAAACATGAAAAATTACTCTGACCCATAAAAATTATCAAATATGTCCTCACCTCAATGTTTAGTGTGCATTCAACAAAATAACTATTGCAAAATGAACAGGAAGTCAGGGCTCAAATTTAATATCATGTCACAGCGTCCTGTAGTGTGGCTGTAATAAGCACTGTGACAGCCAACCCCTGAGACAACCAACCCCGGTCTCCCCTAGAAGTGAATGGTAATCTCCTTATCTCAAACAAGTTATTGAAACAAAAGCTGACAACAGTGGTGGGTAACAAAAAAGCCAATGGGTCAATAAGTTGTCATGTGACCAAAAGACGTCCACTCCTCCGCCTTTCTGTGACTCTTCCAGTCTCTGTGAGTCTCTGCTGATGACACTGTGCGACACTCTGAGCTCAGTGGACACTTCCCTCTGACAACATCCCATCGTCTGAGGCCTCAACATGGTCCAGGCCCTGTTGCTGGATCGTTATATAGGTGTCGTTTGGTCTCATGAGGTCAGAAGAACGTGAATAGTGTGATGAAGAGGACTGATTCATTGAACCAGAACATTTTGGTGGTCGATTCACGGATCAGACACTTGTTGTTGTGATATTTTGTGATTGTAAGCCAACAGCATGTTATGTTATAAGTACTGAAACACTGAACAGTTGGACATGTGCATTCAAAAGTTTAGAGAAGGTCAAATTAAGTTCACCTGTAAAGGTTATATAGTGCATTTTAGGTGCATTCTGAAATTTCATGAAATGAAATGAAAGCCGAATTGCTCTACACTTTACATCCAAGTGTTAACTTGGGTTGTTTTTGCATTAATTCCTCCTAAGTCTTTTTCAGGAAGTGTGAATTTGCAAATCAAATTCCTTTTCTTTTCTTTTTTTTTTTTGCAATGGGCAGTTATGCAAAGATGAATTGCTCTTGTGTAGCTCTGCTGTTCAGTGCTGTGACATTCATCTGGAGAAGAGTAAAGAGAACTGAGATACTTGGGTATACTTCTGGCTGCAGACACCGCTCATTGAGACTTAATGTCATCGAATAAACATGACACAAAAGAGCTGGATGGCGTGGATTTGGTTGGCCTTGGTCTTTCTGTGGACTCCGTCTATGTCTGAAATGAAAGCCCCACCGTACTATCCCGGTAAGAACTATGCAACTTCAAACAGAGGCATGTGTGTCACATTCGTATTCCTCTCTGATGGAACTGTTTTGGTTTATTATTTTGAGAATGAAATGAGTAAAAATCAGAAACTCTTTAATAACAATCTGAAAAGATGTTGTGCTGAGACTATGGGATCTTTATCTGCTGTCTGATGATATGTGTGTTTTTGCCCCAGGACTCTATCCTGAATGCGAGATTGGAAAGCCCTTGAAATACTTGAAGAAAACCAATATTTTCGTTGCTGATACCTTCACTAGCTTCGTCAATGACACCAAAGATCGCACGTTATTATTTCTCCAGAGAAACTCCACCTTTAACCGTGAGTACAACGTGCTCGTTACAACCACAAATAACTGGATTTAAAAAAAAAAAAAAGTTCATTTATTTTAAATACACCTCAATCTGTATGTCTGTTTTTAATAAACAGCGGATTGTAATAAACACTGGCCTCAAATGGGGACAAAGGATGGTTCGTACTTTCTGTACGTTTCTAAATGGCATGTGAAAAAAGATAAAAAGCTGTTGGTTCTGCATGGGAATTGCTCGACTGATCCATCTAAATTGCCAGGTGACATTTTATTTTTTATTTTAATGTCACAAATTTAAGTTGCATGCTTCACCATATAATAAAAGGAAGACAGAGAGATTACATATATGCCTGATTTTATTTCCCAGATGTATCCCGTAACTTCACTTCAGGCAGCACCAGTAAGCTCCTACCTTGTAAAGTTAAATAATCAAAATTTTATTGTTCCTGCATTTTGGAGTAGTTTCTTTTTTTTAACCAACCCCAATAGGGTCAGTTGATTTTATGTCACCAAGTCTACATTGTGTTTCTTCTTTATTTTGGATAGATGCGAAATTCTGACAGTGTTTCCATTAACAGGTTCTTGCCAGGTGAGACACTTGAGTAAAAAGTACATCAAATGTAAAAAACCGAATTATAATGAAAGCTTCTGCAACGGTCAGGGTGAGTTCCCTTTGAATGTGGTGTGTGTGTGTGTGTGTGTGTGTGCCAGATTGTGTATTTCTTGAATGTTTTTTTCTTTAGCTAGCAATTTCTACAATTTTTGTCTACAACTGCTACAAACAGTCCAATGAGTAAAACAAAAACAAGTGAATTAAGCTGTCAGATCAGAAGTGAAAATGGTGAATTGATTGATATTGATACTAAAAACAAAGTGGTCTAACTCACACTTTCAAAGACAGAAAATTAAAATAAGATCTCCCTTCTTTTCAGGTCAAAACATCACAGACAGATACATCATCAACGTCACAGCAACAGAGGGAAACTGCATCAACTGTTATACTCCGACTGTGACGATTGATAGTCAAAAGGCTCTGAATACATCGATTCCAGATGGCGGCGAAATTAACCCTGACACAGCTAAGTAGGATGTTTTGATAATTTATTAAATCAATACTTATTTCGGGAATTTTGAGCAGTTATTATTATTAAGGACAAGATTGGTTTTGTTTAGTAATTAAGACATGTAAGCAGGAACCAGGCAAATCAAGCTGAAACATTGCCTGGTTCAAGAGAAATAGGCCAGTTAAAGCGTCTGCTTCTTCTGAAATGACAGATTGAACATAGGAGATTGGAGATGAGTTAACTTGTGAACTTCAGAGCTTTTTGTTCATTTATTTATTCATTCATTCATTTATTTTAACAGTTTTGCCCTGCTTCCGGTCACTATAGCTAAGATGAACTAAAATAACTTAGCTACTGTAAGTGAAAATAAAATTTAATCGGTTTTAATTGATTGGATAGTTGAGAATGACATGGGAGTGGCAGCAAAGACTCGACCCAGTTGTTGTATACGACACTTTACTGCTAATGCAAACTGAACATTTGCTACTTCACATGAAAAAGCTTTTCATGAGCATTTCAACCTCATCTTTAGTTACCAAAAGATTTCTGTGGCCCATTGTTGCCTGCATTTTCGACCTGGTCTAAAGTCAAAGTCAATTTCATGCAAATTAGGCAAATTATTTTTTCTTCCGCTGAGGACTTTTTTGAAAGTACTAGTCACAGTCACCACTGAGATAAATTTGAAAACATGAAATGCAATACGTGTACAGGGCCGGCCCCTGGCATAAACACTCTATGCGGTTGTTTAGGGCCACAGCCGTTAGGTGGGGGGCCACATGATCAGAAAGGTACCGGGGTTCATTCAAGTCATTTAAACATCCTGAGGTCTGCACGTGCACACTATGAGCTTTATATGTAATTTGAAGTCAATATTCAGCTTCTTTTATCTCACATTTGAGACATTTGGTGAAAATAGAATGGCAGAATGACAACATTTGTGCTCAAAAAGCAATCTTACATTTTAGACTTGTTTTCTACTCTTATCTATTACTGTATTCATATCCTATTTCAAACACCAAAACAGTTCATTCTCATGACTGAAGGTGTGTTTTCACAAGGGATTTGAATTTTTTCAAAAAGCAGACCTCAAATTTCCAGCATTTGGCCTAAATTATTTCTTTATACAGTGTTCTAGGACAAATTGGCCTCAGTGTGCTTACAGCGGAGGTTCTAATATTTAGACATAAAACACTTGAGTATTGTTACATCTGCAAGTATCTTAAAAAGATAAATTTAAGAAAAGTTAAATTTGAGAAAATGGCCTCAAACCTCAGAGGGCATAAACATGTCTGTATTCAGTTTTAACCAGTGTTTGCACTTAGAGTGCAGGGCCACAAACAAAAATCTTGTTTAGGGCCACCAAAATTCTAGGGCCGGCCCTGAATACGTGAACAATATTAGTTTTATTCGCAGCAGGAAAATATTGACGAACAGCATGACTGCACCCAATGGAAAAACCCTATAACTTTAGACAAGGAGGCAAGTAACATAATTGTGCTTAGTTATCATAAATGAGAAATTCCCTCTAAATTCTGAGATTGAAACTGCAGATGTCTCATGATATTTAAAAAAAGAAAGTAGCAGCAATGTCTACGTACACAGTAACAGATTAGAGTGAACATCTCATATCTATGAATATTCTTTCATCTATCAACAGTCAAATAATCAAGGAGGTGTCCGACCTCGTTTCCTCCACCAATGATACTACAATTGCACTGTCTGCGGGAGAAGGAGTCACAGGTGTCTTGATAAAGACTAACCCTTTAGACCTTGATAAAGTCTCCTTCGCTTATACAAAACCAACTGATCCCTTCAAGGTGGGTGCTCTACTCTATTATTACCTTCATGTCAACAAAATAACAGGGTTGAAGTAGTAGTAGCAGCACGAGGATGGGAGGGAAACAACAAAGCTATCATGATTTTTTAGTTTTTAAACCAAGAACACGTTTCAGCAACTGAGAAACTAACTGACATTACTTTAATTTTATTTCATACATAAATAGAAATGCAGAAAATCATTTGTCAACTGTTTCTTGGCAAACAAGAGCCAGGTGCAGTGACTTAAGTCTGAAATCCTGAGCTCATTGACCAGTAATTGGGAAAATAGAAATGAAAAAATAGTCCCTGCACACAACTCCTTCTTAAAAAGTACTTTCCAAAACTTACATTTACTCTAGTGCAGTACTTTGACAGGTTTCAAAGTATTTCCACCTAAACTACTGTGCATACCTATCTGCCACTTCATACTCATGCTATACCATAGTCATTTATTTGATAACTATCTATTGCAACATTATGCATTCATCTAAACCAGGGGTCTTCAACGTTTTTCAGGCCAGGGACCCTCAAACTGATGGAGAGATGGAGCAGACACCCTACTATATTGTATAAAATTGTGTTTTATATTCAACTGGACCTAGTGCCATGATAAACATACCTAATCTATTCAAATAATACACAAGTTCATATATTAAACATTGAGTGAGTAGGGTGGCCACACCACTGCCTTTTATAAACAGAATGGGATAGGGACATATATGACATCTTGCTGAGAGCTGGATATGAAGACCAAGGAGAAAGTGGAGCTTAACGTATTAAAAGAAATTATTTTTCAACAAAGTAAAGATAGATGGGCATTAGATACTTGGGGTAAACCAAAACTGCATACTTACTGCGAAATAAAAAAGGTATTTGGCCCAGAAAACTATGTTTTGTATAATTTGTCTAAAAAGAAAAGATCCCTGTGTGCTCAATTGAGAGCTGGTATTCTTGGTCTTCATATTGAGACAGGCAGATATGTCGGCACAGCAGAGGACGATGGAATTTATGTGACATCCAAGAGGTGGAGAATGAAATGCATTTTGTGTTCTACTGTCCTTTCTATGACTCTATAAGACAAAAATTTTTTAGTAAAGTAGATCCAAATAACGAATTTGTGTGGTTGGACGATGCTGAGAAGCTAAAACTTATTTTTTATTTGAATATTTTTGCATTTTCTTTATTTCTTGAAAAGGCTTGGGCAATGAGACGAAGAGCGATATATAGTTGAGTACTGAAAGTAATCCGAATTTGTTTATTTATGTCACACCTGTGGCAAGTAACACCAACAGGAAGGACTGTCTAGTTTTTGTTTTTTTGTATTTGTTATTGTGTCTTGTAATCCCATATGGGATGGGCCACAATGGTGGCATGACACGAAAACAAAACATTCATTCATTCATTCATTCAACAGACCTTGTCAACTGATATCAATGTCAATATCAGCAATACAAATACAAGCTATACAAATTAACGTTTTTATTTTAAACATGAAGGTGGAAAATATAAAAAATTGTCCAATCAACCCAAAAAATTTTGCGAACCCCCTGCAGTCCTCGCTGTTGAAGACCTCTGAGCTAAACAACTAAAACAAATGCAGCCAAGTGAACACAAACAATAGTTGTGATTTCAATGGTTCAATATACTTTGCTCATGAAACTCCTGTTTTAAGAAAAGGACATTAATATAACACACTTGTAATGCTTTTTCCTGCAGATCATACAAGACCAAACCATTCTGCCTGACTTTTCAAGATCAATTGAAGTGTCAAAAGAAGCTTTTGAAAAAGCCGTAAATTCAAATATCAGCCAACCATTTGCAGCTGTTTTACGTTTCTTGAACATGACTAAGGTAAGAAGGTTTTCCCTTAACTTATGGATACATCTCACGGATGTGATTATGTTGATATTTTGTGCCAATCCCTTTTTTTCCCCCCATGCAGGATGAGCAGAATAGCACTGTGTTAGGGAATGAAGTTGTAGCAGTTGAAATGGGAGCCGATATTCGTAATCTCACAGACACAATAAACGTCAATTTTCTGAACATGAATTATGTAAGTAAAATTAAGAAAGTTTATAATGAAGTGTGCATTATCTGTATTTTTTTTTTTAGTTCATATTTGTTTGAATGTATCGTTCAAGAACACTTTCTTAGTCCAGCTCTGTTGTTTTGTTGACAGGAAGGAACTCCACATTGCAATTCCTGGAACGGTGAAGGTATGTTAGACACAGTTCTACATTGTGTAGCCTACATGTAAGCACCATTGCTGGGAAATTTTAAAGGGATAGTAGCATTTTTTTTAAAGTGGGGTTGTATGATCTACAAATAGCCCCGAAGTACTTTAATTGCAGTAGAAGACTCTCTGCACTCCTCCCGTTAGCAACGCCAGCCCATAATAGCCCTGCCCAGAGATTTACAACATACAGTGTTGTGAACAGACCCAAAGAAACGGCCTATTTTCACGGCCTAAAAGAGGTTTTACCTGAAAAAAAAATAGACAGTTCCACTGTTCGATATAATATAATTTTTTCCAGCCCCTCAAAGTGCAGGAAAAACTGTGTATTAGGGGCTATTTGTTGATCATACAACCCCACTTTTTAAAAAAATGATACAGTACTGTCCCTTTAAGGCAGAAACATCATTATTGTTTTGAGCTACTGATTCCTTTTCTGCAGTTTTAGACAAAATGATTATATCTGCTCAATGAAGATTCTTGTCGCAGGGCTGACGCTCATGTCTTTGGTACAGTATAATGTTCATCACCTGCAGTTTCTGCTCTTATCTTCATATCATAGGTAGTCGGCCCAACTGGACTGAGGAAGGATGTACGACGCTGACGAAAGGAAACAACATAACGTGCGAGTGCTCACATCTGACGTTCTTTGCTATCTTATTGGTGTGACTTTTGATTTTATACTAAGCTCACCCCCTTTATTTCCTGGTGTAGCCTAAATTAAATTCTTCTTCCTAATATCAACTTTTTCCCCCTCTGTTTCTTTGTAGACTCCCCCAAATGACACCATCTCAAGTTCTGACCTGAACAGCCTCACCATCATCACCCAAGCTGGCTGTGGCATGTCCATGTTCTTTCTCAGCGTAGTCCTCTTCACGCACTTTCTTTTAAGGTAACAACAACATAATAGCCTAATATTATCTCCACTGGCCGCCACTGAAGAGCAGTTTTCAAAATGTTGGTTGAGTGGCTGTAGACTAGTCACTAGACACTCATAATTTCTTTGAAAAACCAGCAGAAGTCCTCAGACGCCATAACTAGATATCCATCGCTCCTGCAAAATACAACGACCACATTAGTTGACACGTTTTCTGTCGTTGCCAGGGCCGTTGCATAGGGGAGAAAGGTGATGATAATTCTAGGGGCCCAGCGCCCAGTGGGGCCCATAAAAGACCCCAGTAGTCTAATCTTTGTATGACTGATTTATTCTGCGTAAGACCCTGACTAATACTCATAGTACACTGTAAAAACTCAACATCTTTCCAAGAATATTTGTCTTATTTCTTGTCCAAATGTCTAATTTCTAGTCAAAACTAATCTCTGTCCACTTAAAATAAGACTCATTACCTAAAAATTAACTTGTTTTTAGATAATTTTCACTTAAATTCACAATAAATAGAAAAATCTGCCAGTGAAAGTAAGTTTTTTGTGCTTGTAATAAGGAAGAAAAACTTAATCCACTATCAGATTTTTTCTACTTATTCCAAGTGAAAATATGCTTGAAAGAAGTAAAAAGTGTCTAAAAACAAGCTACTTTTAATATGATGTGTCTTATTTTCAGTAGAATGACAGTTGTTTTGACTAGAAATTACATTTTGACTAGAAATAAGACAAATATTCTTGCTAAGATACTGCATTAGCATCAAAACAAAGAAGGCTAAATAAAAAACGATAATACATACGTAGTCTAAGAAAAAAAAAAGGAAAAGTTAGGGGGAGGGGCCCACTTTAGTATTCTTTAAAGGGGCCCAGAATTCCTAGCAACGGCCCTGGTCGTTGCTCTGATTAGTTAAGATTCATCCATTTGTGTTTGGAGGCATTTTGATCTCAGTCCGTTGGTCACACATCTTAGGAGTTGGGGGTGAATAATACACCTTCCCCAGACTCATACTCAATAACTTCATGGTGTTTGTCAGTCAAAATCTTAATAACCTGCTGCACCAATGATTTGGGGTCTTATCTTTCACAGGATGGTGTCATAATCCCCCCTCCTCTGAAAAATAATGAATAATCTTTTCCAAAGTTTGATCTAAATTTTAAAAATGCTGAGGTGGTGATGTGATGAATGTCATGTAGCCTACCACTGCTTACCAGAACAGTTGAACTCTGCGGGAGTTTTTGACGCAGTCCACAGTCGGAAAAAAAAAAAAACGGGAGGGTGGAATAGTAGCTTCATTGTATGAGAGGCCATGTTAAAAACAACAAACTGTTCACACACTGAATGTCTTATGCAAATAGATGAACATTACACCTGTCTCTGTGCTCATGATGAATCGTCACAGGATCGCTTTGATGTCAATACCCTGCCAGCATTTACAAACATCATACAAAAGATGAAAAAAGGGAAGATAATCCACTGTGTACCCGTAACATGTAAATGAATATTACTGATAGTTTGAATAGATTTTACAGCCAAAGTTGGTATTATTTAAATATATATCATTTATTTATTTCCCCTTTATTTAGACTTGGAAATAGGTAGAAACATCCTTTACAATATAGCAGAGCAAAAAGACATATTAGCCAACTGTAAATACATCCACAATACACAAATAACATATCCAAGTAGATAGTAGGTAGGTAATAAAAGATCGAATTAGAAACAAATTAAAAACTTTTAGATTTATAGTAAAACAGGTCAACTAAAAATAACAACAGTTGGAGGTAAAAGAAGATGAAATAAGGCCTTTATGTAAGTTACCCAAATGAAAAAAATTGAGTAAATTTCTGATTGTTCTGCAAGATATTCTATTGGAGGTGCACGGTATAAAAAAAGTTAACACACAACACAGACACAACACTGAAAGAACATAACAAACAAGGCTACTGACAAACACGCAACAAAACCATCATGACAGTTTCCATTCCCACAGAGACATGACTCATGTAGTTCAACCATTACACAACAACTCAAACACTTGTCTGTTTATAGGCTTTATGAATGAATGAATTTATTTATTTCGGTATATCAAGCTTATATAACCGAAAGGGTGTAGGTTGAAGCCAAAGATTATATACCCCTACCCCTTTTACCTTAAAAAATTAAAATAAAATAAAATAAAATAAAATATATATGTGCATTAATACAATAGGATCAGATCACAGACATCTGAAATTAATCAGTACACTTAAATTTCTGATCACAACAAAATAAAGAATTGTACACAGCGCATAACCCAAAATAGTACAAAATCATTGAACTTAATTTTCCATACTGTAACGAGAAATTATGTTGTTCTTATGAAGTTTTTTAAAGCTGACTAGAGTACAGCATAATTTAATATTTTCAGGACAATTATTCCAGATGTTCACCCCTCTAACAGAAAGACAGTGATTTTTTGCAGTAGTTCGAGTCTTTGGTTTCTCAAATAATAGTGGTCTTCTCAGGTTATAACTGGAATCCTTCATTTTAAAAAGATTCTGGATAGCTTGAGGAAGAAGTTTATTTTTTGCTTTGTACATGGTTTGTATTGTAATGTAATCAACTAAGTCCCTGAATTTCAAAATGTTCAGGCGACTAAATAGTGAGTTGGTTGGCTCACGGAAAGGTTTATTACTGATGATTCTTATAGCCTTTTTTTGCAATAAAAAAAGAGAATTTGTATTTGTTCTGTAGGCTATGTGTTTCCCCAGACCTTAATGCAATATGTCATATAAGGGGCAATTAATGCATAATATAATGTGACATGCATAATATAATGTAACGATAGCTACAATGTTAAATTGTAAATCCTACAAAGTGTCCTCTTTAACAATCCCTGTAAACTAATAAATCACTTAACATCACTTTCATTATCACTGACATAAAAACTGTGCTATTACCGTATGAAGTTTATGGCGGTCTCCAATTCATTTAAATATATTCCATTTGGTGACAGTATTTTACTTTAATATTTGTTTTGATGATTCATTTCATCAGCATTCTCCTTTTTTAGTATCTAGTTTATGAATTATTCTTAAACAGAAAAAATGTGCTTTTCAATTGCTGCGGACTCACAATGAATATTTCAAATTGTACGACTAAGTCACAAAACTAAATGCTGGAAACAAATATTTGCATCTTTTTGCCCAATAAACAAAAAACTAGAAAATGAAAAAAAAAAAAGCAATGTTGATAAAAAATGCATGTCATCATTTGTTCAAATCATATTTAACTCCTTTGCCAGACTGCATTACACTGCAAAAACTCAAAATCTTTCCAAGAATATTTGTCTTATTTCTCGTCAAAATGTCTCATTTCTAGTCAAAACAATCTCATTCTACTAAAAATAAGACTCATCACATAAAAAGTAGCTTGTTTTTAGACACTTTTTACTTCTTTCAAGCAGATTTTCACTTGAAATAAGTAGAAAAATCTGACAGTGGAGCAAGTTTTTCTTCCTTATTACAAGCACAAAAAACCTGCTTTCACTGGCAGATTTTTCTACTTATTTCAAGTGAAAATTAGTTTGAAACAAGTGAAAATGATCTGAAAACAAGTTAATTTTTAGGCGATGAGTCTTATAGAGATTAGTTTTGACTAGAAATGAGACATTTTTTACAAGAAATAAGACAAATATTCTTGGAAAGATTTTGAGTTTTTGCAGTGTACCATGACAAAAATATTTTTCGATGGGCATTTATTCCTCTCTTGTTCCTCTCCTCACAGGAAGACCAAGGCCACGAAAGCCACAAAGATCCTAATCAACTTGGTGCTGGCGATGTTCTTCCTTAACTTCACTTTCCTGACCAACAACTTTGTCGCAAAAACAAAGAACGCGGTGGGCTGCAAGATCATGGCGGCGCTCATGCACTACTTCATGTTGACCACGTTCACTTTGTTCGCTGCACAGGCCTTCCACATTTGCTTACAGCTGTACACGGGCGGCAAAATTGACATCCACCATTACACCCTCAAAGTCTCCATCACCAGTTGGGGTAAGTTGTATCTATGATATGATATAAATGTCTTCATTAATGCCCAAAGGGAAATTCATTTGTCTGGTAGTCCAGTGTAAGGACCAAATGATATGGGAATTTTGAGGCCAATGCCAGTAAGTAATACCGATATTGGTGAGCAAAAAACCATAAAATAACTGATTAATCAGGTGATATCATGTTTTCATGAACACATATAACTTGCAGTGTTATGTATTGGACGTTCAACATATCACTTGTATTATTCAAAAATGGCTTCAATGCAGCAAACTCTTGGAAAATGTACTAAATAAAATAAATAAAAATAACAACAAAAGGGGCAAAAGTCCATCATGAATAACTAGGCTACACACTTTATTTTTACAAGCCCTAACAGTTGTTTTATGGAGCAAACCGAGAGCCACAAACTGAACGAACATAACACAAAGATTTTTTTGTTTCTCTAGCGAACAAACAATGCAATGATAGGCTATAATTTCTAAATTAAATCCAACCAATAAATTAAGTAGCTATTTAAGGGTTCTTATTGACTACTGTGTGATCAAATCATCCTGCTGATTAACCAGTTAGGTCGTAGTTTAGTGGTCAGCAGCTTGTTGTTAACAGGGCCGGCCCTAGGATTTTGGTGGCCCTAAACAAGATTTTTGTTTGTGGCCCTGCACTCTAAGCGCAAACACCAAATCACTGGTTAAAACTGAATAGCCTACAGACATGTTTATGCCCTCTGAGGTTTGAGGCCATTTTCTCGAATTTAACATATTTTCTTAAATTGATCTTTTTAAGATACTTGCAGATGTAACAATACTCAAGTGTTTTATGTCTAGAACCTCTGCTGTAAGCACACTGAGGCCAATTTGTCCTAGAACACCGTATAAAGAAATAATTTAGGTCTGCTTTTTGAAAAATTTCAAATCCCTTGTGAAAACACACTTTCAGTCATGAGAATGAACTGTTTTGGTGCTTGAAATAGGATATGAATACAGTAATATATAAGTGTAGAAAACAAGTCTAAAATTTAATTTTGTAAGATTGCTTTTTGAGCACAAATGTTGTCATTCTGCCGTTCTATTTTCACCAAATGTCTCAAATGTGAGATAAAAGAAGCTGAATATTGACTTCAAATTACATATAAAGCTCATAGCATGCACGTGCAGACCTCAGGATGTTAAAATGAGTTACCTTTCTGATCATGTGGCCCCCCACCTAACGGCTGTGGCCCTAAACAAACGCATAGAGTGTTTAATGCCAGGGGCCGGCCCTGGTTGTTAATTTCCTGTCTCTATTTCCAGTAATACCCAGCATCATTGGGACGGTCCTGTTAAGCATTGGGAAATATGGTGAACAAGTCATCTACACTGACAACGCTGAAGACAACGTGGCCATGTGAGTCAGCACCTTTTGACGTCCACGATTTACATATTTTACAGCCGACAACGTCATGTATTATGCTGTACTGACGTATACTGTATATCCCTCTGTTCCAAGGTGTTGGATAACGGACGTCAACATCCACTACTTCGTCAACATAGGCTACTATGCTTTGGTCTTCCTCTTCACCTTCACTACCTTTGTCATCACACTGTCCTGGCTCTATTGCCTCAAGAGATCCAAAGACGGCTCATCTGTACAAACTAAAAGGAACAGCATGCGTATCATAACCATCTTGGGACTGTGTTGCATGCTGGGTGTCACGTGGGGTTTTGCCTTCTTTGCCTATGGTGTCCTCCGAATCCCCGCCACCTACATCTTCACAGCCCTCAACTCCTTTCAAGGTATCTACATTGGGATATGATCCAAAAATTATAACCAATAATGCGTCAGTTTATCTCAAATTAATGTGTTTTAAAAGATTAAGCTGCCAACAACAATCGTTTTGGTTATTATGTGTTGTTGTGTTATATGGAATGGGCTGCTCATAGCAACAGTCACAGTGAATTATCAGACTGTTTTTGTTCAGCCTCTCCTGTCGAATTTGCATCATCTCCAAACAAACCAAATGAACAAATTTGACCTGAGCTTCTAGCATGTTTATTTAAGCATTTGCTGGTCAAAACATTTCAAGCCATATCACCTCTATATAGTGACAGGGCCGTTGCTAGGAATTCTGGGCCCCCTTAAAGAATACTAAAGTGGGCCCCTCCCCCTAACTTTTCCTTTTTTTTCTTAGACTATGTATGTATTATCGTTTTTTATTTAGCCTTCTTTGTTTTGATGCTAATGCCGCATTACACTGCAAAAACTCAAGTATCTTAGCAAGAATATTTGTCTTATTTCTAGTCAAAATGTAATTTCTAGTCAAAACAAATCTCATTATACTTAAAATAAGACACATCATATTAATAGTAGCTTGTTTTTAGACACTTTTTACTTCTTTCAAGCAGATTTTCACTTGAAATAAGTCGAAAAAATCTGATAGTGGAGCAAGTTTTTCTTATTACAAGCACAAAAAACTTACTTTCACTGGCAGATTTTTCTATTTATTGTGAATTTAAGTGAAAATGATCTAAAAACAAGTTGATTTTTAAGGTAATGAGTCTTATTTTAAGTGGAAAGAGGTTTTGACTAGAAATAAGACATTTGGACAAGAAATAAGACAAATATTCTTAGAAAGATGTTGAGTTTTTACAGTGTACTGTGAGTATTAGTCAGGGTCTTACGCAGAATAAATCAATCATACAAAGATTAGACTACTGGGGTTTTTTATGGGCCCCACTGGGCACTGGGCCCCTAGAATTATCATCACCTTAACGGCCCTGTATAGTGATATCTTGGTAACATTTTCAGCTTGCTTTACCCCCATGACTCCTCTTTGATACATTTAACTATGATAATATGATCGATGAGCTTCTTAGCAGTAGCACCAGAGTTGTAATGAGGCAAAGGTAGTTATAAATACAAAAATATCATTCAACTGCCCACAACTTACACAAAAATAGGTTGTAATTTGTAAATTGAATTTGACTTTTAATATGTTATTTTATTTCAATGGTATGTAAAATTTTTCGAGACCCACATGTAGCCTACTCTAACACACACAAATTTTACTTATTTTTCTCAAAAATACTGGTCATTTTCTCATGTTTTCTGTTCACAATCTTTTACTGCATTTAAATCTAAAAGGCAAACCAAAACAGCAAACATTCAATTAAAAAAAATCAGTGTAAATTTGAGATAATCTTCAAAAACATGTCCCTACTGTATCTGTGACCATCTGTCTTTGTCTGGCAGGTTTCTTCCTGTTCATCTACTACCACTACACCAGCCAATCAAAGGAGTCAGCCCAGTACCCAGTCAAGACCGGCACCGAATCAAGCTCCACCACTCTCAACACGGGTCTTGATATCTTTGAGAACCCCTACAGCAACCTACCAGCCCGGAATAAAATCTGAGATGAAGGCTGAGCGATGAAGAGTTGACGACACGTGTGGTTTGAAGAACAGGCCACAAACACGTGCAAAGAATTAACAGCAGAGTGCTAACGTGTATAATATTTTAGTATAAGGCTTGCAATGCCATGCTTGTTTCCTGACATAATTATCGATAATTATTAGTATCAAGGGAAATGGCTTTAATAGTGAAGGCTGTATGTTTTACATGAACTTCACTTTTGTTAATGCAATATTATCAATATTATTATAAGTTGTCAAATGTTAAAGGGTTAAATATCTGAAATCAGTGCAAGACCATGAACTCTTGAGTAATGACTAGACATGTTTTGTAATGTTACAGGGATTTTTATATTTGACCATCAAATTTTACTAATTTGACAATTGTGTATAGAAAGGTCAAGAATGGGATGAATGTGGGGAATCATAAAGTTTCCTTTCAAGCAAGACACAGGTAAAGCTAAATTATAAATACAGATGAGCAACATTAGGAAATAAGAATCCTTTATTCTTTTTTATTCACACTTAAAATACACATTAATATACTCATTTTAGACTGAGAGATAATACTTTTTTTTACAGTAAGAGAGCCTCTGCTTCCTTGAGAGCCTTTTCCATTTCAGCAGCCTCCAGACAAAAGTTCTCTCTTTCCTGCATCATGTGCTCACGTGCTTTGGTGAGGTCCGTCATTGTTGCTTGGATTTCCTGCAAGTGTGTAAAACAGGAGGAAAATGAAAAAATTCTCTTCCAAAAACATCCCTTCAAATAATTTCTAACACTTAGCAGAAATGTACTTTGGCTCACCTCTAGCCGAGCACGTTGCTGTGACGCAGTATCACCAAATGTCCTTAATTCATTCAGCAGGTCTGCAGAGACACTCTGAAATAGGGACAAGGAAAAGATGTGTTGACTGGACGGTTTTATCTATAAGAGCCAAAAGCCTGTGTGTATCAAATACTTATAAGTGGATTGTGCATTAGAATAATTTTATATTTTCGTTTATTTTTCTTTTTTTCATTTATTCCATTTATATTTATATATTCCAGTTTTCAGTTTTTTGTGGGGTTTGGATACAAATGTACTTTTAAGTGTGGTTAAGAATATAACAAATAAAACATGACTGTAATATATATAAGTATATATCACACCACATAAGTTTGCTCCAATAAAGTATATGTACCATAGCTTCTTTTCTCTGATCTTCATTTTGTTGCGCATCTTCTCCGACCCTTTCTCCTAAAACTGAGAATGAAAATGTTTTCATGTTAAGCCACCACTGGAATTGGACTGACAAAAAACACCTTTTGAAACTACGGATATTTATTTACCTGGGTCTATTTTTGCTGCGACTAGGAGAACATGGCAGTCCTTCAGCTGTTTCTGTACCTCTGTATTCTCCTTCTCTATGTCACTGAACTGCAGCTCCAACTCAGCGACCCTTTGCTGCAACAGATCAAGGGAATTTTTAAATACATGCTGTATAATTGACATGTATTTTACCAAAAGCCAAACTACTTATTAAGACAAGCACTTCCCGTACCTGTGTCTCTGTGAGGTTTTTCTGCAGCTCCTCATTGACACTCATCAAATGCTGATTTTGCTCCTTGAGCTCTGCCTGTTGACCGTACCTGGTGGCGACCCTATGAAAGGGTGCAACATAAAGGTGTAAAAACAAGACTGACGTCCATTGCTTGGTCTAGATATGCAGGATACAGATGTATGACTTACCCTTTGTGAACTTTAGGAGCAACATTTTTTCTGAAAGACAAAATTGAAAATTATGTAAACTTTGTATCTGTAGCTGTGAAGTAAAGACATGGCATGGAGCCTGGCAAATATCAGATGTTGGTTTTTGATGATTTAGGTTGAAGAAGACCAAAGAGATTGAAGAAAGAGGAAGGTTGTGAAGATCTGATCTTTGTAAGACCAAGTTTCTCTGCATGGGATGGAGCATCCACACACTTAATGTACCTTTTTATTTCTTTTCTTCTCTTTGATGTGCGTCGCATCTTGAATTTTGTAATATTTTTGTCTTATATTGAGAAAAATAAACACTATGGGTCATGTTTACTAGCCAATTAAGTGCCACGATGTCCAATAAGAGTATAAAGCACATTATGTGAGAGAGATTGGCATTACATTCTGTCAATTAGTGAGCAACCATCTATGTCATTTCATTTGTATATGTGAGAACTTGTTTCTTACCGTTGAACATTTTCTTTTTGAGTTCTGAGGATGCCGTCTGATTTTTGAGCAGCACTTGCTGTGGCAGATGTTGCTGTAAGTCCAGTTTTCTTCTGTTCAGCAGATAACTGCCCACCTGGACAACAGATAGTTATGTTCAGGGAAACATCTGGCATCAGCTTTGACATTCAAAACGCAAAAGATTTACCAAATAATCCTGCTGCTCACCTCTAGGGATTTTTGATGACATGTTTCTTCTCGTTATGCCAGAGATGACAGACCACCTTTTTCTGCAAAATAATGTATTTAAGTGACTTAAGAGCGACGTAGGTCTAACGTGGACATCTTTACTAAACCACATGTTTAGCTAACGTATAAGTTAAACTTACGCTCCTTTTTGTTTATATTTACTGTAAAGATTCAATATTTCAGCCATAGGTTGCTAAGCCCTGTTTATTTGCTGTTAATAAACTGATTTTGAACGGAGTTTAGTGCGATTTTCTCATTGATTCATCGCAGGAATACAAAAAGTTGAACATATCCCACTTCAGCCAGAGCTGATACTTTAGCTATTTAAGTTCAAACGAAGCCTTCAACATAACCTAAACATGCTTCGATGTGCGATATAGCCACGTAACATATCAATCCTTACCTTTCTGGATACGTTCAATGTGAGATTTGTCAACAACAGTCAACACTGATGAGCCACACCAATTTTAAAAACGTACCGCCCTCTGTGGTCACTTCCGGTTTGGTAACGTTATTTCCTGTACAAATATAGCCCATCAATTTACTACTACACCCGTTGTCGTCAAATTAGTGTATTTATCACTTTTGGAACCGATATATTTAACTTTATACACACTTATATTTTGTAGATTTGTACTTCGTCACCGAGGCCGAAACAAACCGAAAAAGAACGAAGACGACGACGTCATCGAGCGGTCGGGCTGCGTTAATGCGCATGCGCGGAGGCGGCTAAATTCAAACTGTAGCCGTTAGCATCGACAGCTCGTTGACGTCAACTCGCTCCACTGTGCAGGCTCATACACAGTAGCTACACATCGACCCAAGTAAAATGAGCGAAATGAAAAGTGTTTTAAAATAGTCAGCCGGTAAATAACAAAGCAGTATCTCGTGTAAAACTCGAGGGATTAGTTCGTAAATACAAGGTATGTCCTGTTATCTATTCTATTTTTATTTCGTCGGTGTTCTGTTGCGTATTTGTGTTGTTCAGAGCTAATGTGTTAGCTAAGTTAACTAACCCTGAACTAAAACGCTCTTTAAATTGATGTTTTTGTTCTTGCCAGCGGTGAGAGTAATAATAAATAGTTTTCTATTCTTATTGGGGACCGGTATGGACTCATTAACGATTTTAAGGGAGGTATGTTTTTTGCAGTGGGGTCGTTAGCATTTGTTGACAAGGGTGAATCTGAAACCATAAGTTATGCACCTAACGTCTCAACAAAAAGCATATAGGTTAATGACTACTGTTAGTAAATGTCTCACGTTTTCCTGATATGGTGAGATGCACAATTACTTTATTATTAGATAATGAATGATAGACATATTTTAATTTCTGCAACATTACTAACATTACTTCTGTGACTCAGACAATAAGGTGACTCTTTACTATTTAATTTGGTGCTCTAGTTATGACTGTTTCGGGAAATGTTGAATATGCACCAGTACTATGCAAAAGTGGAGAGATTATGTTAAGACAGTGAGTGTTTTTGTAATGATTTAAGAATGCAGCAAACATAAATAAATACATGTATAATTTACTGCAACTCTTCTTTAACTTTGGCACTGATCAGCCGATTAACTCATGGTACCGGTTGTGAGGGCTTTGATGGATAAGGTATCTTATGTGCCTAAAACCTAAGCAGTGTAGTTTACTGTACATTACTGAAAAGGCCATGTCTTGCTAACTTAGCTTCAATGATAATAGGGCTGCACAATATGCAAAAAACATCATTTTGTGAGGGCAGGTACTGAAATATGTGAATGCACTTGACCATATTGCAGTCTCGATTACGTAGAGATTAATTGTCTGGCCCTAAATGATATACAGCTTAACCTGTGATTCACTGAATTTAAATTCATTATTAAAGTCTTGTTTTCCTGCTTTAACAGTTGAAGATGGAGCCCCAGGAGCCTGCAAAGAACGAGTGAGTCAAAATTATGTTATTGAAAAAAAGCTGTCCATAAAAGCCATGCCATTTACTTGTGACTGTAGTCACACCAGAGCTTATTGTGTGTTATGTTATTTTACAGGGAGACTGGTGGATTCTCCAGGCGGCGCATTTCCTCGGTCAGAACTAAAGAGACTTAGGCAAACAATATAGACCTTTTTATACTTTTCACTATATCGATTTGAATTATTATTGTTCATTTTCCCCCCCAGATTTTAAAAGCACCACGGAAATCAGGCAGATTCCCTGACCCAGAGCAACAGGAAAATGTGGTACATGAAATTGCTTGACCTAAGTATTCTACCTGATAATCATCTATAAGCTTATAATGTTTTGATACTTTAATTAAGGTGGAATGTGCCAAACCTGCGGAAAAGAGGAACTCAAGAAGAGTCAGTTTTGCACCTGCCAACGATGTTCTTCTGTTTTCAAAGTGAGACACTAGTTGAACTAAAGTCATTTCATCCTTCATATACAAATACACTGTTTTTCCATCCTAATTAATGATTTGACTTTACAGGGATGTTAAAAATGCTTCTCCTGCCCGAAGTCCTTTACAAGAGTTAATGACAGCAGGTATGTAATGTAATAATATTAACACATGCATCTCCTTTTTATTCATGCTCCTTTGTAATATTTGCCCTATTATCTTCGTAGCAGGAGCAGCTGCTGCAACCACACAGAACAGGTAAGTTAATTTGATTCTTCCAAGCTCTGTTTGAGAGTATTGTGGATAATATTTTGAAATTTGTCTCAACAATATCAATGTCTTTATTGTCTTATCATACAAGGGTCCAGGTGGCAGTTACTGAAGATGGAACAAAACAGATCATGGGTTAGGATATTCTTTTTTTTTTTTTTTTTTTAAACCTAAAATGAATTATTAAATACCTATATAACTTGTTACCTGCTATTACTGAACTCAAATCTCCAAATTTAGGTATGGCGACCCTTCTGAACGCCCCTCTACATACTCCTCAACAGGATAAGGTATTCTTGAATTTACTGTGCATTGTTGCTTTTCTGTTTTTATTCGCTATTTTCTTTTGTTGAATTTCTTTGTCATGTTAATATTTCCTATATTATTATAATGCGTACATCAGAGTATTTTCTGGGAAACCTGATATTTAGTTACTGTTGACTAATATAAGGTAACTTAACCTCCCCAGGTCACCTTTGATACTGGGGAAGACTTTGCAGAGAAAACAGTGATGTTTTCTACGGACGAAGCCTTCATGGACATGACCCACAGTCACACTATAAACATTGCCAATGATGCGGATATTGCAGATATTTCTCTCCACAACGATGATGTTTTTCTCACCGGTAGAGAAAAAACAGTAATGTTCACTGCTGGTGATGCATCTATGGATATGACCTTAAGTCGTTCTTTCAACGTCACAAACATGTCAGTATCACTACCCACTGGCAGGAACGTGGATTTAAGTGTCGAGAAGAGAAACATATCTTCATCAGTGCCTAAAATGGATCCAGGATTTGAGGACTTCCTCGCAAGTCTCTCTAAACCCAGTGGTCCATTCTCTTTAACTGCCGTTGAGACAAACAGCTCTCTTGCCCACGACAAAGAGAATCAGGTTCCACCTTCAGTTTTGGCTTCAGTGACGAAGAAGTCACTAAACACATCGAGGAGGACCGGGGAGTCGTCTTATGGAAGTGTGCTCTGTCCAGAAGCTGACGTTAGCATGGATATGACTGAAGCTCAAACTGGCCGCATTCTGGGATTCTCCAGTGACGATGATCCTTTTCAGTGTTTTCTTCCCACACTAGGCATGTACGCCCAGTCTGATAAAAGAGTGTCACAAACCACTGAGATGATGAAGACTAAACAACAACAGAGCAGTGAAACGCCGGGATATTCTAAACTGAAAGGTACTGAAGTTTTCATTGATTAAAAAACTGATTAATGAACTAATTCTTTTCAGTACTAGTGTATCTTGTTTTGATACTCAGCGATTTCTTCAGTGATGATATCATTACATAATGTCCTATGTGTAAATTGATATATTGTTTAAGAACTTGAAATGCCTCATGCTTAATTCTCATAAGTCGTATATAATATCTCGTCTGTTTATGGCTTTAAACATTTGTCCAAACTTCCATTTCATTAGTTTACTATTATGTACATCATAGAAATTAATCGAATCTTCACACTGAGACTGAGGCTGATGAATATTTGGTATTTTGCTGATTAGATGTAGATATTCAAAATAGATTTCTTTTTTTTCTTTTCTTTAATATTTAATCTATCAGCCAATTCTTGCAGATCTAATTCTGTTCTGTTTTAATTTCCATATTTAGATGTGGCGTCCATGAAGAATCCCTCTCTACGTGTTTCTCTTCCAAATCACAAGGTGAGATTTATTGTTAATTTACCTTGCTATCTGAAAATAAACTTTCAAACTTAAACGTCATCAACAAGTAGAATATGTAAAATTGTTTGCTTAGTTAATGCACATTTTCAGTGAGTATGTGGTAATAAAGTGCCTTTTCTTTTTTAGGTCAACTCTGATGCAAGAGATGGATGCAGAGAGAAAACGATTATGTTCACTACGGATGATGAGTTCATGGACATGACTCAGAGTCACACTGTTAACATTGCCCAAGGTCCATTAGCTCCTCGCCAAATGTCAGCTGGTGGTTTGGATACTGGATCTAAAGGCTTCTTTTCAGGTCTGTCTAAACCAAATGGCCACACTGTGGCTGAAAAAATGGTGCCACCAACTCCAGGATCCTTTAAAGCTGCTATCAATACAAATGGGTCCTTGTCCCAGCTTAAAACACCAAGGGCCGATGGAAGTACAGATAAGCCATCACTATATACAAGCAGGAGCTCTGGAGAATCATCTTTTGGAGGTGCAGCCTGTCCCGAAAATGACATGAGCAGCATGGATATGACTGAAACTCAAACAGGCCGCATCATAGGAGTGACAGCTGATCCTTTTCAGTTTCTTTTACCCACACAAGACATGTACCCCCACAGTGAAAGTCTGAAGAAAGCAGAGATGACTTCGGGACAGAAGAGCAGTGAAGCATTGGGATCATCTAACCGTATAGGTATGGAAACCTTAAAGCCACTGATTTATTTGAGTAAGAGTAACCAACATGAAATCCAAAAACAGAACCATAACATTTGCACAAAACATGACAGTGGTTGGTAATGCAAATTATGACGTGTGAACTACTGGTATTTTATTTTGAAAATGGCTAATCTGGTTGTTTAATTCTCTGCATTCATTTTAGGTATGGAAACCTCAGTGAAGCTGTCTTCAAAACCAAAGGTGCAAAGACATCAGGTGGGTTGTCTTACTATTCACGTACTTAAATTAGGTTTTATTTATTTCTGGAGTGAATCATAATACAACTTACTTGCACTGAATACATTGCAATGTAAAGTTAAATTTGTATAGCTATAGCTTTGGCTTGTATCAATTTATGAGTAAAGCTGGAAAGTGATTGCATTTTGTTATTTCTTTTTGGAAATGGTAGTAAATTTAGTGCCTTTGAAATAAATTAAATACGAATGAATAATCATTAATCTTTTAAATTCATTCAGTGCTCTTTTTTTCCCTTCACCAACAGGACAAGTTTGACACTGAAGATGACTACAGGGAGAAAACAGTGAGGTTTTCTGCAGATGATGCCTGTATGGATGTGACCCGAAGTCACACCGTCAACATTGCCACGGATGTCAAACTGCAGTTGCACCAAAATTTGGGCTTTTCACCCTACAAAGAGAAAACAGTGAGATTCAATGCAAACGATGCAGCTATGGATATGACTGAGTGTCTCACTGTAAAAATAGACAGCAACCTGAGTGACCTTAGAGTCGATCCTGGGATTGCAAGCATGACACCGAAGGCTGCATCATCCTTGAACATTAGCGACTCATCAGGTTGGGCCCAAATGTGTCCTGAAGATGACGTAAGCATGGACATGACTGAGGCTCAAACAGGCAAGATTTTAGAAATGTCAGATACAGATTATCTTCAGTTGCACCTTCCCTCGCAAGACATGAACTACCAACATGATGACCTGAAGAAACCAGAGATGACTTCACAACTGCAGAGCACCGAAGTACTCGGATCATCTCATTGTAAAGGTATGGAGACAACAAACCTTCTAGATCGTTTTGACCCAGCTGAGCTGTTGACAAAAAACTAGGAAGTTATAAATGAGCCAAACTTTTGGGACATTCATGAGAGTAAGACCATAAATGTTACTTTTGAACTGAGTTATTGTTTTGAGAATGTGAATTACAATTAGGTGACTTTTTAAGTTAATCTTTAATGTGTTTTGATGTTTTATTTTGATAAAGCTGAAAATGATCCGGTTTCAGAGTTGAACTGAAATTTTCATGTCCACACTTAGGTATGAAGACGTCTTTACAGACAAAGATGCAAAGACATAAGGTGAGTTTTAATATTTTGATAGTTGTAAAGAGTATTTATTCTTGCAAGACTATTTGTTGGCCTAACAACAGTCTAACAATTTCATGAGATGATAATATGTCTGTTATATTTTCATCTTATTTGTTATTTTACTTCCAAAAATCCATAATTAGTCATAAATCCCAATAGCCGTATTCCCTGTTGTGGTACATTGAAAAGATTGCATGTATGCATGTTGGATGTTTTGTCTTTTTGTGGCACTGGAATAGTGAATTTTTTTTTTTTTTTTCTTCACAATTTTCTCCTTCAGGTCAATTTTGATGCTGAAGATGAATGCAGAGAAAAAACAGTGAGGTTCTCTGCAGAGGATGCAGCTATGGATGTGACACAGAGTCACACAGTCAGCATTGCCACTCATTTCGTACCACAGACACACCCAACTTTGGACTCGTTACCTGCATGTGGAGAGAAGACAGTGAGGTTTACTGCAGATAATGCCTGTATGGATGTGACACGAAGTCACACTGTAAACATTGCAAGTCATTTGGGACTGCAAGCACATCACAATCTGGACTTTTTACCTACCTGTGGTGAGAAAACAGTGAGGTTCTCTGCAAACGATGCAGCTATGGATGTGACACGGAGTCACACTGTAAACATTGCTTCCATCTCTGGGATGAAATCGTTCCAAAATGCAGACCCTCTACCTACATGTGGTGAGAAAACAGTGAGGTTCTCTGCAAACGATGCAGCTATGGATGTGACACGGAGTCACACTGTAAATATTACTTCCCTCGCTGAGCCGAAATCGCACCAAAATGCCGACCCTCTACCTACATGTGGTGAGAAAACACTGAGGTTCAATGCGAATGACGCAGCTATGGATGTGACACGGAGTCACACTGTAAACATTGCTTCCATCTCTGGGATGAAATCGTTCCAAAATGCCGACCCTCTACCTACATGTGGTGAGAAAACACTGAGGTTCAATGCGAATGATGCAGCTATGGATGTGACACGGAGTCACACTGTAAACATTGCCTCAGTCTCTGACCTGCCATCACACCAAAACATTGACCCTCTACCTACATATGGTGAAAAAACGGTGAAGTTTTCTGCAAATGATGCCGCTATGGATGTGACGCGGAGTCACACTGTAAACATTGCGAGTAACTTGGGACCTGAGTTGCAACAAAATTTGGACTTGTTTCCTACTTGTGTTGAGAAGAAAGCAATGGCCAGTGCAAATGAAGCAGCCAAGGATATGAGACGGAGTCGCTCTGTTAACATCGCAAGTCATTTGGGACCACATCCTCACCAAAATGTGGACTTCATACCTGCTTGCGGTGAGAAAACGACAAGGTTCAATTCAAATGATGGGGTCATGGATATGACCCAATGTCTCACTGTAAATATTGCCAGCAATTCGGAAGCAGATTCAGCTCTTCCATGCCGTGAGTCAAACATATTGTCCACTCACAGAAATGCAGATTTATCTTTAATTGTGAATAAAGAAGAAAGAAACAGATCCTTGTCGGTACCCAACCTTGATCCAGGATGGAAACACTCCCAGTCCAAGATGAGTGACCCATGGAGCACTCCTGTGATCACCAAAACAATTACTCCAGCAGCAACATACCCTACAGAAAGTGTCAATGAGAAGAGCTACCTTGACCAGCTCCAAATGCAGAAGCCTGATACATATACTGAAAAAGTAGCTCCAGCTTTTGTTCCAGACACCACAGAGAAGCCCCAATATGACGCCATGACTGACTGTGCAGAAAACAATATAAGCATGGATATGACTGAAGCTCAAACAGACCACATTTTGGAGCAGACCCGCACAGAAGAAGTTCCTCAATGTCTTTCTTCAACGCAAGATGCCAACACCAAGTCTGACCGTTTGCAGCAGACGGAGCCAACTTCTCAACTGAGCAATGAAGCACTGGGTTCATCCAGCCCTAATGGTCTGGAAATCACAAACTATCCAGATTCTTCTGACTCAAATGAAATTGCAACCTGGAGAGAACCCGAACCTCAGAAGATGGAAAGTCCTCCCAGTGCTATTTACCAAGATCCTGATTTGTTGCATTCACGGAAATCTAGACGAATAAGTTTAGCTGATATCCAGTCGAAAGTAAGGCGGTTGAGCCACATGATCAATGCAGCTCCAGATACTGTGGCCATAGAAAGCTGTATAGCACCTTTGGCTCAGCCGAATGACGACTTGGACAAAAACCCGAAAGAAGAAGCCAAATCCCTGTCTGTAGAGGAGCCTGAACCTGCAGTGGGTTTGGTAAATAGTCAAGATAATACACAAGCTCAGTGTCTCACACAAGAGGAAGAGGCCTCTTATGCTACCACTACTACTCCTTTCAACTTGAAGACTAAACAACTCATGTCAAGACTCTCAGTCGGAGGTTTTAAACCGAAACTCCCACAAAGAAGCAAACCTGATGATCCGAAGAAGAGGAGTTCGGCAGGAGAGCACACAAAGACGATAACCGTCAGCATTACTGATCAGATGAGTAACTTTGACCATGATGTGAGCGACCTTTACGATGAGGAGCTCGGAAGTTATGAAGATATGTCTGAAACGTTGGACACAAGGAGTCCACAGAAAGTCACGGAAAAAGAGAATCATTCCCTGGAGTCAGACATGAATGATGTTTTAAAGCATGGTGTTTTTGAAGAGGACGTCATTAGTGCTGTCCATGGAAAAAAGAGACCTTTGGAGAGTGATGAGAGCAATATGGAGGATGAGAAGACAATGAAAAGATCCACTGAGAGGGCCACTGATTATGGTGAAATGGTAAGTCAAATTAATGGCAGGTCACTGTTAAGGTTTTTTGTTGTTCATTGTATTGGTAAATCTGCACCATATTACATAACATTTTCATGCAGCTTTTTTTGTTTAAGACATTCCCATTCTCACAAGTTTTTTCCCCCTATGTTTTGTATGTTTTATTTTGCTAGGAATTACAGTCTCATTTAGCAGAGTGTGATGGGAACATGAGCACAGCTCCTAACACGACCATATACACTACTGATTACTCCAGCAGCAGTCACACGGCCAGCATCAGGTGTGAAGCTACATTTGAATCAAGTAAGTGCTTATTATGGTCTCATGTGGATGAAAATCCTCATCTCTCCTATCCTATGTTGATCATACTTCCATTGATAGACTTATTTGTGTGGTTTATGTTTAAGAAATACATTTCCTTATTTTGCAGCTTTGAAACACAGCTTGTTTGAATCCCAGCTCGAAGACTACGCAAGTGATGTGCAAAAGGTATTTTTCTGGCATATTTTACAAAACTGTCACTGAAGGTCTAAGCTCTTAATGCCAGTTATTTAATTCTCTTCACTGTTTTGATTACAGAAAATGGATGATGGTACCATTACAGTGTTGGAGTTCTTTAAACTCTTCAACATAGACTTTGTCATCCATAATCCTCGGCAAAGTGTCCTTCCTGGCAGAGTGGGTTCACCTGTATTCATTTTAGACATTTCTTTTTCATTTAAAAAACTAAATGTAGTGATGTGAGATTTTATTTTGTGTTTATAGCTTCTGTCAGACACAGATCGCACTCCGATGGATTTATTAAAGGACAGGCACATCAGCCGCCCTAAACAGATGGTGTATGAGACGGACGTCCTGAACCTCACAGAAAAGGTGGAAGGGTATGTATGCATCACTTCTGTTCACCAGTGTACCAGAAATCACTGAATAGACCTGGGCATGGCATAGATAGGCTATACCAGTTCGGAAGGTCAAAATAACATTTAAAGTTATCTCTGGAAACTGTTTAAACAACTGAAGCTTTAAAACAGGCCTATTTTATCCACAGATTGAAGGTGCGAATGCGTGACCTTGACAAACCCCTGAAGATTGTTAATGGACCTTTGTGGGAAGAGATGAGAAATTCTTCAGAGAAAGAGGTATTATTAGGTTATTTTTACTAAAATGTGTTTTCCTGATTGTTACTGTGATGACTACGAGGTATTTTTTCTAATTCCCTTTAGATAAACCCTCATTTGCTGTATAGTTGCCATAATCTTATTTTTACCCTCATTGCCTGTTTGAATCCACAGCTCAAATCTTTTGGTGCAAAACTAAAAGAGAGAAACAATTTCTTCAGAAAGACGAGCAAAGCTCAGTCTCACGAAATGAAGGAGGATCTGTACTCAAATATTGTGCAGGCTAATCTGGTAAGAGTCATCACTGAGATATTTAATGAAAACATTTCGGAGATTGTTGTAACTATCGAGGGTAATTGTAATTTTTAATCTCTTTCAGGGGGAGCAACAGAAGTTGAGAGGAAAAATCGAGCAAGCAGATGAAATGATAAAAAGCCTGGATGACTGCATTTCTGAATTAGAAGCAGGTATACTATAGCTACTGTGGGGAAAAATAAACACGGTTATCTGGTTATGACAATTATTTATCTGTTATCGGTTTTTCTCTCCCTGTAGAACTTGCTGCAGTTGAAGAAAATGGCAAATCACGCCAAGAAGGTAAATTCAGTTGATTATTTAATTTTTAAACTATAAACTTATTTTTTGCCATCTTGGATCAGCGATTGAGGGTTTTTTTTGTTTGTGTGTTGTTCAACAGAAATGAATAAAGTCACTGAAGCCTTAGCTGACAGCGAAAGGTGAGTTGAGAATATTGATAAGGATATTTTTCATGTAACATCGGATATGAATGTAGATTGTTTCTGATGCTTCTCCTCTTTGTTCCTGCCACAGGCAAATATCTGAATTGCAGTGCAAGCAGAATTTGAATAAACTTGAGAAGGTGAAAGCTGAAACAAGGAACCTCGAGAGCCATGTCGCCATAGTGCATATGTAGGTTTAAAATACAAACATTATGAAAATCTTATTTTCATCCTTGTGTTTGATTTTATTCTTTTCTATTCCTCCTCCTTAATGGTCCTCTTAGGTTATTCCGCTCTTTTCTCCTTTTTTTTTTTTGGCTCTATAATTTGCACACAAATAAATTCATGTCAATACCTTTTTGTTTGTTTTTTACCCAAGGCTGAACGAATGGAAGTTTGTAGAGAAGGATGACAACTGCACAGTCTACTCTTTTCTCCATGACACCATGCATCTACAGTTGGTGTATGAAGAATGCAAAGGTGAATAGTTTTTCATTATTGACATTATGTCATTATTTAAGAAGTTCAGACATTTAAACAGATAAAAGAAAATCATTTTAACCATGTTGCACTTTTAGCCACTCTTCATGTCAGGACACGAAGTATTGATTACCACCCAAACAATTCTTTTCTCTTTTTTTTTTACTGCCTTCAAAGGAAAAGATGCTGATGATCAGTCTGAGAGGAAAATATCTGACATAAACTTCAAACTCCAAATGGATGGTGAGAAAGATACGAATATGGCATGAGTTCACATATGAGTAACCTCTCTCCCTTCTACATCCTATTTAAATTTCTTCAATTTTCCAAAATTACTTTGTTTTCTCACTAGATGAGAAGTCGCAGTGCCATGCCCGCCTCGTTCACAAACTGCTCTCTCAGTACATTGACAGTGAAACGTCGTGGGTGGAGAAGTATCCAACGAGTAGACATGTCCCAAAGGTATGCAGAAACACAGGAACAGCTTATATTAAATTCAGTCACATTTTTAAATATATGGTCAGGTTTATTAAAGCTGTTAATGTTCATTTGTATGTTGTGCTTGACACTGAGAATATTAATATTGATTAAAACTGATTTTGGCCATTTTCATAACTGTTGCCGTGGTGGAAATAACACTCAGTACGTTTACATGACACTTGAGAAAACCAAATTATTGCCTTGCTCCGACTATAACTGGACAACTGAGTGCATGTAAACGCGTTAGTCCGACTAATATCGGAGTTCTCCAGCTCCCATTAAGACACAATTAGACTTTCTCCGGCATGTACGGCTTAATCTGAGAATCTGACACGTTCCCATCAGTTATTCGATTCTCTCAATTGCATGTAAACTGGGACAAGGACAGAAGTCTCATTAGACGCCAAAATCTAATTTTGAGCATAGCTCGATCAAACTGTGCTGCATGTAAACGTACTGACTGAACGGTTAAATCACTGATGGCTTTGATGGCTTTTGTCTGCTGTTGTGTTGTGTGCAGCTGCTCCACGACGTCGGCCTGGTGGTGAGTCGCTGTCGTCTGCTGGGAGAAGAGCTGCGCCTGCTGAAAATGTGGGGAGGTCTACGGCTCGACATCCTGAACATCAGCTGTGTCGACACTCAGTAAGACCTTTTTCCTCTTGAAAGATAACTTACCTGTCAGCAATTATCTAACGCACTGTTTGAAATGAACAGTCAGGATTTGAATCCATGATAATATCAGACCCATTTTGATTTGAAGCACCACAATATTCAGGCTTAAATTAAATTGAGTAACTAATGTTCACATGTTTGCTCAATGATTGTGTAATATCTTGTTGTCTTCCTGCAGAGTGCACATTGTCTTCTGCAGTCTCAGGAAATGTGCCAAGTTTGAGGTGGTTTTCTCTGTCGGTCTGATCAACCACGTCTGTGTCCTACAAGTAGAGAGCTTTAAAAACTTCATCGGAAGCTCTGAGTAAGTACAACCCAGATGTTAATAATAACAAATGTAGGACATTTTATCATATAGGTTCATTTTTACTGTTGATATCCTGGAGGTACATCTAATTTATTTATTTATTTATAACATTTACTGAAAGCAGTGTGGTGATAAACTGTTAGAGCTACACCACACTGTTTTTAATTTTAAGGGCAAGGAAGAACAAAAGAACTCAGAATAACATTTGATCTTTTGTTGGATTTGCAGGATCAAACAGATCGAAGAGATCGTGGCGTCGTTCAGTCCGTCAAAGAACCTCTTGACGAAGATTGTCAAAAAGATTCATGACAATCTGCTGCGTTGAAACCAGGAATACATCCCATATCAAATTTTCATTTCACTTGTTTCGGATCAAACCTTGTTGTGAAATAGAGATGTCAAAAACAAAAGATTTGCAATTGTGCCCAGTAATGATTCACATTTCACAACAAAATGTCAAAAAGGACAAGATATATAGTCAGACCAAGTCACATCAGTTTTATCTAGTTCTGGTATTACGTGCTGTTTTAGCAATATTATCAAGTTGATAATTGATAAATTGGTTTACTTTATGTGTCACAGAGGCTTTAGGGTTTTGGCTAGGTGATAATGACCATTTGGGATATGAAACACAGTTGTCTTAAATTCAGACAGAGCAGCTTGTCCTGTGCCGTCACCTCCACATGGTGAACATGCACTGACTTCACTGTGTCTCGTCCTTGCAGGTGCATGTGTGCAAATATACGTATGCATGCAGAATGTTGTTTGTCTGGCACATTATTGTATCTCTGTGCAGAACTGAACATATGTAAATACATTTCACCTTATTTTCTTCGTTGTAAATCAGCTTCTTTAATCTCTTTCTAATTCTTAATAAAACTTTGTATGTCAGTCATTAGAAAACAAGACATGTAAAAAATTTGTACGAAGGATCCCATTAAAAAAGTATGTTTACTATTCTTTTTTGTCATGTTGTATTACTTTTTCTGTACCACAAAATAAAAATATTAATTTATCGTTAAAAGATAGAGCAAAATAAAACAGATATAAGAAAAGTAAGAAAACATACACACACTATACATTTTAAAAAATGTATGTACATCAATAGCCTTTTTTATAAAATAAAATACTAAAATTAGAATAAATAGAAGAAGGGATTAACTGCAATGGCAGAAAGAACTGTGCGAAGCGTCATCGTCATTTTTTCCCCATGCCGTAGCTGGGTAGTATTGTGCAGTCTTATCGCCAGGGGGACACACGAGTTTCTGAGTCTTGTCTTTGCAGCAGCTCATGACTAGAGCACTGGAAAAGAGAGCAACGACAGCATTGGTCCAATGGAAGCGCCTCCTGATGGAGGAATATGAGTATTACAAAAGCGCCCAAGAACTGACAACTCTGCATTGTTGGTGAATGAGCAAGTGTGGTGTTTTCAATAATTTAAGGACATTTATAGATCACCCACGTTAATAGGATCATTGAGGATCCTTTACAGATAAATATTAACACATAGGCAAGTAAAAAAAAAATAGTTGTCTACATTAATGTTTCAATCTACATTTTGTAATAAACAAATTATAAGTATAATTTAATATGACCAAGACACCTAAAAACAAAAACACGGCTGTTTTCATCAATTTACAAGCAGTGTTGGGAACGTTACTTTTAAAAAGTAATTATAGTTACTAATTACTTCTCCCAACAAGTAACTGAGTTAGTAACTCCACTACTTAACTTCACTATAATAGAAACTAGTTACCAGGGAAAGTAACTATTGCTATTACTTTTTCTTTCTTTTTTTAAGTTCAAATATGTCGAAGAATTTGGATTTTTTTCCTCTCATTTTTAAATTGTATTTTATTGTTTTCATATATTTCACTGATCGCAATTATGGAATGCGAGTGTGTGTTTTATTGAAAGCGAGGCTGGTGTGCCTATGAAAATAGGTTACAGTGGGTTTTTTAAGTGCTGTGGCTACAAGCAAATCTCATATTGTCTCTGTACAAAGACAACAAAGACCTTTTTAAATGTGAAAACAGCGGAGACCTATTCAAGATTTGCATTTAATAACAGGCGAAACATCGAAATTAATTTATTCATGGCCACATTAAGTGAAATTATTAACTTTACCGATTATCCATCTGATTATCTGTCCTGCTGCGAGCGCACAACTTCTCAGGGTATCCGCGGATCCTTAAAAAGTCATGTATCTAAAATGAAGGCCTTAAAAAGTAGGCTATTACATTTATTTGAATTAATTAATTAATTTTAGGTCTTAACATTAATTTTAGGTCTTAAAATGTCTTAAATTTGTTGAATTATTGCGTTCAAGTCTTAAATAATTTTAGACAGGTCTTAAATTTCTTATGCCCACCATGGGCGAGCATTTCACTCGCATTTGCCCCTAAAAAAAACAAACATGTGTGAACCTGGAAAATCACAAAAAGAAAGAGCACAACCTGCGATTGGTCAAAAACTACAAATCCCACAATTCTCTGGCCTCAACAATAACAGTAGTTAGTGTAAGTAAGGGAGAGTGGGGCTGTGGGTGAAAAGAGGAAACAACGCCACGTCTGGTCCTGTTCTATGTTGTTCGTTCACACCGTCACCGTTTATTCGTTACGTCCGCGGTGTAAAAGGCCGTAACGCAAAGACGCGATTAGGCGCGAGACGCGGTAGACGCGACTTTTTTTTTTGCGACGCAATACACCCGATTTTTTGGGGGCGACGGGACCATCGCGTCTTCGTCTATTTCATCGTGTTTGGTGGGAAGACCCACGAGACCCACAAGAACTCGAGCGAAAAAAAAGCGTTTTCGCTCGAGTTCTGACACGCGACCAAACGCGAGATACGCGATTTAGGGGCTGTGTCCACCAGACGCGTTTTCAGCGCTCTGGGCGTCTATTTTACATTCAAACCCTATTGAGTTGGGCGCTCACATCGCTCAGCGCCCTCGGCGGTAAAACGCCCTGGGCGCTTGCTTCTTTTTGTCGCGGCGCTCAGAGCGCTTCGAGTTGAAATCTGTTCAACTTTTAGAACAGCGCTACGCTCGTCAATGTCACTTTTCCCCGCACTGACCAATCAGAATCAAGAAGGGGCGGGACTTACGTTACCGACAGCAACACAACCGGAGACGTGGCTCGGTTTATATCATGACCCACACTTGTATTGAAGGTAGGCCGACCTCAGGGTCCATGTCAAAAGCTGCTGCTAATGCTATTGTGTATTTCTGACACTCGTTGTAGTGTTTACATTAAACAAGGCCGGAACACGGAAGTGTCAGAGGACTCGTTTTGTAACCTAGCAACAGCGGCGTTCTGACGAGGGAGAGAGAGCGCGCTAAGCGCTGGGAAAGCAGCGCTGAGAGCGCTGTCAGAGCTGAAAACGCGTCCGGTGGACACGGCCCCTTAACGCTCGTTTTGACTCGTGACCATTTTGTGTAAATTAGCGTGTTCACGAGCCCGCCCATTTTCACTACAACAACATTTCTGCTCTCATCAACCATGGTTGAGGTCACAACGCTGCGCTGTAGCTGCTCTGGAAGTCCGGAGCTTGATATGGAAAAAAAAAAAAAAAAACCCGCCAGGCGCACGTCGCGGTGGAGAGAACAGCTACAGCTGAACATCTGCGGCCTGTTGTTCGAAAGTAGAATAAAGATATCCAGGATAAGTGGAAAAGCCAGGTTGGACAAAGTCTCATAAGTCCATCCTGGTTTAGTTGGTTGTTGGAACGCCGAGCCAGGCTGAGGAGGGGCGGCTTTGTCAAGCCAGGTGGAACTAATTCTCTCGTCAGTAGACCAGAGACTGATCACAGATTCACCGATGAGAGGACAGGTGTGGCCACTTTCCTCCAATCAACAGCGGATCTTAATGCTGATGTCAGGGGACACACCTCTCTTAAAAAAAAAAAAAAAAAAAAAAAAAGCACTGCTGCTGTCGTAAAGCTCTGAGAGAGCACGGCGGACAACTGCGGGCTAATTTAATAATCCCAAATTATAATCACAACTCAAATTCCTTTCACAAATGAACAGTTGTGCACTTTGCCTTAATGATGAGCAGTGGAAGATGATTAATTGCACATATCTGAAGTAAAGTTTACAGCACATGGCCAAGTGTGCAACAGGTGAAAATTAATTAAATATTAGAACATTATGCTGTTTGGTGCTTCAATAAATTGCAGATAACAATGATGACGAGGTCTATAAATTATTTGGAAGGTGCTCACACTCACTCAATTTTATTCTTATTTTCTTACCTCAACCAATATTTAGGCCAATATAATCGTAACATATTTTATGAAAATAATTTTGAAGGCCTAATTATGAAAAAAAAAGCCTAATAAATATTGTAAATGTTTCATGTTTTTTGATTATTGTTAATGCATTTTATTTGTTTATAATTCAGGCCAATATGTATATAAGAACATGTATGAAACACATTGATTTCTGATCAGAGTGGCTGCTGACTTGACAGATAAAGACAACAGAATCAACTAAGCCTGGCTGTTAGCCTGGTCTGGAGCAGGCTAGCTGCAGAGAATAAATCGCCATAGTAACTTGACCAGGATAAAGGTATCCAGCTTTCGAACAACCGACTTGAGGCTAAATTAGGCCAGGATACCCAACATATCCCGGCTTAATCCCTTATCTAGGTTTCGAACAACAGGCCCCAGGTCTGTGGTGAAGACGTACAGAGACCTGCCACAGTGTCACGGTCATGGTCACGGTGCATTAATATAAACTCTGTCCTCAGACTGTCCTGACTGTCCCTGAACACCACACAGAGACAACAGCTGTGTGACAGGTTGAGTTTTATTTATCATGATAATTAATACATACTTAGCTTAAGCCTGTAAGTTCAACACATCAGTATGCTACTGTGATTTAACTAGCCAATGGTGGTGTCGTTACTCTCTTTTCCAGTGCTCTACTCATGACAAACACAATCTTCAGTCACACCTTTGCTGGACGTGACACTGAGCGTGCACTAATTTTTATTAATTTTTTTTTTTTTTTTTTTTTTACACCCGTTGCATCTCCACCAGATACTACTAAATAAAGATCCTCCTCCCCTGTCACCTGTAGGCTATTACTCATCAGGTAGGCAGCTCGCCACCACCCTGTGTGTGTGTGTGTGTGTGTGTGTGTGTGTTGATGGGCGGGGCCTTGACGACTCTGCCGGGGCTCGAGGTTCAATGAAAACACCTGAGCAGAGTTTGGTTATGAGTCGAGAAGGAAACGGTGTGAACACTTCACCTGAAACATGAGGATACCACTGACGACGTGTCTACTGTTGACGCTCGGACTAACACACCGAGTTAACATGTTGGTAAGTCATTTAAATGCTGGTTAGACACATATAGACACATATAACCTACATACTGTAGCTACATACGGTGTTTGCGTCAGTATGCCTCACCTTCATCACTTCCTGAAGCGAGCCGAGGTTTATCTGTGAGTCACTGAACGAAGCGGGTTTCGATAGGCTATATCAATGTGTGGGCTTATCAATTATTGAGAAATGTTGAGTTATGTGTGAAAATTGAATCTTTATTAAGTTTTAGTCGCAGGTAGGTTACCTTAAAAGAAGGTAGGTGTCAAGTTTGCTCATTGCTTGCTCATGTATATTTTATTTATTTCATAGACTCATTAGAGACTTATCAGTGGTTGTAACAAAATTATTTTTTTTGCAGCCTGAAGAGTTCAGTTTTTCAGATAAAAAACAATAGCTAATGATCACTGAGAGATGAAGTTATCATAGTAGCAAAGACAATCAGAGTAAAGAGCACCACTTCCTATATTTTGTGGATTGAACACCTTGTACTCCTTCTCCTTTTGGGGCTTTTAGTAGAAATAATACTGGGGCAGAAACCTATTATTTTCTTTTTATAAAAGGTTTACTTGCATTATCACATAGGGGAAGTATATAAATTAAAGTAGGCTACTCCATAACAAGTAAAGATTTGTAGTTGTTTGACAATAAAAGCACATTGTATTTTATTATGCAGCCCTATTGTTTATCTTTTTATCAGGTATATTATTTTATTGTTTTATTATCACTGATACATCAGTAATCATGCATTTAAGTTAGAGCTGTTTATTGTGTGTGAAATAATCTACAAAGTGTACAAAGAATGTTGCTGACAAAGTACAGTAGTTAGATAAAAAAAAATACAATATGCTCTGAGAGATCTGTAAAATTCTGCATCATAAATTCATTGCATTCAAAATCTTGCAATAAAACTGTTAAATATGTATGTTTACAGTTGTAGTAGTGCAGATTTCTTTTAAACCATCCATCATTTAGTTTAGGCCACAAAACAGTTTCTCAGAGCTCAAGATGACCTCTTCACATTGTTGTTGTTTTTTTTCTGCAAATCACAGATAGTCTGCTTCACAGATAGGCTAATCAAAAATTGCTGGAAATTAATTTTCTGTTAATATGCATACACTAATGGATTTAACAACCTTGATGAAGGTCTTTGAAGTGACTGTGCCAGTCTGACAACACTTTGTTGCTGCACCTGTTAAACCAACAACTTACTAATGATGTGGTTGATTATCAACAATTACAAGTTAAACACTGGGTTTACTGCTTCTTTTTAATCATCCATTATCGCTGCTCCATAAAATGTCTAATGGTAATTGGTAAACATCATTAATGTGCACGTCTACAGCTGGGAGCCACACCATAATATCCCCTGATCCGGGAAGCAGGTCACCTGAGGGCAAATGTGATGCACAAAGAAACTTTTTATTCCTCCCTGGCACTTCACCTTTACACCAGGCTGTAAAACACCTACGTAGGTTGTTTCCTCAATGAACAACAACAGCTTGAAGCCATGCATGTTGTTTTGCAACGGACACTGGCAATTTCAGCCCCTGACAATGAGTTAAACTAGTGAATATCAAGAACAGTTTGAGAACTGTTTAGTTTAGTTTAGTTTATTCGTTTAATACGGGACAATGTGCAATTACATTAATCATTTTTTTTAAAAAAATGCAAAGATGGTTGCACCAGATTTAGCTCCCAGCTAATTTCCATCTGTAGTCCCTACACATAACATAAAAGTAATAAATGAAATGACGCAGAATCCTATATTTCAGTAAATGCAAAGTAAATAATAGAATATTTGATTCTTCATGTTTTGAGTGTTAACAAAATATCATGTGTCCTGATGTGCTTCCTGGTTTGCAGAACTGGTGAGACAACGTTATCATTCTTTTATTTGAGTTACCGTATATCTTACCCATGAGTCTTTATTGGCTATAAAACTGTCATCTCTTGTGTCATTATGGGTTGGTAAACCACAGTGTGCTTTTAGGGATTGTGTTGCTTCAATGGGACTTTGTATCTTGGACATGATTTATTTCTTTTATTGCCCTAACAAGGAGAGTACCTTCATAACTTTTTTTTTTGTTTACAAAACAATAGTGAAGGAATGAGCAGCTTTTCTGAATGTTGAATATCCTCGTTCTTTCTCTCCATGAAATCAGATTTCTGCTGCTCCTGAAGAGGGATCGGCGCTCTACCTGGACGGTTCTGGCTCTGGATCAGGGGACGGGTCAGATCTAGGTAATGCTTGCTACCACGTTCAATGACAATAGAATTATCGCTTTACAGATCTTAAATGGATACAAGTTCACTCAAAATTGAAATTTCACTCATTATCTACTCACCCTCATGTGGACTAAGGGCTGGGAGAAGTTTCAGAGTCCTCCGTGGCTTCTCTGAGTTACAGGGGGTCTCCGTGCAGCACTGCATGTCCATATAACGGTTGCGAACGGAGCTCACTTTTCTTCGATCAAAAAACACACCAAAAAACATCCAAATACCTCCATAGTGCTCATCTGTAATGTCCCTCTTGTATTGAAGCCCCAACATGAGAAATTGTTCAGAAAAAAATTAAATAAGTATATGTTTTAAGCTTGTTTGTAGGGGAAGCTCCCAGTGTTGAGCCGTGAACTGGTTGTCAAGGCAAATCTCGCGAGATTTGCACAGACACAGGCAAAGCAGTGAACTGAGACACTGGGAGCTTACAAACAAGCTTCAAATATTGATTGATTGATTGATTCTTTTAATGAATCAATCAATATAGACCAAATATAGATCAAAAATATAGATCAAATATAGACTTATTAAATTTTTTCGGAACAATTTCTCATGTTGGGGCTTCAATACAAGAGGGACATTACAGACGAGCACTATGGAGGTATTTGGGTGTTTTTTGGTGTGTCTTTTTGGACGAAGAAAAGTGAGCACCATTCACTACCGTCATATGGCAGTGCACTGCTGCGCCGAGCCCCGCTGTAACTCAGAGAAGGCACGGAGGACTCTGAAACTTGACATGAGGGTGAGTAGATGAGTGAAATTTCAATTTTGAGTGAACTATCCCTTTTTAATAATGTGTGATCACTTGACAAAGACTATATTGTTTATCCCATCAGGTGAAAGTGAAAACGATGTGGATTCCACCATTGTCGACAGCAGGATGCTTGACTCTTCACACTGGCCTAAGAAAGACTCAGAAGAAGGATATATTATTTTGGCAAACGGCAAGAGCCGCTTGTCGGACGAGCGAGTTGTTGCAGGTACTTTACAGTTTGTTTGGGGTCATTCCTATGTTCCCACAGCCCTATGTTCCCACAGCCTTATGTTCCCACATTTCTAACTTTTGTTGTCACTGAAAATTAGGCCCTATGTTCCCACAGCCCTTTGGTCCCACCATTGGTTGGGTTTAGGCAATGAAGAAAAGAGTTGGTTAAAGCAGAAGTAAGCGATCCGGTCGTTTTGGCTAATGCTGCGTTCCAGGCAGGCTTTTGAAACCGTAAATTACAGCTTCAAGTCACGACTTACGACTTTGTAGCGTTCTAGGCAACCCACTCGTGTTTTTCCGACCTGTTTTACCTGTGAAAGTCACTATAACGGCCACTCGTAACTTCCGACCCGTGAAGTCGTACCAGATCGAACTGGTACGACTTCACAGGTCGGAAAAACACGAGTTACGGGCTGCCCTGAACGCACCATAACGTCTTGTCAGCCGACGGAGTTAGCAGCCCCCGCCCTCGTCATGGATCTATTGGTCCTCGTCCCTACGTCGCCATATTCACGCGCATCCCTTGGCTGCACACACAGCCCTTCATGCCGTTCTCTCTCCTCATTGGATAAAACTTGTAGGATACGAGAAAAGTTTTCTCCTCGGCTCAGAGCAGAGCAGAGTGACTGAGAGACCCGAGTTTCGGTCCAAACACTCTATGTAAGTGATTGCTGTCGGAAGATATAACTATTTAAGACTTATATTAACACAAAAATATTGCTTACTTCTGCTTTAAGTTTAGTAAAAAGACTCGGTAGAGGCTAGACAGGCCAGATAGATAGAGTCCACATAGGTAGAGAGAGTCCAGTGGGAACATAGGGCCCAATTTTGAGAAAAATCTTAGAACTGTGGGAACATAGGCATGGACCCGTTTGTTTTATGCTTGTTGGATTAACAAAGTGATAACACTGTGAATTGTAACTAAATTTTATCATTTTCTCTCCATAGCTATTATTGGGGGATCAGTGACAGGAGTGGTGATGAGCGTAATATTGTTAGCAATGATAATCTACGTGCGGCACAACAAAGACATTGGAGGATGCTTTCTGGGCGAAGAAGTCATCTAACTGTCCAATGCACACGTTTTAAAAACTGTCTCGCCAACGTTGAAGATGCCGTTTCCCCTTCGGTGCTGCTGTAAGTGTATTTTTTCCTCAGTCGACTGGACCACATGGGGATGACAGTTGTTCCTGCATTTGATGCAAATATCTCTGTTGTTATTTTATTATTTATTTATTGATACAATGAATAGAAATTTAATTTAATGACTCCTTGTTTGTGTATGTTTTACAATTCTTTGAAATTGCTTCAGTCTTACCCTGGCCGATAGTAATGTAGCGGGGTAAAATCTCTCAGGATCATGGTCAGTAGCATAATTGAAATATAACTAATATATTGTTGTTTATGGCACAGCTCTATAGTGTTTCCATGTGGCTAAATTAATAACTGTAAAAAAAAAAGTGCTTTATTTGACTAATTTATTTACAAATTGTCTATCAATACACATTTCTGTAGCATTTTAAAGAAATTAGTCCTAGAAGTTAGTTAGACTTTGCCTTAAAATGATCAAATACGCATGGTGATGTATAACAATGTCAGTGTAAATAATGAAATTGTTAAGGATAAATTTCATGTAGCTGCTTGAGTTTCAGGTTCAAGTTCATGGTTTGTTGAGATACTTGAAAAAGTTTCACATGACATGTAGAACTGAAATGGCTGTTGTGAAAAAGACTTGTTGACCTCCATCCAGAGTTGCATATAGGCTACAGGACTGCTTGAACCATAAATACCTCTAAGTCAAGAGATATAGATACAGATAGAGGAAACTCATTTGAGGTTGTATATAACATATCATTTACAGTGATTGGGTAATGATCAGCTGCTACAATGTAACACATTATGTTGCCTATGTACTGTATGCCATAAAATAATGTGCTATTTTTGTATTGTAAAATGATGAATAAATTAGAATTTTGCATATTTCAATTCACTCCATGTGCAATATTAAAAGTGTCTGGATTCCAGCTGTCAGAAAACGAATTTGATTGGTCATTATCGAGCGGGCGGGATATTCAATGTTTGGGGCGAGACCGAGCTTGTGTGTGTGTGTGTGTGTCTCAGACATTTGAATGACGGATCCAATATCAGTGGCTGATGAATGAATCGGGAGCAGCGTGACGCATAATTCGTGTGCCTGCATTATCCAATGCGAAAAAAAAACTACCACACTTTCATCCCGGATCTACTCGATAGAATTTTGCACAAAGTTTGGGCTACATCGTCTGATAGATGAGTTATTACACTAATTTTATGACCCAGAATGGAATCAAATTCATTTTTCTTTTCTGTACACCTTTAAAGCAGAAGTAGCCTAAGCGATCCGGTCGTTTTGGCTAACTTCTTGTCAGCCGATGGAGTTAGCAGTCCCCGCCCTCGTCCCTACGTCACCACATTCACGCGCATCCCTTGGCTGCACACACAGAGAGGACCGCCCCTTTATGCCGTTCTCTCTCCTCATTGGATAAAGGTTGTAGGATACAAGGAAAGTTTTCTCCTCGGCTTACAGCAGAGCAGAGTGACTGACAGACCCGTGTTTCAGACCAAACACTCTATAATGATTGCCGTCGGAAGATATAACTATTTAAGACTTTTTTTTTTCAAAGGAGGTTAAATCGAAAGCAACTGGACTTAGTTATTTTATTTTCCTAGACAAATAACTAAGTCCAACAAATAACTAAGTCCAGTTGCTTTCGATTTAACCTCCTTTGAAATACTATGACCTGGACAAATGAGGATATGCACCAACTATTTAAGACTTATATTATCATAAATATTCCATTTCAAGCAAATTAGTAAAAAAAAAAAAAAAAGCTCCAGAATAACATCCCCAGACTGTAAAAATAAGCCCCAACCCTACCTTTAAAAATCTCCATGCATCCCACTGGTGGAAGCTCCTGTCAATCAAAGCTGAGTCTAGCCCCGCCCCTTCCGGCCTGTCAGAGCGTTTGTTTTTATCCGCGCTGTCGTCGCGGGGGAAGTGGGGTGGGCGTTCCTGCGTGTTCCTGCGTGTTCAGCTCAGCTTCACTGTTGACAGCAGCAGCCAGCAGCGCCGCACTGAGAGGGCTTTTTTTCGTCGTCCACGACCAGCGACTCTACCGATGTTTCTCCCTACGCTCGTAGAGGACATGCATCACTTTAAACCGAGTCGAGACAGACTGTACACCACCAGGTGTTGCGGATGTTGCCATGTCCGGACGGGGACCATCATCCTGGGAACATGGTACATGGTACGTAAGATGGTTGATGAAGCGTTAGCTCGCCTGCCTGCTAGCGGAAGTCACCGCCGCTGCCAGTTTCAGTTCGGTTAAGTTCGCCAAAGTAGGGTGTTAAGAAACTAAATATTAACCAGGTGGCTTTAACAGCTTCTGGAAACGTATAAAGATGATAACTACAAACTCCTATATGAGCTAAATGTCACTTTTTAAAACAGTCGTTACGTGACGAGTTAACGGTCATAGAACGCTAGCGTTAGCATTTTAATTAGCATTAGCGTTAGCCTGCTATCGTTTCTGGGTTGGATAAATGCGTCTGTCCACACTCTCATGACCTTTTAATGGCGTGTATAAGCTCTATTATAATTAAAGACGATATATATGTATTAGTTCTTAGCTAGGTGGGGGTTTTAAAGACCATAAAAAATATTTGATATCAGACGCGTGTAGCACAGTAGCTTAGCCGACCCCCGGACTGACTGGCTAACGGTTGTCAAATCACAACAGAAGTTTCAGAGAAGAGGTTTCGCTGCAACAGTCGCTACTGTGAACAGCGCGTAGATTTTAAATAAATTACTCTCAAAGTCATTTAGGTTTACAACGTGATTGCAGGTGTATTTCATAGTTGACAAACTTAAATCTGACTGTTTACTGTCGCTGTCCTACCAGGCACAATTTGTCCCTGCAGCTCACAGTCTGGACTAATCCTCTTCTCATTTTCCCTACATCACATCACAGATGTTTTCTGCTTTGTGTTGCGTTTTCAAATCCCTTTTTTCTCTCTTTTTTTCTCTTTTTTTTGTGCCAGATGGACAAAATGTGAAAAAAAAAGAAAAAAATCTCAGTGATTGTAGCCAAGTAGCTGCATAAATGCATAAAAAGTCTGCATAAAATCAATCCGTTTTATTAATTTGGCTTGAAAAAACATATTAGCCTAGTATTAGAATAGATTTTTCATAGGGGCCGTTTTTGTTTCACATAGTTTTTTTGTTTTTGTTTTTTTAAATCAAGCTCTTCATATTTATCATTTGGTTATCAGAGTTTAACCCCGTGTGGATTTTGTTTTCAGTGTCCTAGAGATGAGTCCTCTGGCAGTTTCATTTGTTGATGTTAAAAATCGTTCCGCTTGAGCAACTAAACAACACAAAGTTGTGTCTGCACCTTTGGCATTTCAGTTTAATATGAGAATAACACCCAGAGAAACATTTAGAGCCAGACTGGGACATAAAGGACAGTGGCCAATATCAGAATTGATTGGAGATTTGGACCATGGTACCAGCCAGTGTAATGGGTGACAGTGTACTTGGAGATGTTTGCTTGTGTACTCAACTTGTGTGTCTTTAAACACTGACTTTTGAAAGTTAGGTCTATAAACATTATTGGGTAGTTGTTAAGATAGTTGCTAAGTAGTGAAAACACAATCACTGATAGATAAGCTTACAGTTTAACTGGGGTTCTGGCAAGGCTGCTTCTCAATAAGTCAAGTCTCCGTGAACTGGTTTAGATTGTGTGATAGATGAAGCATTTTCCCCCTGTACTTGTACTGGAATACTAGTGTGTGATGTGAACACCCACTTTCACACTTCTGCTAATTAACCACAGTTGAAATCGGCACTTTCTTCAACACATCGCTCTCTCTCTCTCTCTTTAAGTTGCTTCAGTTTGTCTTGTTGTTGAAGGCATCTTTAGTTTCACTTCTCAAAAGTTAGCTTCAAATAACTCATCATTTTGCATCATTAACAATTATTCCCATAGCACAAATGTTTCACTTCTTAACTTCCAGGTAATTATTGGCGTCACTAAATTCTAATTTATTTTCCATAGTGTTAAGAATTATTTGGTTGTTGTATGAATTTATTTAATTTTTTTTTCAGTAATAGCTGTTTCTTTTTAAAGGCAGTGCAATGTCAGAGTGTCCTTGAGTCCTGGACTGGCTCCCCTTCATGACAGTGTCCTCACACAATGATAAAGCAGATTTAACTAAAAGAGTGATGAGTTGCTTCGTCGTGTATTTGCTTAGCTCTTGCTTGTCTCTGCAAGTTGGTTTCTGTACAATACTGAACTAAAAACAAGTAGCTATTGGAGGGGAAATAGATAATCCATTTTTTAAGATACACAAAACTGTAGATGTAGTCCTTTTTTAACAAGCTTAACCCTTCTACTTCCTCTCTTCAGGTAGTCAACCTGTTGATGGGCATCCTGCTGACCGTAGCCGTGACCCACCCAGAGAACGTACCCACCATCGACTTGCAATATGAGGTCATCGACCATTACTTTGCCTCTAACAGGATGTCCGGTAAGCTTTGAAGTCGACATAACAATCACTGAAAATGGCTAATAAAGTGCACTGTAAATAGAGTTGCATTTTATTTTGTGAAACAATTATGATAATCGCTCAACTCATTCATTTTATTTTATTTTCATTTAACAAATTACAAACAGAAGTAACTCGGCCATTCATTCATGATATTCTTGTTAGGAAAACATCTGGATACATCTTTGTCCATGTGAGGATTTCTTGGCTTTCTTTGTCTTATACAACTGTAAACTGAATATCTGGGTTTTGTTGGGCAAAACAGTACATTAGATAATGCCAACAAAGACTCAGATAAAGATGTAAAGATGGGCTCGTTTCACCGTTTTATAGAGGAAATGATTTCATGAATTATTGGACAAAATAACCCACAGAATAATCAATAATGAAACTGTCATTTCCACTGCTTATTGATTCAAACACAGCTCATTCAGTTATACTCGGCCTTTGAATTCCCTGGCTGTGTGATTATGGTAATTATGAATCTGCAAATGATAATGATGCAGACAGTTGATAAATTACTAATTGAAACCACTGAACAGACATATTTCCTCGGTGTATTTTTAAGTGGGGCCCTGCTGTTGTGCTCAAGTTGAACATGTGATTCATCTTCCACGGGGAGTACAACAACTCCCTAGTGACTGCTAAACAAAACTACTCATGAGGACAACAGGACACGGCTGTGCTGTTTACACGCCGTCGCAAAATGTTGTCATTGGTGTGATGCCGCCGGTGTCGATTCTTGGCATTTCCTCTTCGGTGTTTAGTTTTCTATTTGTATGTTGAGCTGGCAGCACAGGGAGCGTTCCTGTCTTTGTAGTTGGGTGTTCTTTTTGAAGGTTGGCCCTTGTGAAGGCTTCTTCAATTTTCTGAAACGGTGACTCAGCGGGACGGGAGGGGAGGGGAGAATAACCATGGTGTGGCGGTGGCGGCGATGACCTACCCACAGCAGGCTCATGCCACCACACAGGGCAGTGGAGGTTGTTCACAGCCTGCAGAGACAATGTTAGCATTCAGCCTGGTTAAGATGCCATTACTCCTGACTTCTTTAGGCTGCACTCATTTTATTCCACATTCCTGGTCATGACTGAAAGTTATTGATAAGTTAAATGAGAAAAAAACTAGCATAAATTGATAGTGTAAATAACCCTCAGCTGTATCTCTGATCAAAACCACCCAATTGTATTAATTTGGTTTGAAAAGTAGAGGTTGTAATGAAGACAGATTTTTTTTTAAGCATTGCTAATTTCTGGAACAGTTTGAATAGAATAGATTTTCTATCTATATACATTGAGTCAGTCTGTTTTATGTATATATTGTGCATACTTTTTATGTCTTGGTTCTGTTTAGCACTTAACAATGTTTACTGTCTACTGTACATTGTCCTTTAGTACAGTTTGTTAACATTTTTTAGCTCATTTAGTTTGCATTTCTCTTATATTCTGTTTTATGATGACATTGTAACATCTGTCCAGGGACAACAGATGAAAAATAGCCTTGTTGGTTAACTCTGGCACATCTACATAAATGTTTATTGATGTGCACTGTCCCCTGTTGAATAAACTACTAATAAGATTTAAAAACATTGATCCATAAGGACCATTTTTGTTTAATGCAACAGTTTTTTTTTTTAAATTAAGCTCTTCATATTTATCATTTAGATATCAGAGTTTAACCTCATGTGGATTTAGTTTTCAGTGTCTTAGAGATGAGTCCTCTGGCAGTTTCATTTGTTGATGTTCAAAACTTCGTCCGCTTGAGCAACTGAACAACAGAAAGTTGTGTCTACTCTGCACCGCACGGGCTGCAGCGGCTTTCTCACAAGCAACAGGCAGAAACGGTTTGAGGAAGTGAACGACGGAGTGATGGAGGGAAAAGAGGATATGAAAGGCAGACCTTTTAATTATCTCAGACTTCTCAGTTTCATTGCAGCAGCGAAGGAAGAGGCTTAATGCTCCCTGTTGGCCTTTAAAAGAGTTGACTGGAAAGAGAAGCCCTGGAGGCTGTTGAGTTTGCACTGTATGCAAATCACAGCTGCATCAAAGAGCACAGACAAACATCCATTCATCCACACTCGCTCGCCATACATTTGCGTTTCATATTCAAGGCTAAAGCTGAAATTACATAATATACTGTATCTCTGCCTGTATGTGGTGTATTTTATTTCTTGTCACTTTGTCTCACACAGAGAACGCATGTGTTGGATTCGCCATCTCTCTGCTGATGCTCACTATCAGCGCCATGATGGTGTACGGAGCCATTACCGTAAGTCTGCACTATAGATATGGAGCATTTTTTAAATATTTTTTTTTATATAATATTCTCTTTAGACAGCAGGCATTTCATTTAAAGGACTGTCACGGTTTCTTATGCAAATCTATAATCCAAAAATATGCTGCATCAAGGAGCATTGCTTTCAACTTGTGTAATAATAGCACCAGACCAAGTAACAGGAAATGCCGAAGCACGCACCCTCCTCCTTTTTTTTTTTTTAACTACAGCGCATTTTAGCAGACTGTCGTAATGAGTCTCGCTTCTCACTGCGGTGGGGGTGCAGCGCTCGATGCTATGTTCTCACTGCCTTTCATCTTCACCTCACAGGCCTGTCTGATGGCATCAAGACGTACAGGTTTGGTAGCCTTTTGACGTGGACCAGCGTTACGCAGCAGATGTAGCAGATACCCTGTCGTACAGTATAGCGTGGCGGTGCGGCGCTGCTGCTTTGTAGTGTCCCAGTGAAGTCCCCCTCAAAGTTTGAACCATGGTTATTAAAGCCAAAGATCTGCACTACTTTGCTTTATAATGTAGAGTGAAGTAGATTTGTGTGTAAAGGCTCCCGGTAGAAAACCACCCTGTATCGCCTGTAGCGTTTTTGGTGATGTGACCCTTATGCTGATTTTCAACCTTCTCTAAATGTATTTGTTTCATTTGAGTTAATATGAACATTTACAGTGTCAGCTCTCCCTCTTCCCGTGGGCAGGCTGTTTCCATTTACCCCAAACCACATCTGAAGGTGCAGTTACTGCCTGAGCAGCAGGAAAAATGTTTTCAATCCAAGAATACTCGACGTTAACGGCATTTCTTGCCTCTCAGGATTAATCCTTAGTTCACCATCA